>NC_080688.1:96894457-97194457 GCF_030445035.2 Dasypus novemcinctus | reverse complement strand
GGAGGAAGTTCTGCTGTGACCTGCGATGTGGCAAGGACGGGGCTTACACAGAGGGCCGGGCTGGTCTCCCCTTCCTGCCCATTGCCGTGAGGCCCGGGAGCACCCAGACTCCATCCTCACAGGCAGGACGTGGCGTGGACGGCGTGACTGCGGCCGGAGAAGCGGGAGAGCGGCTTCAGCACCCGCCCATCCTTGCACACAAAGCTGGGGTTCACATACCGTCTCCGCTGCTGCTCTGAGCCCCTCGCTCTCATCTGTGATGTGATGGAGATGAGCTTAGAAGATACTGGTCCTGGACACACTGGGCATCAGTGACAGTCCCTGCCGGACAGCACACTGCTGGCCCCAGGAGCTTTAAAGGAGTGAAAGTGCTGGGCCCCGAGGCCACCCCGAGGCAGGGGCGGCCCCAGGGACACCAGTGGGCAGCTAGGCTGAGACCCGTGGCGTGGGGGTCCCAGCCCCAGCGTAGCTCGGAGCTGCTCTGAGGCCGTGGTCCCTCCACCCCCAGGATGAAAGGGCAGTGCCTCCAATCACACATATCCAGCGGCCGAGCCTCTCCCTGGTCACGTGCCCCCGTGTGCCCCACTTGCCCTGCGCCCAGCTGCCACCCCCGCCTCTGTGGTCCCCAGGCTGCTGCGATTAGGTCACCAGGAGGTGACCTCATCCTGGGCCACGGCTGCGGAAGGAAACCCCTGTGCCCCGTGTTGGGGTGGGACTCCACCCTTCCGCGGAGGATGGGCTTACCTTTCGGGGTGCTCCCAGAAAGGGCAGGGACAGCCCATTGGACAGCAACTCTGGGAGGCCAGGGAGGGCTCGGGGCAGCCCATGCCCCATGCAATCCTCGGAGCAGCTTTGGCAATAAAGGGTCCTCCGCCATCAGAGCTGCCCAGCTGCAGCCACATGCCAGCCACATGCACACAGCTCCCAGGTTCCTAAGGGCAGGTCCTCCCGCGTGCCCAGCCGCATACCAGCCGGTAGACATAGGCAGGTGGTCCTGCATGCGCAGCTGCATGCCCAGCCGCATACCAGCTGCACGCACACAGCTCCCGGGTTCCTAAGGGCAGGTCCTCCCGCGTGCCCAGCCGCATACCAGCCGGTACACATAGGCAGGTGGTCCTACATGCCCAGCTGCATGCCCAGCCGCATACCAGCTGCATGCACACAGCTCCCGGGTTCCTAAGGGCAGGTCCTCCCGCATGCCAGCTGCATGCCTGCCGCATGCACACAGGCAGGTCGTCCCGGGCAGCCGGCTGCACTCGCTCCTTGATGCCTCACGGCCCGTGGCCTTGGCCTTGCTCTGTGCGCTCAGCGGACAGGAGACCCTGCCCGGGAGCTGAGGTCCCTGCCCAGGCCACCGGCCACCGGGAAGGCAGGGCCTGGCAGAGTCCCTGCCCAGGCCACCCTGCTGGCATCCCTCCTCCTTCCACTGAGCTCGGGCAGGACGGACCGCTGGCTGGTCTCGCGCAGGCCCAGGGAGGGACCTGAAGCTCCTCTGTGGAGGCGCAGGAGAGAGGTCAGCAGGCCTGGCCTGGCAAGGGAAGGAAGGTCCTCCCGCAGCGAGCTGGTGGGGGCGAGCGGCGGTGGGTGCGCGGGGCGGTGCAGGCTGTGCCGTCCTTCCAGGCCTGCTCGGAGTCTGAGGCTGGTCTCCTGGGCACCTTGAGAGAGCCAGCTCCGTGAAAACGTTCCCCTCCAGCTAAATGTCACCACAGACAGCTCCCGGCCCCTCCTAAGCACCACGGGGCGGCGGCCTCATGGGTGGTGACCCCTTGGTGCTCCCTGGGCCAGCAGACCCTGGGGGTCGGCAGGAAGTCCCAAGGACCCATGGCGGAAACGGCTTTGAATAGGTGCTTCGTAGCCGACCCCATGCTGCTCAGTCGCGACCAGGCCCCGTCCTTGGGCTGTGACCAGCCCCGTCCTCCTCAGCTGTGACCAGGCCCGTCCTCCTCAGCTGTGACCAGCCCCATCCTCCTCAGCTGTGACCAGCTCTGTCCTCCTCAGCTGTGACCAGCCCCGTCCTCCTCAGGTTGTGACCAGGCCCCGTCCTGCTCAGCTGTGACCAGGCCCCGTCCTCCTCAGCTATGACCAGGCCCGTCCTCCTCAGCTGTGACCAGCTCTGTCCTCCTCAGGTTGTGACCAGGCCCCGTCCTCCTCAGCTGTGACCAGCCCCGTCCTCCTCAGCTGTGACCAGCCCCGTCCTCCTCAGGTTGTGACCAGGCCCCGTCCTCTTCAGCTGTGACCAGCCCCGTCCTTGGGCTGTGACCAGCCCCGTCCTCCTCAGCTGTGACCAGGCCCCGTCCTCCTCAGGTTGTGACCAGCCCCGTCCTCCTCAGGTTGTGACCAGCCCCGTCCTCCTCAGTTGTGACCAGGCCCCGTCCTCCTCAGCTGTGACCAGGCCCCGTCCTGCTCAGCTGTGACCAGCTCTGTCCTCCTCAGCTGTGGCCAGGCCCCGTCCTCCTCAGCCGCTGCAGGCTGCGTGGAGTGGGAGTGAGCACTGGGTTGTCTCAGGACGTGCCGTGTGGACTCTTCTCTGGCCAAGAGGAGCCCCTCCAGGTGGTCTCTCTCTCCCTGAGTTTCCTTCCCACATAAAGGAGCAAATGGCAGGAAACCTCAGTCCTTTGGGGCTGGCGTGATCGGACCCATGGGCCTGGGGAGGGGCGGGGGCCAGCCTCACCCTGGCAGGGTTGGTGGGAAGAGCCTCGAGGACGTCACGCGAGGCCTGGGATGGCCAGGGCGGCAGCTCTGGCTTCTGGTTTAAACCCACGTCCTTTTTGAGCAGTCCTGCAGCCTCCCGGCAGCCCTATGCCCAGGACACACCTGCCCCTCTGCCCTTCCACTACCGAGATTTCATTCACTTTTGCTTTCTGTCGCATGTATTGTGAACGTAAACGTTTCCGTTTTCCAAGAGTTGTCCTAGCAGTGCTGTGTTGCTGCGTCCTCAGGCTCTGCGAGTGGCCCCTGCCCCGTCCGGAGCGAGCCCCTGCCCGAGGCCAGCAGCAGGGGTGAGGAGGGCGGAGGGTCCGGCTGGAAGCCCCCGTGTGCCCACGGAAGGTGCTCGGGCGAGCTGGCCTGCTGCCCGTGGGCATTCTCCAGGACACGCCCTCCCCCTGGGGCCTTGACACTGGCTTATCTAAGGTTTCTCCCCAGAGGACAGAAGACTCCCGGAACTTCTCCTTCCTGAAAGGAGGGTGCTGTGGTGGTGCTGCCCGTGCTAGGCAGAGGGCAGGCGAGCGTGCGGCTGGGCAGGCGCCCCCAGGCCCTCTCTGCAGGACGCTCCCAGTAAAGGCCTGGCCGGAGCACTGTCGGCCTGGGGCCTGTGCGTGGCCCGGGGTCTCCTGCTGGACCCCTGGTCAGGGCTGCGGCCACCTGCTATCTTGTAGAGCCCCATGCGGTCGTGAGGTGGCAGAGCAGAGCCGCCCACCCGCCCTGGCTAGTCTCCTTGTGGCCCCGGCGGGTGCTGGGTGCTCACGGGGAGCCTTGGTGTGCTGATTCGCTGAGCGGGACTTCCTGCCTGTCCCTTCAGGTTGGTGAGGGGTTATTTACCTAAATGACTTCCTGTGCCCCGTGCCCCGCACCTGCCAGCCCTCGCCACTGTTTAATCGTCCCTCCTCTAGAGCCCAGGGTGTGGCTGGCGGCCAGGGGACTGCGCCGGGCAGGGTGGAAGGTGGCATTAACGCAAGTGCTGCTTCCCTTATAATTGTTCCTTCCCTTTTTCTTTAGTGAGTAGAATGAATTGGATTAATTTTTTTTTTTTTTGGATGGGGAGGAAATTATAATAGAAAACCAGAAATAAAACAAGGTGGTTCTTAAATGCATCCAGCGAAAATTTAAGTGTGCTCTCCCAACTCTTCCCTGTCCCTCCCCTGAGAGCCCTGTGTGAGCGAGAGGCAAGTGGCCACCTGCCGTCCACGGCAGAGGCTTGGCTTGCTTGTGCAGTGCTGCCCATCAGAGCAGCCACCGAGGGGTCAGCTCCCAGGGACACTGCACAGCGCCAGATGTCCCAGTTCCTGCCCCACAAGGCAGGGGCAGATTGGAGAACACGGGTGGGAGCTGGACGGCAGCGGCAGCAGCCCCTGCCCTGTGCTGCCCAGGAGCACCTGCCGTCCAGCCCCCAGGGCTTGGCCAACCACGTGCACCGGTCAGAAGGTGCCCGGAGCACATGTAATGGCCAGGGCAAGGCCTTCTGGGCTACACCTACTCTTTGGACAGCTCTATTGCCCGCAGTGAAGAAGCCAAAGGGGGCGGCAGGAGGGGGGCACCCAGGGCGCGTGTGGCCGCGGAGCGCTGAACTGTGCATCCTCACAGATGCACGCGCCCAGAGCCGACCCTGCCGTCCCAGGAGGGCCGTGGGGCCACCACAAAGTGGGGCCACCACCACTACTGCCCAAGTAGACCCCTGGGCAGCTCGGGGCCTGGCCCGGCCTGGGCACCCCCTCCCCAGAGAGTGTAGGGATGGGGCGGGCAGGTGGTCCTGGCCCAAACGCTGTGCCCTGGTCAGACAGAGCCTGATGCCCTTGGCGGAGCCCAGGGTTCCAGCCCCGGCAGGCACCGGCATCCGGTGGCCCTGGGCCGAGGGCGCCACCCTCCCTGCCCGTGACACTCTGGGCCAGGGTTGTCCTTTGGGGCAGGGTTTTCCATGAAGAAGGCAGTGAGTGGCGCGTGGCTTTTTGGGCGGTGCAGGCCTCTGGGGCACGACTGAGGGCCAGGTGCTCCAGGTGTGCCAGATGCTGCAGGTGCTGCAGGTGCTCCACTCCACAACCTCATCCTCCAGACTGGTCTGCTGCCCACCGCCTCACCCGAGGCTTCAGGCCCAGAGCCTGTCTCTGGCCTGAGGACTCGGCCCGTGCTCGCGGTTCTGCGCTGACGCCCCCGTGCCCCCTTCACCCACCAAGAGGTCATTTGTCCTTTGCCCAAACCACATCTGCACTTTTAAAAACCCTCCTTAGGACTCAGTCCGCTTTTCTACTCTGAGCACCTCCCGGCACAAGGCCGCCCCCCCACCCCGGCCAGGGCACGGTCTGCCTGCCCCGTCCCTTATGCAAGGGGCCGGTGAGGGGTTTTGTGTGTGTTGTTTTCAGTTTCTGTGTCTAGCGTGGATAACCTGGGACTTAGGGGAGCACGCCCCCCACATATCGCGGTGGGGGCTGACATGGGAGCCATACCCCTCCCTGAGTTGCAGGCACAGTGGGGGCTGCAGCCCCCAGGAGGGACGAGCATGCGGGCGCGGGGTGCTCTCACCCTTTCCTCCGGCCGCACCAGAGGCGCAGCGTCAGCCATGAGAACTTAAAGCAAGCCCAAAAGCCTCTACGCCGTGTGCTTGCCACGTTCTGAGTTTGGTGGAAAATATGTGTGTTTCAGAAAGACAAGCAATCAAGAAAAACACTTGGATAGTGCAGGGGTCTGTGAAGGACATTGTGTGGACGGGTCTACAGAGCAGCTAGAAGGGCCTGAGCCGGGGAAGGCTGCAAGTGTGTCCTCCGCACACCCCGGGGGGTGAGCCTGCCACGCCGTGCCCCCTCCCCCCGGCTCTCCGCATGTCCCTTCCTCTCCCCGTGTCCCCTCCTTTCCCTATGCCCCCTCCCCTCCATGTGCCCCCTCCTCTCTCTGTGCCCCCTCCTCTCTCTGTGCCCCCTCCTCTCCCCGTGCAGAGAGCACGGCTGATGCGCCTGCAGGCAGCAGAGAGCACGTCTGATGCCACAGGCAGTGGCCTGGCCGCGGAGAGCTCGGCTGATGCCACAGGCCATAGAGAGCACAGCTGACGCTACAGGCAGCGGAGAGCACAGGTGATGTACCCGCAGGCAGCGGAGAGCATGGCTGATGCACCCGCAGGCAGCGGAGAGCATGGCTGATGCACCCGCAGGCAGTGGAGAGCACAGCTGACGCTACAGGCAGTGGAGAGCACAGGTGATGTACCTGCAGGCAGCGGAGAGCACAGGTGATGCACCCGCAGGCAGTGGAGAGCACGGCTGACGCCAGAAGCAGGGGAGAGCACGGCTGACGCGCCCACAAGCAGTGGAGAGCATGGCTGATGCGCCTGCAGGCAGCAGAGAGCACGACCGATGCGCCCGTAGGCAGCAGAGAGCATGGCCGACACTGCAGGCAGCAGAGAGCAAAGCTGACGCTGTGGTCCAGGCTGTGGCTGCCCTGCCCCAGAGCTCTTGGCGTCTTTAGCTGTAACTCTGCGTTCCTGCAAGAGCTGTTCCTACCAGAAGAGCCTGATACCTGCAGTCCCATCCACCTCATTCTGCATTTTCTGCAGCGGTCATGCTGCAAAAATACCTGTTGCCATGGCCCTGCTGGGTGCCTGCCTCTTGACAGCGATGGCGCGGCAAGCGCCCAGGAGCACAGCGGAGAGGAGCAGCCCCAGCACAGGGACAAGCCGCGCTCCCCTGGAGAAGACGGCTTACATGAGCGGACGTGCAGTGGGGAAACAGACAATTTTGTCTTGTTACCATTTTGAGCACTCTATGGGGTTGGGGGAATTGAGAGAAAAATAGAAAATAGACTAAAAGACAGTCTGAGTCTTAAGATTTCAAGACAAATTTGGAGAAAAAGATAACAGCCGGTAGGTTTTTTGATTCGTTTTTAATTTGTGACACATTTTGTTTTTCAACTTATGTGGTAGACTTAAAAATGTTGCCATTTCTGGTATCTAACGATGAAGTCTTGTTCTAACCTGTTTTTTGACCAAGGGGTGTAGTTCTTCCTGAATGTTTTTCATATGTGTCCGCATGTTTGTTTAATTAGGAGGAGGGAAGCAATTTGGTCTCTATCTTGAATAGCTGAGACTGGAGGAGGCGTTTTAACATGGCTGTGTGGAATGTTTCATGTCATTTGGACTTCGTGGAAGGGAATAAAAGCTACTTCCGCCCTGCTCCCTCCTTGTGGTCGTTCCCGCCTTCCGCACCAAGGCCAGCAGCGCCCAGAGGCCCGTGCACACCCCTTCCGCGGGGTCTGCCCAGGGCCTTCCAGATGGCCAGGTCAATCACACGGCTCCGCTGGTGCCCCGGAAGTCAGCTAGTTGATCCCCATGATCTCAGGAGGGAAGAGCCTTCTCTCACTTCACACAGTGAAAAATTGAATCGGCAGCAGTAGAGAAACTGGTTTAAAAGCAAAGAATCCTGAGTCAGAGAGCGATGAGGCTGTTGGCGGGGAGGGGGCAGGGGGCAGGGGCAGGGCAGGGGTCTCCCGCACGAGGAAGCCCCGAGGAGCCTGGCGTGGCCCTGAGCACCGTGTTCCTCCATCTGTCCAGTCCTGCCCGAACTGGGCTGTCCTGAGACCTGAGGAGCCACTCGTTCAGGCCGCGGCTGCGCAGGTGAGGCGGTAGGTTCGGGACCCGGGCCTGCGTCCTCCGGGGACTGGCAGCGCTGGGGGCGTGGGGGCAGGGGCTGTGACCTGCGGTGGGGCCACTCACGTGGGGACCGAGGCGCCCGGCCTTGCTGGTCACTCACAGCCAGCGGGGTCCTGACATCCCTTTCCCCAAGCCCTGGCTTGACGATGCCTCCCCGGCTGGGCCGCCTCCAAGCCGGGCTTGCCTGCAGACACAAGGTCATTCTTTTAACTGCAAGTTAAATCAGTTTTCTCAAATCTGTATTTGTTTTTTTATTATAACGTGAAGAGTTGAATAAAAATGAGCAGAAGTAGGGCTGCCTACATCAATGATTTCACAACATTCACTGCAGGCCTGGGCCACGCTCGCCCTCTGACCTGGCACATGAAGGAATTTATCAGGTTGGTGCAAAAGGAATTACAATTTTGGACTGTGAATTTTAAATCATTATAACTAGGCTCAAACACATCTTTATTAATCAAATAAACCATTACAATCAACACATTTTTGCCAATGAGTAGTAAGTCTGCTTAATTCTTTAGCATAAGAATCAATGTTTCAGGATTTAATGAACTCTTGGAAAGCATTTTCTGCACCCTACTGGTTGTAGAAACGTTTTCCACACAAAAAGTTATTGAGATGCTTGAAGAATTGGTAGTCGGTTGGCGAGAGGTCCGGTGAATATAGTGGATGAGGCAAAGCTTCGTAGTCCGATTCGTTCAGCTTCTGAAGCGTTGGTTGTGCGACGTGTGGTCCGGCCTTGCGTGGAGAAGAAGCGGGCCCTTTCTGTTGACGGTTGCCGGCTGCAGGCGTTGCAGTTTTTGGTGCATCTATCAGTTTGCTGAGTGTACTTCTCAGGTGTAATGGTTTCGCCGGGATTCAGAAAGCCGTAGTGGAGCAGACCGGCCGCAGACCACCGCACAGGGACCACGACCTTCCTGGTACAAGTTTGCCTTTGGGAAGAGCTTTGGAGCGTCTTCTCAGTCCCGCCACTGGGCTGGTTATCGCTGGATGTTGTATAAAATCCACTTTTCGTGGCATGTAACAATCCAATCAAGAAATGGTTTGTTGTTGATGTGTAGAATAAGAGAAGATGACACTTCAAAAGAATGATTTTTTTTTTATTTTCAGTCAGCTCATGAGGTGAGCACTTACCGAGCTTTTTCAATTTTCCAATTTGCTTCAAATGCCGAATGACCATAGAATGGTCGATGTTGAGTTTTTCAGCAACTTCTCATGTAGTTTAAGAGAATCAGCTTCGATGATTCTCTCAGTTGGCCGTTGTCAACTTCCCATGGCCAGCCAGTACACTCCTCATCTTCAAGGCTCTCCTCTCCTTTGCAAAACTTCTAGAACCACCACTGCACTGTACATTTGTTAACACTTCCCAGCTAAATACACTGATGATGTTACAAGTTGTTTCCGCTGCTTTACAATAAGAAAATTGCTCACATTTGGTTTTCGTCTAACATCATTTCCATAGTCTAAAATAAATAGCAAGTATTAAGTCATTAGCAAAAATAAAGTGAGAAATGCACCTTAAAATGATGTATAACATAATCACATTTAAGAATGTGTGCCAATATCAAACAGCAAATTTCAACAACATGAAACAGCAATTACTTTTGCACCAATCTGGTACCTTAAGGACACAATCAGAGACATACCCAGGTTGTCGACACAGGGGCTGTGAAGCCATCATTATTCACAAGAGCAAAGGTGATACCAACCTGAATAGCCAAAATACCTGAAAGAAAGAATGAAGTTGGAGGACTTTCGCTTGCTGACTTTAAAGCACATTTCTTAGCTTGTTGTAAAAACAGCATGGTACTGGAATAAAGGTAGACATATAGAACAATGGAACTGAATTAAGAGTTCAGAAATAGACCTTTACATCTATGGTCAAGTGAGTTTTGACAGAGCTGTCAGGTCTGCACAGCGAGGTCAGAACAGTCTATTCAACAAATGGTCCTGGGATAACTGGCTACCTATATCTGAAAGAAAGAAGACTCCCCATCTCATACCTTATACAAAAATTATCTCAAAATGGATCAAGGACCTAAATATAAAAGCTAGATCCAAACAAATCTTAGAAGAAAATGTAGGGAAACATCTTCGAGATCTTGTCGTAGGTGGTGGTTTCTTAAACTTTACACTTAAAAGCACAAGCAATGAGAGAAAAAAATGGATAAATAGGGCCTCTTCAAAATTAAACATACTTGTGCTTCAAATGGCTGTCAAGAAGGTGAAAAGGGGAAGCAGATGTAGCTCAAGCTGTTGTGGGTGCCTGCCTACCACATGGGAGGTCCCAGGTTTGGTTCCTGGGGCCTCCTAAAGAAGATGAGCCAGACAGCAAGCTGACAACAAGATGGTGCAATGAAAAGAAACACAATGAGAAGCACAACAAGTGGGAGCAGAGGTGGCCCAAGCCGTTAGGCACCACCCTCCCACGTGGGAGGTCCCGGTTTGGCCCGGTACCTTCTAAAAAAAAAAGATGAGCACACAATGAACAAACACAGGGAGCAGGCTGTGAGCGCAAACAAGGGGAGGGAGAGAGAAATAAATTACATCTTAAAAAAAAAAAAAGAAACTGTAAAGGTAGCCCACTCAATGGGTGAACATATCTGGAACTACATATCAGAAAAGGGTTTTATTTCCATGTTATATAAAGTGGTCATAAAACTCAAAGTTAAGACAAACGAAAAATAAACATGAGCAGAAGACTTAGCATTTTTCTAAAGAGGAAATACAGATGGTCAAAAAGCACGTGAAAAGATATTCAACATCACTAGCTATTAGGGAAATGCAAATCAATACTACAGTAAGATATCTCACACCATATAGAATGGCTGTTATTAAAAAAAAAAAAACAGAACACAACAAGTGCTGGAGAGAATGTGGAGAAATAGAAACACTCCTTCACTGTTGGTGGGAATGTAGAATGGAGTGGCCTCTGTAGAAGACAGTTTGGTGGCTCCTCAGGAAGCTAAATATAGAACTGCTGTGGTCCAGCAGCCCTGCTACCAGGAATATACCCAGAAGAACTGAAAGCAGGCTGTGAGTTGACATTTGCACCCTAATGTTCACAGCAGCATTATTCACAGTAGCCCAAAGGTGGAAGCAACCCAAGTGTCCATCACCCAGTGAGTGCATAAACAAGACGTGGTGTATGCATATGCTGGAATACGATGCTGCTGTAGAGAAAGCTCAGCCAGCGGAGGAGAGCAAGAGGACACTGGTCACCTGAGGACGCCGCAGGTGTTTCCTATCCCCTGCCACTTTTTCCTGGGCTCAGATAGTATGTTTCATAAAAACAGTGGAATTGTGTCAAATGTCCCATTTTGTGCTGGCCCTTCCAGTAACTCCCGAGCATGCCAGGCATGACCCCAAGGCCCAGGGGACCCCTGCCCACCGTCGTGGGCACCGTGGGTCTCTGTACATGAAGTGAAGGCAGATGGCGTTGGGAGTGGTGGGCACAGCACCCTAAGCATCGCACACGCTGCGCCAGGTCAGCTGGTGAGGACCCTTCCTCTGCCCGGCGGGTTAGCACGGCGACCTGCACGGGCCACATTCGGCTCTGTGCCCGGGTGGCACCTCACGCCTTGTTCCCTGTTTTCATTCGTGCTCCCGATTCTCAGAAACACGGAGACAAACGTGCTGGTCAGGAGGCCCAGGAAGCGCTGCTTTCCCAGGATGGGCCCCGAGAGTGATGGATCCCCCTGCCTCCAGCTGCACCGGGGCAGAGGCGCAGCTCAGACTTGCCCCGGGGCCTTTCCCACTGGACTCCTGGTGGTGGGTGAGAGCTGGCGTCCGTGGTACCGGGGGCACTGAGGGACGAGGGCCTGTGTCCACGATGAGAAGGTTGGTCGGGCAGCTCACAGCCCACTCCAGAAGTGTCCTTTGAAGCAGAAATACCCTGTGGGGACAGCCTTCGGGCAGGGACGCAGCCAAAGGACGGTGGAGGAGGACAGGCATCTGTGACTCTGGGGCGAGTGGTCAGATCCTGGGCTTTCCCTCCGGCGCGTGCAGCCAGATCTGGGGACAGGGCAGTTTCCCGATGGCCTCAGCGCCAACCGTGTGTGCTCCGTCACCCAGTCAGGCCGAGGGCATCCCCTCGGTGCAGTTGTGCAATTGTTACTTCAAGTGTGACTTTCCCACTTAGCCTCAACCCCTTCCCCACCCTCCTCCTTCCTCAACCCCTGCTCTGAACATCTTTTCTTCCCCAAATCTACCATTGCTGTACCTGAGCTCCTAAACAGCACGAATGTGTCCCGGACTTCATATAGCTCGAGTGCACAGTCCACCAGTCCTGCTTCCATTGGCTGTTTTGCAAAAGACAAAATTTAGGTTCCCTTCCCTTTGACCCATTTCTGAAATTGGCTTTTTGAAGAGAAATACCCACTTATGCTGAGCAACGGAGATGTTGGAATTTCTTTTCTCTCTCCAGCTGCTCTTTCAAAAACATCCCCACTGGAATGAGATTATCTGATTTGCAAATAGTCGAGGAAATGGCTGGTCCCAGCATAAAAGAGACCAGAGGATTAAGAATAGAAGAGAAACTCTTTTGGATTTGAAATGATGTGTTGGCAAGCTGTTTTCCGGTTTCTTCTGGTTTGCCTCTGCAGGTGAAGTCAAGAGCACCCCAGAGCTGCTCCTGCTCCTGAGAGCACCAGGGCTTGTGTGTTTACAAGAGGAAATGGATGGAATTCTGAGTTCCCAGCAGATGCTGCTGGGAAACAGTGCTGCCTTTTCCTGTTGAAATAACCCGTCCCTGTTTGTGGTTCCCACATGCTGTGTTTATCTGGTTGATGTCTGATTTTCCTGCTTTGTGAATTGCTCAGTGTTTTAGTTTCCTGGGCTGCTCAAGCAAATACCATGAAATGGATTGGGTTAAACAATGGGAATTTATTTGCTTAACGTTTTGAGGCAAAAAGAAAGTCTAAATCAAAGTATCATCAAGGTATGCTTTCTCCCCAAAGACTGGCATTTGGGGCTGGGTGCTGGCGATTCTCGGTCCTTAGCTTGCACATGGCGACCTCTCCATTCTTCTCCAGCTCCATTGAATTTCAGTCCTTGTTTCTGTGGCTTTTTTCTCTGTGTGTCTGAATTTCATTCCACTTATAAAGGAGTCCAGTAATAGGATTGAGACCCATCCTGAATGAGGTGGGCCGTACCTTTACTGCAGTAGCCTCAACGAAAGGTCATGCTTGCAATGGGTTCACATCCATAGGAATGGATTAGATTTAAAAACATGTTTCTCTGGGGTCCACACAGCCCAAAACGTCCCACTCAGGATGGAATCCAGCAACAGTTCAAGGCTTTTCATGCTCACTTTGGTTTACTTTGCAGCTATGCTAATGGGAAAGAAGTCTTGGTTTCTACACATGTGAAGGTTCTGCAGATGGAGCTAGTCGGTGGAGGGAGCCAGGCTCTCCTGCTTTCCTCGCTGGCCTCACAGGGAAGGCTGCCTTCATGGGGCAGCCCTTGCTCCTGTGGTTCTGAGACAGGAGTTGGGCAGGAAAAAGCTTTAATACTGAACTTACTGGAGTTTGGAAACTTCAGCAGGCTTCCCACCTGAGAAGGGAAGGTTATAGTTGCAAAATTAAGAATCCTGGTAGATAATTTCTATCTTAAGGTGAGTACATAAAATTAAAAAGCATCTTATGGGAAGTGAATGTGGCCCAAGTGATAGAGCTTCCACCTACCATATGGGAGGACCTGGATTTTTTCCCTGGGGCATCCTGGTGAAAAAGAAAAGAAAGGATGTCTGCTGTGAGCCAGTACCTGCACGAGGGCCCACCTGGTGAGCTGGTGAGCGCAAGTGCCTGCATGGTGAGCCAGTGCCCACGCAAATGAGTCACACAGCAAGATGGTGACACAACAAAAGAGAGACAAGGGGAGAGTCAAGCTGAAGCACAGCAGAGGCCAGGAACTGAGGCGACGCAGTTGATAGGGAACCTCTCTCCATATCAGGAGTCTCCAGGATCGAATCCCAGTGAATCCTAGAGGAAAGAAAATGAGAAGGGAAGACAGGGAAAAAAAACAGCAGGGCAGGAGGAGAGGAAGGGGAAAAATAAATAAATAAATCTTTTTTAAAAAGCATCTTATAAATTTTTAAAATATGTTAAAAATCATAAAGCACATACACTGAAATAGGAATGATACAGATTAGCACAGCCCCTGCACAAGGATGGCACACAAACTCATAAAGCTTCCTATATTTTTGTGAATTTCAGCATTATACATTCCGAGTCAATATCACAAAATATCTATGAAGCATAAATTGCTAGTAGACCTCTGTAGCAGTTCATATTGTTTATGAGTTCCAAAAATAGCTATTGGATTCAGAGGTTTCACTTTTACTTGATTAAGTAATGACTAAATAAGGATGCCGAGTCCCTGCCCCTTGGTGGTCAGGCTCGCACAGAAGCCGCAGCACAGAGAGGGAAGGTGGGAGTTTTGGTCCTGGAGCCCGGGAAGTGAACACACAGGAGAAGAACACAGAGGACTAGAGACGGCTCCTTAGATGGCAGCAGAGGCCCCAGAAGGGAGCCGAGCCGTTCGCCTGACGGTCCACAGCTGGCAGAGCAGCTGAGCCCGGAGGGAAGCGAGCCCGGGAAGAGAGGAGCCCTGGCAGACGTCGGCAGCGCGCGGTGACAGACGGTGGTGACGGAGGCAACTTAGGCTTTAGGGCCTGGAAACCGAAGCTTCTACCCCAAATAAACACCCTTCATAGAAGCCAGCAGACTTCTGGTATCTGCACCAGCGCCCCCGGCTGACTCCCACAGCCTCTCTCCTGCTTTCTGGTGACTGGTCATCTGCTTAGAGAAAGTGACCTCAGGGCGGCGCTGGCTGGAGCAGGAAGGGTGGGCCCTGGTCCTGTCGCGCTCTTCGCTCATGGTTCTCAGGAAAGGGGCACCACCGACGCTGGCGCCTAGGTCTGAGCTGCTTGGACAGGACACCACCAGGGCCGGTGTAGATGCTGCTCCTCGCCGTGGGGTTCGGGCCCTTGCCTGGCCAAGCGATGCCAACACTGTTGCAAATCGTGTCCAGCCGCCCCTCCCTGCTGGGCCGTCTTTTCAGAAAGAGGTGGAACCATGAGGCCGTGCAAACTTCCAAATGAGGCTCCTGGTTGGCAGGATGGCTGCGATCACCCGGGGGGCCCCTGGGGAGCAGCTTCTAAGGCTGCTTTCCTGAAGCCTCTCGCCTGTGGAAGAAGATGTGTGTTCCTTTTCTAATGAAGCCTTGGAGTTGCTTTGGCACTAACCGCTGATCATTTTCTGCTGACGAGGACAGGGATAAAAGCGGCCGTGACTTTTCCAGCCACACATGATGCCTTCCCTGGCGGTTGAGGCCCCAGGGCCTCCGACGTATGGCTCCGTGGCATCCCCCGCCCTGGGCATGCAAGGGCTCGGGGCTCCAAGGTGAGAAGCTGTGCTGGGCTGTCTGGATCATCATCCAGCAGGAGAGCTCGTACACAACTGCAACCCAGAGGGAGAATTCCTGTCACCAGAGCCCTTTTCTGTGGGGAGTTGTTCCCAAAAGCCTGACAGGGAAGAGCCGCTTCCCGTGGACAATGGGACAGGGGAGGGAGGGGGCAGAGAGGCAGGACGCGCGGGCAGGGCCTGGAGCCGAGAGGTGAGGTGGCAGGGCCTGGAGAGCCAGCAGGACCTGGATGTAGCTCAAACTTTTTATTGTTTAGCTTTTTATTTTGAAATACTTTCAAACTTACAGTACAGTTACACAAATAGTATAAACCCAAGCCGAGAACCCCAGCATACCCCATGCCCCGGATAGCTAGATCATGAATTTTAATATTTTGCCACACTTGCTATATCATTCTATCATCCATCAATCATCTATGTCTCCATTTTCTGAATACCTAGTACTGCCATATATATTTCCTGAGAACAAGGATATTCACTTATGTAATCACCTTAAGTGCAGTTATCCGCTTCAGGAAGTTTAAGATTGATATAAAGCTTACAGTCTATATTCTAATTTTTTCATACATCCCAATAATTTCTCTTTGACCCTTTTCTCCTTCCTTGCTAGATCCCATCCAGGAGCAAGTATTGCATTTAATTGTCATTGTCTTTTTAGTCGCTCTTGTATGTGTAGGGGAGTATCTGTACATTAATACAACATAAACGTCCCATGTCAGCCATGCCCAAGCACCCCTCGGGGACTCATCCCCTCACAGCACTGTGCCCTCACCACCTTCCCTTTCTAAAACCTTCCCATCTGCCCAGACACCCTACGAAGGCAGGTGTAGTCTATACCCATTTCAGATTCCCTCCCCGTTTGCCCTGCCCCCTGCCCTGTATTCTAATTTCTGTCTCAGGGAGCTTTCATATTCTCCGATATTTTTTTTGTAGTTTTAAGCCATAGGGCTTAAATTTAACATCCTAAATCTATTACAATTTTCTTTGCTTTAATTTCAGCCTAACTTCAATAATACACATACAATGTGTTCCTATACCCTCCACACCCTCACCTTAATGAAGTTGTTGTCACAGGTTACATGGTTTTTTTTAATTACATATTTATACCTTTTGAGTCCTACACCAGTGCTTTATCGTTACATTTTGCATTTACCTTTTAGATCCTGTAGGAATTAAAAGTGTAGTTACAAACCAAAAATACAATAGTACTGGCATTTGTATTTATTTACCCATGTCATTACTCATTCCAGATATCTTTGTTTCGTCAGGCAGCTTCAATCTATCTATCATCCTTTTTCTTTAATCCTGGAGAACTGTCTTTAGCATCTCTTGTAGGATAGATTTAGTGGTGATGAGCTATCAGACTTTTCTTTTTTTTCTGGGAATGTCTTAATCACTCCCTAATTTTTAAAAATGTATGTTTAATTATGGCGAAATATGTGTAACATAAAAATCATTTCAACCATTTTAAGTGGAGAATTCTTTGACATTAAGTGCATTAATAATACTATGTAACTTTTACCGTTATATATTTTCAAGCTATTTATACCAATCTAAACCAAAAAGTCATACTCATTTAGCAATAACTTTGTAATCCTGCCTCCTGCCACTGCCTGGTAAGCACTATTCTACTTTCTGTCTCTATGATTTTGATTTTTCTAAGTATTTCATAGGAATCATACAACATTTATCCTTTCATATCTGGCTTATTTCACTCAACACAATGTTTTCAAGGTCCATCCATGTTGTGAGATGTGCCAGCACCTCACTTCTTTTTATAACTGAGTAGTATTCCATTATATGGAATACATTTTCTTTATCCATTCATTTATTTGGACACTTGAGTTGTTTCCACCTTTTGGCTATTGTGAATAATGCAGTGATGAACACAGTGTACAAATATCTGTCCAAGTCTCTGCTTTCAGTTCTTTTGGCTATATACCTAGGAGTGGAGTTGTGGGTTATATGGTAATTCTGCTTAATTTTATGAGGAATTGCCAAACTCTTTCCCACAGCAGCTGCACTGTTTTACATTCCCACAACATTGCATGAGGCTTCCTATTTCTCCAAATCCTTGCTGACACTTGTTTTCAGGTTTTTAAAAAATAGGAGCCATTCTAGTGGGTTTAAAGTGGTATCTCAGTAGTTTTAATGTGCATTTCTCTATTGGCTCATTTACTTATTGATCATTTGAATATAATCTTGGAGAACTGTCTATTCAAATCCTTGACTCATTTTTTAATTAACTTGTGCTTTTGTTGAGTTGTAGAGTTTCTTGATGTATCTTTTATTAGATAAATGGTTTCCAAATATTTTCTCCCATTCTATAGATTTTCTTTTCACTTTTTGGATAATCTTTGGGAAATAGTTCAGTCTTTCACCCATTGAGTATTATATTAGCTATGGGTTTTTCAGAAACACCCTTTATCATGTTGAGAAAGTTCCCTTTTCCAGTTTACTGAGTGTTTTTATCATGAAAAGTTATTGGATTTTGTGTGGCAGTTTGAGATTATTTTATGAATCTCAAAAAAAAAAGGATTATGTTTGTAAACTATTCCTCTGGATACGATACCCTTTGATTGCATTAAATTCAGTTAAAGTGGCTTTGATTGGATTACTTGATAAGATCAATTTGGAGCTTTTGATTGAACTATGTCAATGACATATGACTCAGGTTGAGTCTCTGCTCCTTTCTGGGTCTGATATAAATGGACCCAGAGAGAGACTCACTTGGACAGATACAGGAAAAGGAAGCCACCATGCTTGATCCTTCCAAGTAGGAGAGAGGACTACAGGATCACTTCAGCATGAAGCCCAAGACGCTGGGCCCACAGAGCAGCTCAAGAGGAGATGGTGAATCCAGAGGGAAGGCTGAAACATCGGCAGAGATCAGCCACCATCTTGCTTCACCACGTGGCAACAGGCTAGCATCAATAGTAGCTGACTTTGGTGAGAAAGCCTTTCTGATGGTGCTTCGGTTTGGACTTTTCACTGCTTTAAGCTTTTACTCCAAAGAAATCCCCTTTAAAAAAGTCATCCCATCTCTGGTACCTTGTATCAGCTCCCCTTTGGCAAACTAAAACAGTTTCCTTTTGTTCATCAATTGAGATAATCATGTGCTTTTTTCCCCCTTTGTTCAATAATGTGGTGTGTTACATGGATTCATTTTTTTTATGTTGAATCATCCTTGCATTCCTGGAATAAATCCCACTTGGTCATGGTGTATATTAATATATACTATTGGATTCAGTTTTCCAGTATTTTTTGACAATTTTTGCAGTTATATTTATATGATCTATTGGTCTGTAATTTTCTTTTCTTGTTCTATCTTTATCTGACTTTGGTTTCAGGGTAATGCCAACCTAGAATGAATAGATGTGGCTCAAGCAGTTGAGCACTTTCTTCCCATATGGGATGTCCCAGGTTCGGTCCCCAGTGCCTTCCAAAAAAAACAAGCAAACTAATGAAAAAAACAACTTAAGGTAGCCACGGTGGTTCAGTGTCCCAGTACCTAAAAAAAAAGAGTTAGGAAATAATCCCTCCTAATTTTGGGGAGATGATTGATGTTAAATCTTTATTTGGTAAAATTCAGCCATAAAAACATGTGGCCTTAGGCTTTTCTTTGTTGGGAGGTTTCTGCTTGCTCATTCGATCTCTTGTTATAGGTCTGTTAAGACTTTCCAAGTTGATAGTCAACAGTAACTGGAGGAGGAGAAGAACCCAGGGTAGGCTGCCATGTGTTTTGCCATGTAACAGAAAAGCCAAGGGCCAAGGACCAGCAGCAACCAGCCCCAGAACATCACAGTCTGCCAGGAAAAAAGCATCACCTTGATGTCTCCTTGATTTTGGACTTCTCCTTGCCTCAGAACCAAGAACCAATGAATTCCCACTGTTACAGCCAACTTATTGTATGGTAATTGCTTTAGTAGCCAGGAGACTAAAACAGTTTTGGGTACTGGAAAGTGGGGTGCTTCCACTACAAATATCTAAAATGTGGAAACAGCTTTGGAATTGAGTAATAGGTAGATGCTGAAAAAATCATGAGGTGCTTGGTAGAAAAAGCCTAGATTGTTTTGAAGAAACTGTTGGTAGAAATATGTGTCTAAAGTCCTGTCAGTGAGGCTGTCTTACTTTGCCAAAGGGCTGCCAATGCAAAGTATCAGAAATGGGTTGGCTGTTATAATGGGAAATTTATTTGGGGAAAAGTTTACAGTTCTAAGACCATGAAACGTCCAAATCAAGGCAACATCAGAGATGCTTTCTCACCAAACTCAGCTGCCACATGGTGAAGCAAGATGGCGGGTGGTCTCTGCTGCGGTCTCTGCCTTCGCCTCCAAGATCACCATCTCTCAGAGCCCAGCTCCTGGAGCTCAGCTGTGAGCAACCAGGCATAGGGCTTGTTTCCTTATGACCTCCTTTCCCAGTATTAGCTACTCTGCTTTCTTCGAGTTCAGCTGTGAGTGAGCAGGCATATGACAGGGCTCATCTCCTGAGCCTTGAGCTGCTCTCTGGGCCCAGCCCCTCAGGAGCTTCTTTCCATGCCTCCGGGCTCATCTGACTTAGAGTCTGGGACCTTTCTCGGCCCTCCAGGTTTCTCTGTTTATCTGCAGTTCTCTCTCACATGGCAGGATCAATATGGCAGCTTCCTTTCTCTGTGTGTCTTTCTCTCTGTATGTCTCCATTTATATCAGCCCCATTAAGAGCGTAGAGACTTAACCTGAGTCACACTTCACTGACACAGTCCGATCAAAAGGGTCTCACACCCTCAGGAATGGATTAGTTCAAAATCATAATCCTTCTCTTTTTGAGATTCATATAAGAACTTGAAACTGTCACAGAGGCCTTAGAAGGAAATGATGACTGTTATTGGAAGCTGGAGGAAATGTGGTCCTTGTTTTAAAGTAGCAGAGAACTTGGGAAATTGAGTTCTGATGTGAGATGGAAGACAGAACTTGAAAGTAATGAACTTGTATATTTAGCTGAGGAGATTTATAGGCTATATTTTGAAGGTACAGCCTGGTTTCTCCTTGTACCTAATAGTGAAAGGAGAGAGGAAAGGGAGATTCTGAGAACTGAACTCCTAAGCATAAAGAAACCAGAAATTGATGGTTTGGAATATTTTGAGCCTATCCAGATAGTGTGGTCTGAGACAAGGGCCAGACACAGCTCTATCAGGGACCTCCCTGAGATTCCAGAAAGCAAGTCCCCAGAGAACAGGGCTCCATGTACAGGTTTAACTGGTCATGGAACCAGCCAGCCATTTTGGTAGAAGTCAAGATTGGAATTTCACTTATGTAGGAAGGATCTGTGGAAAGTTCTATTGTCTAATGGTTTGGACCTCTGTGAACTGCATACATAGCCTACAAGGTTTTTGTGAAATTTTAATGAGCAGAACCACTGCCAGCCTAGACTGAAAGGGACAGAGAAGGGACACATTAAGAAAGAATGACTTCAAGGGCAAAACCGTGGAATCCAAGGTCTGAACCAAAGAGATCTCCTTGGGCCAAGAGAGTAGGCCCACCCATGTGTTTGGAAAGGGTAGGTTCATCCTTGCATTTCAATGAGCCAGGTCATATGCCCCTGCTCTTGGAGGGGGGCAGGCCTTGCACCTCCATATACAGGGAGAGTGCTACCACCTTAATGCTTGGAGATGGTGGGGTCTGTGCCCCGGCATTCACAGATTTGTTTGGGGCCCAAGACCCTTGTTTTCTGTCTAATTTCTCCTTTCTGGGATGGGAATATCTATCCTGTGCCTGTCCTTCCATTGTATATTAGAAGCATGTAACTTAAATCTCTAGGTTTCGCAGGTCCACAGACTGAGGGGAATTGTGCCCCAGGACAGAACACACCATAAGTGATTTTGGTGAGATGTTTTCTTTAGCATTTTTACTGAAATGACTTAAGGCTTTTGGGATGTTACAAAGGAATGGAAATATTTTGCATATGGAAAGAGCATGTCTTTTTGGTGTCCAGAGGGTTTGGAGCTATCTTTTGAGGAGGTTACTTCAGTTAAGGTGTGGCCCAACTGAAGAAGGATGGGTCTTAATCCAGTTACTGGAGTCCTTTATAAGCAGAATGAAATTCAGACACGTGGAGAAAAAGCCATGGAGTGAACAATCAGAAGCTGAAAGTCAGCAAAACCCAGAAAAAAGGGAGAAGTCAGGAACAGCCACAGTGTGCAGTGCCATGTAACAGAAAAGCCAAGAACCGAGCGTCGCCAGCATCCAGCCTCAGAACACCACAGTTCTTCTAGGAGAAATTATTACCTTGATGACATCTTGATTTTGGACTTCTCCTAGCCTCAAAACCATGAGCAAATTAATTCCTGTTATTTAAGCCCGCCCATTTGCTTTACCAACCAGGAAACTAAAGCAAACATACTTAAGATAGTTGATTTAAAGACTTCAATAAGTAAAATGTATGATGAACTTCCTCTGGGATGATTTCTGGAAAATTCTTTTTTTCCTGTGACTGGTCCATACCTTCCCATTTCTTTGTGTGATTTGCAATTTTTTTGTGAGAACTGGACATTCTGAATATTCTGTTGTAACTCTGAGATCTAGGTCTCCCACTTCTCTGGGTTATCAAGTTTTTGTGGTAGTGGTGGTGGTTGTTCACGATGATGGCTGGAACCATCAATTTGTGAATTTAAATTATTTTAGTTTCCAAATGGGGAATGCAAAGTATCAGTAGGAGAAAAAGAAATATGTACTGCCTCTTTAATTATCCTCTGCTACTTTTTCCCTATGTGTTGGGGGAGAGTGGAGCAACGGCTGCCCTCCCATCTCGTCCCCCAAGTGATCTGAAGTAGTAGATCCAAACAGTGATTATCAATCAGACCACATCCCCACCCCCCATATTTCAGAGGACTAAGTTCTTATATCCCACCCTGGCACCAGGAAGCTGTACCAGGAGCTTGGGCTGCAGTTCTCACTGCTGCCTGCCACATGGCCAGCAGATGGAAGATGTAGCTGCTTTAGGCAAGGGCGTGTGTGTGAAATTCACTTGTATTTATTGTGGTTTGCCAGTCTCCTTCTCCTGCTCTTCCCTATATGCTACACAGTGTTCCCCTAGACTCCAACTTCCAAACTGGTTGATTCAGACAGTTCCTGCCAGTGTAATAGCTGTTTTCATGGAAGGACTGACTCCTGTAGCTCTGCCATCTTCTCACAATCCTACCTGATCTCTCCTTCATTTTGAAAAACAGTTTTGCCAGATATGGAATTCTCGTTTGGAAATTTTTTTATTTCAGCACTTTAAATATGTCATGTCATTGCCTTCTTGCTTCCATCATTTCTGATGAGAAACCTGCACTTAATCTTAATTGAGGCTCCCTTGTATGTGACACATTTCTTCTGTCTTGTGGCTTTCAGAATTCTCTATCGTTGACATTCAACAGTTTGATTATAACATGATGTGATGTAAGTCTCTTTGGGCTTATCTGGTTTGGAGTTCATCGAGTACCTTGGATATGTATGTTCATGTCTTTCATCAAATTTGGGAAGTTGTTAGCCATGATTTCTTCATATAGTTTCCCTGCTCCTGTCTCTCTCTCTTCTTCTGGGACTCCCACAATGTGTATATAGGTACGCTTGATGGTGTCCCACGTTCCTCAGGCTCTGTTCACTTTTCTTCATTCTTTCTTCTTTCTCCTTCTCAAACTGGATGATTTCAATTGCCACTGATTCTTTCTTCTGCCAGTTCCAATCTGCTACTGAACCTCTCTAAGGATTTTTACATTTCTGCTACTAGGATCTTCAATTCTATTTGGTTCCTTTTTGTAATTTCCATCTCTGTATTGACAGTCTCTTTGTGTTTATGTTATTCTGATTTCCTTTTTTTTTTTTTTTAAGATTTATTGTCTATTTATTTCTCTCCCCTTCCCCCCCCCCCCCCCAGTTGTCTGCTTTCTGTGTCCACTTGCTGTGTGTTCTTCTGTGACCGCTTCTATCCTTATCAGCGGCACTGGGAATCTGTGTTTCTTTTTGTTGCGTCATCTTGTGTCAGCTCTCTGTGTGTGCAGCACCATTCCTGGGCAGGCTGCACTTTCTTTCACGCTGGGTGGCTCTCCCTATGGGGTTCGCTCCTTGCGCGTGGGGCTCCCCTACGCAAGGGACACCCCTGCGTGGCAGAGCACTCCTTGGGTGCATCAGCACTGCACAAGGACCGGCTGCACACGGGTCAAGGAGGCCCGGGGTTTGAACCGCGGACCTCACATGTGGTGGCAGACACCCTATCCATTGGGCCAAGTCCGCTTCTCCTGATTTCCTTTAGTTCTTTGTCCATGTTTTCCTTTTATTCTTTGAGCATATTTAGGACCACTTTTTAAAGTCTTGGTCTGGTATGTCCCAGGTCTGTTCCTCCTCATTGGTGGTTTCTAATGTTTTATTCTTCTCTTTACCCTAAGCCATTGTTTCTTGTTTCTTTGTATGCTTTGTGTTCTTTTGTTGAAGCCTGCATATTTTGATATTTTAATGCATTTTGGTGGGATTTAGATTTTGAGATATCTGTTTCTTAAGATTCTATCCAGTCCAGCTAGTGTTATGACAGAACTTTCCTTGAATGCCAGGAGGGAGGGAGGGAGGAAGGGAGGGAAAAAAGGGAGGGAAGGAAGGAAGGACCTTTCATAGTCTTTGCAGATTGCCCTGTGTGAGTGCACCCCACCAGGCCTTACCATGCAACGAGCCTGGAGAACAGCTCCTGCACAAAGCCTGGGGGCCTCCCGGGTTCTTTCTATGCATGCTTCATGTCTTGAGCATGTGCATGTGCCCCCAGGAAGTCCCCACTTTACACGGATAAGAGTGTTCCCTCTTCCCTAGGAAACGTTTGCTCATGGTCTCAGGTGCTGTGCTGTATACCCCACTGCCAGCAGACACTTACCCCAGAGAGCCGCTAGCCTGCTCTTCCACAGCGTCCGGTAAGAGAGCTCTGTGAGCCGTCTTCTACACACAGGGCAGCTGTGGGATGGCGAGTCCCCATGTCACCACCAGGGAGACTGGGCCAGACATAGACACTCCCAGCATGTGCAGGGGTTACTCTGCTCCCTCTGAGCCAGGAGCAGGGATCCCCACTGGGAGCGTGGGCCAACTCGGCTCCAAGCCGGTGCGGGAGGGCGGAGGGGCCAGGCAGAATCCCGCCACCTTTTTTCTTTTCAAAAAAAAAAATATTGAAGTATATCATTCACACATGAATATACATAAACAGTATTTAATAAAGGTTGTGAACTTACAAAAGAAACATGGATGTCATCATACGGGGTGATCACACAACACCCCACCACCAGCACCTTGCAGTGTTGTAAGACATTTGTCAAAACTATGAAAGAGCATCATCAAAATATTACTAACTATAGCCCATATCTTACATTTGGAGTATTTTTCTCCCAACACACCCAAATATTAACACCCTGAATTAATATTTTATACTTCTTACAGTCCATGAGAGAACATTCTCATATTTGTTCTGTTAAACACAGTCCATCTTTCAACGCAGGATTCCCTGTGTTATACAGTCCCATGCCTTGTACAACCATCCAAGGTGTTCACTCAGGGGCTCTCAATTTTATCTCAGAGTTGTGCTGTCATCAGCTCAGTCAATTTTAGAATGTTTCATTATTCCAAAAGGAAAATTCCCATATCCCATTATACCTTAGAATTCCTTAGTTGTTCCTTAGAATTGATATATCTCCTTTGCCATTGCTGCAAAAATAATACAATATTACTGTTAACTATATCCATAAGTTACATTAGTCATAATATTCCCATCTATCACCATACTCTTAACACTTTGAAAAAGAAAAACATTGCTATATTTATACTAATAACCACAATATTTATCTACCACTGAAATCACCATGTTATAGTCCCTAGATTATCTCATTTCCATTCAGTTGACATTTATGTCCACAGACTGCTCCTTTGAGCCACAATCACACTTACATATCAGCAGTGTTAGTTATATTCACTATAACATGTTACCATCAACTCAATTTCTACACTTTTACAATAAACCTTATTAAAAATTCTAGATAAAATAAGCATCAGTTCCCATTCTCAATCCAAATTCTATCTCCTAGCAACCTATATACCTCCCTGAATTTACTTGTCGTATTAGTTCCTATTAATGAGACCATGCAATATTTGTCCTTTTGTGTCTGGCTTATTTCACTCGACATAACGTCCTCAAGGTTCATCCATGTTGTCATCTGCATCCCAATTTCATTTCTTCTTACAGATGAAAAGTATTCCATTGTGTGTATATACCACATTGTGTTTATCCTTTCTTTTGTTGATGGACACTTGGGCTGGTTCCATATTTTAGCAGTTGTGAATAATGCCCCTATGAGCATCTGCATGAGAATGTCAGTTCCCGTCCTTGCTTTCGGTTCTGTATATACGGAATCCTACCACTTTTATGTTGACAGATCTTTGTTTCAGCATTTGCCCTGTTACTACAGTCTTTTAACTGTTTTCTGGAGCTTTGGGAAAGGTGTGTCTGCCAGTTCTTGTGGTTGTTCAACGCTTCTGTGGGGAGACTGAGCCCTGAAGCTTCCACCACCTTGATGGGGTAAGGCCTGGATGGTTCATGGAAGAGTTTTAAGTGGGGGGATGTCAGAGCCAGATGTGTGTTTAGAAAGAGCCCTACAGGGGAACGATCAAGGGAGAAGGAAGAAACGGAGGACAGAGGCCCCGGAGCCAGAAGTCCAGTGGCGGGCTTGGTTGGGCATTTACTGAGAAGAGTGGAGGGTGGCCTGGGCCAGAGGTGGTGTCCAGAGAGCCACACAGTGGGGGTCGGTGGGGGTTGAGAGAGTGCGGGCCATCCAAGGTGACTCCTCGATTCCTAAACCCACGGCTGAAGCAGTGTGCCAGTTTTGACTGCCCCTTCTTTGTGCTTTTCCCTTCCTGCACTTCAGAGGATTGGCCTGAGTTATTTAAAAGGTCATTGCCTGGATCAGAGCACTGGCTTTGGACCTCCGATGTCTTGACTCCACTGGGGCTGCTGGAGTGTTCTTCTCCAAGGGCGCCATCTTGTCCTCAGTGGCCGCACCCTCCCACGGTGCAGTCCTCTGCCTGGACGGTCAGGGCTGCTCCTCTGCTTCTCCTGCCCCTTCACTTGTTTTCTGTATCCTACACTAGACCAAGGCTCTGTGAAGCCAAGGAAAAAGACAAAGGGGCTTCATTCGTCTGGTCACTGCTGAAGTGAGAAGCAGTGAGCACTGGCTGGGGAGCCCAAGGCCGCTCAGCCTGGGCCCAGCCTTCGCTGTCCGGCAGGCCCGAAAGGGCTGAGAATGTGAGGTAGCCCACGTCCACCCCAGGGAGCCCAGGGCATGGGCAGAGGGTCCTGACCACACCTTCTGGGGCTGCAGTCAGTGCAGAGATGGCTCTCTGGCCTCTAAGCGCTAGTACCTGGTTTACTTGGAGAGAAAATGTTCAGTCATTCTGAGGGAATAGTTTGTGTACAGACCACATAATGATTTTTAGCCTTCTATGCTTTAAGTCAGGAGTTCTTACAAGGGCTCATGAGCTGGAATTGAAAATCCATAAAAACATTATTCTTGTTGGTATGGGTGTGATATATTTACTAAATAATACACAGTATAGTGTGGACAGTAAGGGGTCCATAGTTTTCACCCTGTTACCAGATTTTGTCTAGGTTCTTGACAACGCTGCAGAAATGAATTTCAAGAGCACATTGGATGAGTTAGGCCAGTAATTTATTCAGGTAGGAAGGGACGAGAAATGGGAAAAAATAACAGGTCATGCGTCCCAGGTAGAGAGGAAGGGGCTGAAAAGTGATAAAGTGGGCTGATTTACAGACTACTATTCTCCATTATAGATTGTAAATGCCCAAGTTGTACTTGCGTGCTGATCCATGGCGAAAGCAGAGTGCAGAGGGCAGGAACAGGGGTCCAAAGGCGAGAAAGAACATGTTCAGGACTCTCTTTCTTGGCTTTTTGAACATTAATTATTCCACCCCTTTGCTAGTGGCAGGGGAGGAGTTCCAGCTGTTTGCTGTTTTAATTGATTACCCCACCCATCAATCCCCCATGAGGGCCCAGTGATAAAGTCCTTGGGGAAAATCAGGGGCTTCTCCTGGCTTCTGGAGGAAATCTTGTTCTGGATGGCAGAATCTTGTGGGGAGGGGTCTTCCATCAGCCATCTTGGGTGTTACTGGTGTCCATGTGGACTTTGCCAGGTTCTAGATCCATCTATTGATTCCCTGTTTTACTAGCCGGCTTCATTCCCCCCTGAGAGAGTTTACACATTTATTCCTAAAGGGGTCCTGAAGGAAAATTATCATTTTTCTGTAGCTACTTCCTGCTGGGTAGGGGCAGTAGGCCCTACCTGACAAGGTGTAAAACCCTCCTGCTATTCTGTCTTGGTTGGTGGAAGACGGATCTGGCATCCTGGGCGAAGCTGGATGAAGCCCCCATATGGCTAACAAGATGTTGATTCTGGAAGAAACAGACTTGATTAGAATTTTGAAAATATATGGTCCCACTAAGAGGATACTAGACCACAAAAGTAGAAAAGGCCAGGAACTTATAAAGGCTGCATTTTCCTGAAATTGGTGGGGAACAGTATTTTTCCTTACTTTGTGCTGTTGGTTAACTCTAGGGAGAAACTGTAATAGGCAACAAAGTTAGGTATAAACTGCTGATTCTGGTTCCTATGGTAGAGGAGATGAATGAGAAGAGGCATTACCCTTTTTAGTTAAGTTAAAGGAGATGAAAACAGACAAGATTTTTAAAAGGGGTGTCTGTTTTGCCCTCCCCCTAGCAAGAGGCATTTGGGCTAGAGTTAGAGGGAACAGCTGACTTTGACACAGACGCTGCTTAGCTTTTTCTCTTGAAGAGGTATTTCGGGCCATCCAAGGACTGGCATTTGTACATCCCACCAGGTGCTTCTGGTGAGCTGGCACTAACTTGGGCAGCTGACTTCAATCAGGATTAGTGCACCAACCTAGAAATTCATTTAACTTTAATAGCTGTGGGAATGATCAGAACTACAGAGTAAAATTCCTTACATTTTGACTCTAATTGAGAATGAGGCTTTTTTTCTTGCCAAGTTTTGATTAAAACCTGGTTTCCGGGTCCTGGGTGAGGAAAGGCTTTCCATGGACTGTTTCCAGGGGGCTAAGCTGAAGTGGGCCTTAGTCACTTCATTCACTGCTTCCCTTCTAATGATGGGAAAATGCTTAGCCCTGGTAGGATGGCATGTGGGTTTGCAGTCCTCCCCAGAGTATGAGTGGGACAGGTTCTAGAATAAGGGCTAGGAGGGAGACCTGGGTTAGGCACATTCATTAACTACTTAGAAAATGAAATTTACCAGGACTTTTAACATGTTCAATGTTTCTCTGCATATAATCTAGAATAGAAAAGATATTACCATAATTATCAGGCATATATCTAGAATAGGCTATAGGTACAGTACTTTGTATTAATTAATGTTCTACCCAATGCATAAGTTTTTTTTTTTGAGCTGCAGCTAATAGATTTAAGTTCCAGGTTTGCAATACCATATATGTCATCTCTCCATGGGAGCAGGCATAATGTCAATTGTATTTAAGTTCTACTCACAGTACTCTGGTGATCATTGCTCCACTTGGTATGTCCTTCACACAGCCAGCAAGCTACAGCACCATTGACCCTAGAGAGAAGCTAGGAAGGTAAGTTCCAGTATCCCACCAGCCTGGTGCATAGCACCCTTCAGCACTATGAAATGGTGCCAGTCTAGAGGTGATATCCATTGTATATTTGGTTATATCACACCATCATTGGCTGCTGCAGGAGTTTGAAACTGCAACACAGTCTCCATCAACTTCAGGAGCACAACCAGAGATGTAGTAGATACCTTTATTGTTTTGGGGGTCAGTGACCAACCTAGCCAATAACTCAAATGGAGAGGCAACCTGCAGTGTATTGAAGGCCTGGTGTGAATGTACAAGATACCTTGACAGTGCTGAAGTCTATCTCTTGAACAACTTTGTGAAGTTTTTCTGCTTTTCTAGCAATTGCTTTTCTAGCAATTGAATTAATTCCACTTATGATTTGTACATTAAATCCACTAGCAAGACAGTATTGACATTTAAAGACTCATTTTTAGGTTACCTTTCACCATTATCCAATTTGTAACAGGTGAACCCCAAATCTGATCTAGACAAAAGCAAACTGACAAAGTGAAACAAAGATTAAAACAGAAGAGAGAGTTTTATACTCTTAGCATTTCTAGGAACTCTTTGATTTTAATTGATGGCACATGAGGTTTCTTATTTTCCAGGAGAGGTTTTATAACTGGTCTGGATTTTTATTTCTATTTGCACCTTTTACAATCACAACTGAGTTTAAACTAATGGAAGTTTGAGGTATATCTCCTCATTTCTTTAAGGAAATGCAACATGAGGTGTTTTGGGCTCAGATCTATCTGTCTTCTTTTTTTACACTGGTTTAACTGGAATTCAGGGTTTCATACAGAGGCTGCTCTTGGCTATACTATGGCTATGTAGACCAGCAGTAGGAAGAATTTTCTGATTCCTGAGAAGAGACTCCTATGGGAAGTTTGCTGGTGTGCTAGAGGCTGCGCCCGTTATTCTAGGAAGAATAAAGAAGCACTTTTTATTTGACTGATCTGGCATCCCAGAGTCCTAGTGTGAACATTCACCACTCCACATAATTTGGAGCTGATGCTCTGTTTCCAACATTCTGAGAATTTTAATTTTCAGAGCCTGCCTGGCTTACAGGCATCCCTGTGGGTGACCTAGGTCCCAGGGGATGTCTGGTTAAATTCTGGAGATTAGACCAATGCACCCAAACCAAGTTGGTGGGAGATGTTTTGAGCAGTTACCCCAAATCAAAGTGCCTAAGAAGTCTCAGGGGATAATTGGATGCCCTCTGGAAGGAAGGGTTCAAGGAATGGGAACCATTCAGAGTTTACCACTCTGGTTTTTAACACCCCTGACATTTCAGGGTTTGAGACTGACTGCATTGTGACCCAAACAGGAGTTCTTGAGTTAAATCTCAGGGAACGCTTGGCTGTTCTCTGATTCTTGCCACCCCAGGAATCACAGAGCCCCTGTCACTAGGCATTTCTAGGGCCAATCTGGTCTTGGGAGACAGGCTGACAAGCTCTCAGGGTTGAATAGATCTCAACTTGACGCTGCCAAGCTGAATATTGCTCCTCCTTGGAGAAGGGGCAAAAAGCTTCTTCCTGTTTTTATAGAGGTTTTTAAAGCTGTCCTAGTTTTATGATTTTACTTTTTGGTAGTTTTCCAGTTAGACCAGCCATCAAAAGACCACTAAGTGATTAGAGATCAGTTGTTCCAGCTAACAGGCCTTGGGGCCATGAGGCAATAACTTCCTTGCTAGCAAAGGCATTTTCAGTTTCACAGTTTTTAAGACATTCCAAAGCATTTAAACACAATCCCGTAATGAGAGATTCAGTACCAAGAAGTAGGAAGGTGAAAACGTGGGTAAAAGTTAATTATGCAAGGGTATCCTGGCCTGTGACCCCTGGGGAAGGGAACTCCCATGGCATCCATCCTACCACCTTCCTACCACTGGTGTGATGGGTAGAAAGGAGGCCTGCACAGGCATGGGCCCGGGAAGCCCCTGCTGTCGGGCTGTCACTGCTGTGCACCCCTGGGGGAGAGGGTGGGAGAAAGCAATGGCCACTGGTCCCAAGGGCAGAGCCAGTGGCTACTAAACTGTGCCCCAGCCCTTCCGACTGGGGTCAGACCTAACAAGCCTGGGCACGTGGTGTGGACACAGAGAGTCCAGTGCCCCAGCCTCTTCCCTCCCAGTATTACATGCTATGGGGGCTTGTAGCAAACCTGCTGAAAATGGAGAACCAAAGGAAGGCATTAAGCAGGCTGAAGGCCATAGTTTCACTCACCAATAAACTCCTGGCTGGCTCGCCAAATGTGTTACTGGATTTTGTCTAGGTTCTTGACTATTCTGCAGAAATGAATTTCAAGAGCACATTGGGTGAGTTGGGCCGGTAATTTATTCAGGTAGGGAGAAAATAACAGACCATGGTCCCAGGTAGAGAGGAAGGAGCTGGAAAGTGATAAAGTAGGATGATTTACAGACTAACCCCATTATAGATTGTAAATGCCCAAGTTGTACTTGCGTGCTGCTCCATGCAGGGGAAAATGGCGAGAGCAGGGTGCAGAGGGCAGGAACAGGGGTCCAAAGGCGAGAAAGAACATGTTCAGGCCTCTCTTTCTTGGCTTTTTGAACATTAATTATTCCACCCCTTTGCTAGTGGCAGGGGAGGAGTTCCAGCTGTTTGCTGTTTTAATTGATTACCCCACCCATCAATCCCCCATGAGGGCCCAGTGATAAAGTCCTTGGGGAAAATCAGGGGCTTCTCCTGGCTTCTGGAGGAAATCTTGTTCTGGATGGCAGAATCTTGTGGGGAGGGTCTTCCATCGGCCATCTTGGGTGTTACTGGTGTCCACGTGGACTCTCTGCCAGGTTCTAGATCCATCTATTGATTCCCTGTTTTACTAGCCGGCTTCAAACTGACTGGCAAAAGGGTCCATGGAACAAAAAAGGTTAAGACCCCTTGCTTTAAGGCATCTTTACCCATTTTCATAACTAGAAAATTTTGGGTTTAAGGACATGTGTTTTCTTGTGGGGTGTTTTTATTTATTTTACTAATTTATATGAACTGTGGAGTAAATTTGCAAGTGCTTTTTAAGCATTTTTACTTGTTCTCTGGCTTAAAATTGTTCATAAAAACTTTTAATGAATTTTAAAACTGTCTAAAAGTAATTTGCTTGAAAATGAATATTTCCATCTACAAGTTAACAAATTTGTAAGTCTTGGATACCCAGGATGATTTTGCATTTTCAAATTCTTTTAAAGCATTTTTCCGTTTCACAATGATATTTCTGCATGTTTTTAAATTTTAGAGTTGCTTGTTGAATTGTTTTTTACAGTTAAGTAACTAAGCTAAAGTCTTCTTCATGTGGGGAAGGGCTTACAAGGGAACGAAGACACGCTTTAACTTCCCTTGGCTGTTCCTGAAAAGAGCACGACGATTGTAAATGTCACTTAAGAATGCAAACACAGGAAATTGTCAGACCAGCACCAGGCTGTGCCCAGCCCTCGCTCTCACCAGCCCCCTGCAGCTCCTCAGAACTGACCCACTCGCCACCAGCCACGGGGGTTCACAGGGAACCCAGCAGGGGTTGGCCTCTGCCAGGTCGGGGCCACTTCTGGGCAGCAGCCATGTGGGAAGCTGGGCCTTGGGGAGGGGCGCCACGGGGAGGCCACGGGCCCCCCACTCCTGGGGTCCCTACCGGCACCCACCACAGGGCCCCGCGCTGCCCCCATCCCTGCCCAGCCCACCCCCACCTTCCTCCTGTTGGAATCCTTTCCATCTTCTCCGACCCCGAGCGCGGGTGGGTGACCCGAGGCGCGCCCCTGGACACCGTGCAGCTGGAGCAGCCTTCCTTCCAGCCCCGCGCCTGCTTGCCTGAGCACTGAGCACCTCAGGCCTGCCCATCCCGCCCCTGACAGTGGGGAGAGCGGGTGCCCCAGGTCCCAGGAGGAGGGCAGGCAGAGCAGTTCCTCCTCTGAGCAGTTCTTACTTTGGGCATAACATTCCACCAACAGCTTCCCGCAGAGAGAACAATAGTCTGCCTGTCTGCCGGTGTAATTAAAATACTCCCTTTAGGAATGGAAAGCGGGGACTCAGATACTGGCATATCACCGAGCATGACTCACAGCAGCCAAGGGTGGAGGCAGCCCACCTTGCTTCAGCAGGTGGTGGACAAAATGGGGTTTATGCACAGTGGAATGTTATTCAGCCTAAAAAGGAACGAAGTCCTGGCGTGCTGCAGCGTGGATGACATCACGCTGAGTGAAATAAGCCGGAAACGAAAGGATGGCCGGTGTACTATTCCACTTAAATGAAATACCCAGAATAAGCAGTTTCAGAGAGACAGAGGAGCTCAGATGTCACCAAGGGCTGCGGGCTGGGGGAGGGGCGTGGGGCCTGTGGGTGCAGAGCTTCTGCTTGGGTGAAGACAGTTTTGGTACTGGGCGATGGCAACGGTAACACAACCCTGCGACTATTTAATACCACTGAACTGTACACTTAAAAATGGTTTAAAAGGGAAATTTTGTGTTATATACATGCTACCACAATTTTTAACAATGTTTTCTTTAGGGCTCTTGGACAACTATAAAGTTTTTCAGCATCTTGGTAAAATTGTTTCCCAAAGAATAACCTTTACCCAACCAAACTGCTTTGACTTGCTCCCCTGCCAGCCGCAGCCCCCGTCGCCCACCCCCAGGTCTGCCTTCCCATGATGCTTTCCTGGCTTGTGTTGAGCGTTCAGCCCATCTGGCGTGGAGAGCTGCACAGCTGGGCCCCGCCCCATGGCCACGCCACCTGGCTGCCCGCGCACAGGTATTCATGGGGCATGTGTGCCGGGAGCCTCGCTTACCTGGGCTGTGCGGTGAGAGAAGCGTCTTCCGTTTTCAGGAATCATGCGGCAACATAAAGAGCCACAGAGTTCCCTTGCACGCCACCTTCCCAAGGAAAACCCCCAGCTCCCCTTAGGGCCAACCTCTGGAATTAGGGGTCCTGCGCTAAGTGCAGCCCTCTCTTGCTGGAGGGAGGACACAGCAGCCCTGGGGGCTCGCAGGAAAACTGGGTTGAGGTGTGGCATCTGAGCGAGATGCTCGGCGGTGATGACGGCCACGCTGCTCACCGCGGGCACTGGGCAGTTCCAGCCCTCCTGACAACACGCGCGTGGGGTTTCAGCACCGCTCGTTGGGGCAGCACTATGGGTAGGTAATCTCCAAACAGGAGCTCATTTTTCTCTCAAGTAAAATCCAAAACAGGCTTCTCCTTGGAGATGACTGATAGTCCCTTCTTCCAACGTGCTGCTCTGCCCTCTCCAACATTTGGAAGGTTCTAGAATGGGACTGCTGCAGAGCAGGGACTTGGGAAGGGGTCATGGGCCCAGAAACATGCACGTTGCTGTGCTCGTGCTCCGTGGGCTGGACCCCGGCGTGTGGCCCAGTGGGGCAGGAAGGGCCCGGCCAGGTGTGCGGGAGGACACTCCCTGAGCAGACAGGCTGCCCTTCCACGCCCAGCAGCCCAGGGGGCCCGGGGGGCTCCGCGCCACTCCTTCCCAGGCACCCTGAAGGCCTGTCCTTGTCCCAACAGGCCGGTGAGGACAGCACGGTCTGGATTTGCTCCGGTTTCTCCCTGTCTGACCCGGTGTGTGGGACACCAGGAAGGCCAGGTCCAAGGTCACCAAGGTGTTTCCACGGCCAGTGGGGCTTTCCAAGCTCGCGGCCAGAGGCAGCCGGGGCCTTGCTAAGAGGAAACACGGTCCCCAGCGGCTGGCGGGGGGACGTGCTGCCTGGGACTGAGACAGGGCTACTGGCCTGGCGCTACCTGGACTTCACAGTCTAGGCCTCCAGGAGTCTTCAGGAGAAGCCGGGGCCGCGGTCATGGCCAGTCGTCATGAACGGGGTCAGGAAAGCGGCCTGGACCTTCCACCGGGGCTGTGATTGCAGCAGGACTTGGAAACAAACCTGTGAACACTCTCTGATTCCATTGGGGAACGGCCACAGGAAGTGAGAAGGACATCCCGCCACGGCAGCCAGTGACCACCGGGCCTCCAAGCCCACACGCTTTCCTCTTCCTGGGGCTGGGGGCTCTGGGGGCCGCAGCCCCTTCCTCAGCAAACAGCAGTGAAGGGGCTGCCAAGGCTCCTCTCTCCCATCTTTATGTTTCTCTCCCTTTGCTCTTTGCTCGAGTCCAGGTAGACAGATTTCTGTCAAGAGGTCCAGAAAGACCCTGAAGGAGGGAGCTTTGCTGAGCCTCCCGTCCCTTCCTCACAGAGGCGGCCGACTTGCTCCGGGGCGGGGGGACGTACATGCTACTGTCCACAGACGGCCGGGGGTTACTTTGCAGGAAACATCTCTTAGAACAATCTTTAGTTTGAGAACATGTGAGTGCCCCAGGTTTATGGTCACCAGGCCAAGTATATCTTGAAATAGAAGTGGGAGAAGAAACTATCATCTAGTTTTAGTGAAAATTCTTAACAAGTTGTGTTGCATGGGTGTGTGGACATTTAACTAAAAAATATATGTAACTCCCTTGTTTACTTGGTGCAAAACAGATGGTTTAAAATATTACTTTATAAAGAAGCTATGGCAGTTTTTGCTATTATAAAAAGGTATTTTAAGAACCAAAGATGGAATCTTAGGAATTGGGCATTCTTCAGAACAAATTTTAAGATAGTTGGAAAATTTTGACTAATAAAGTCCCTATGCAATAATTTATATTTAGAGACAGAGCACTGGATTACTGTCTGGAATTTTGCATTATGACCTCAATGCTGTTGGTCTGAAGTCCAGTCGCCAGCTCGCATCCTGCCTTCAGGGAGCCAGCAGGCAGGTGGAGGCCAGGAGCAGCTCCTGGAGGCGCCCTCCTCACCTTTGCCACAGTTCATTGAGAAGGACCCTGGAGTAGGAAAAAGGATTCAGGGAGCAGCCGCTGGCCTGTTCTCAGGACCAGCCCCCTCCCCACCTCGTGTCTTTCCTTGGTGGGAGGAAGCCTCAGCCGCGGCCGCCCAGCGTGCCCGCTGAGCGCGGGGTGTTCCTACTCTGGAACCCTTTGAGGACCATAAAGGGAACTCACACCCAGTGCGGGGACCCCATCCCTCAACCTGCACGGCTCACTCGCCTGTGGCTGGCCAAGCCTTCAACAACCCCATCAGTCAAAAGTAGCCCCTAGACCCAAGCAGCGCTGGGCGGGCCTTGTGAGAAGCTCAGGTTCTCAGGTGCCCCCGGACCCACTGAATCAGAGTCTGATCGAGGTTGAGGGGCCCCTTCCTGAAACGGCCCCCCCCCCCCCCCCCCCCCGCTGTGCTGCCCTGGGGACACTTCCTGCCGCTCCGCCCCTGGGTGAAGGTCTGGACCCCAGGACAGGAGAGGAAGCTCCTCCCGCCGCAGAGGCCGCAGCCGGGGCGAGGGGGCAGTAAGGGGCCGGCGAAGGGGGCGGCGGGGGGGTGGAGGGGGGGGGATCGGCCAGCCGGGGACGGCCAGGGGCGCCTTGGCTCTCTGGAGGAGGGCCCTCCAGGCACCGGGACCACAGCCGCCCACCGCTCTCTGTGCCCCTGCGTCGCGGTGCCGCCCCAAGCCGGTTCGGGACGTGCTCAGGCTGCTGACAGTGCCCGGGCCCTGCCCACACCTGCCTCCTCCGCCGGGTGCCCGGACCCCTGCGTCTGCGCGGGGCCGAGGACCACGCGCCCCGCCTCCCTGCACAGCAGGCGCTTCGGCTTCGCGCGGGATGCACCGTGCCCTGAGCTCGAGCTGGAGGCCCGTGCGCACGTGCGCTCGTGGTGTGCGTGTCCACGAGGGTGCCAGTGTGTCCGTGTGGGCTGGCGTTGGCACGGGTCCGCCTTGCGCCCGTGTGCGCGCGCGTCACGATTTTCCGCGCAGGACGCGGGGCTCTGGGCCCAGAACCGTCGCCGCATCCTCTGCTTCGCGGAGCGCGGAGCCCTGCTCGGGCCTCAGCTTCCAGTTTAGCTGTTTTAATTGACTGGCTCTGGACCAGAAAGTAGTAAATAGCCCTGTGTGTTCTGTGGGCGCAGGCCCTGCAGCGGGCTCTTAGCCTGGCTTGTTCCACGGCCCCTCGCAAGGGCCACGCTTAGCACTGACCTGTGTTCTCAGTAAGTAGATCACGGGGCACCAACACGCCCCACGGGACTCGTGTGTTTTTTAATTTAACTCCTTGTTAACACCCCTGTCCTGAGGGAGGCGTGGCTTTTCAGCACTTAGAGTTTTAGAGCTCCTTGCGGCCAGCGCACCAAGGGTCGCTGGGAATCGCGGCTCAGGGCCAGGCAGCCAGGCAGAGTACTAGACTTTGTGAACAAATCCCTACAACTGCGTCTGCTCACCCAGAAGGTCCTGAGAAGATGAAGTGTGTTATGTGAAAGCGTTTCTACACTGTAAAGTGTTCATTCACGTTTCTTGCTGCTTGCCTGGTAATCTCTACTGAAGATACTTAGTGGAAAATTGAAAATACGACTTTGTTTTTTAAAAATAAGCTGCCATTGAGCAGTTGTGTATTTTCTCATCTGGTGACTCATTAGCCTTGGATGGAAGATTGGTTCCCAGGGGCGTGACACGAAGGGGGGTTGTAAATAATCGTTGAAGACTTTAGGCTCTAAAAGGGGGAGGTATTTGGGAGAGGCAATTAGTGGTAAGAAAACTTGAGAAAGCTAATTCCCAAGTTCTTCAAGAAATGTGTGTTTAGTTTAATAATTAATAACAAAACAATTTCAAATATTTATCTGGTACAGCTACAATATTATAATTTTAAAAGAGCAACAGTGTTAGCGTTGAAATATGCAGTCGTATAATAATAGCATGTTGTTCAAGGAAAAGTGTTGAGAGCAAAATTGTATCCAAAAACGTCAGGATGATTAAGGAAACTAGGAACTGCCATTTCTATGCTCACATGCTGTCAGGACAGAATTACTACTGTTTTGACAATTTGCAGCATATTATTTGAAAGTAAGAGCTGGGTTTTGTCATATTAACTTTCTGACGTATTTAAATGTGAGAAATAGTTAACATTTCTGTGCATGTGTCACATGTGCATTAACAGATGCGAAAATGTCCCGTTGCTCTGAAGTTAACTGTCTGTAGTGTGGACTTCTGTGTTGGGCCAGAACTAGGGGCCAGTGTGGCCAGTGGCCTGAGGCCAGTGCTTCAGTCATCTGGTGGTCCTGGAAACCATGCCCAGGGACCACGCTGAGGGGGCGGACTCTCGGGCCCTCCTGGCAGCACCCCACCTTTCGCTACAAAGCCAATTCCAGGACTTTCCACCAAGAAAAGGAGTCCTTTGGATGCCCCTGCAGCCCCCATGGGAAGGGGTGGGAGGGCCTGGCCAGCAGGCTGGCGGAGGCGACTCAGATGCCCACACACTGGGCTCCCTCCTCGGCAGGGCTCACCTGAGAAGGCTGCTCGTCCTGCGCCGGCTGTCGTATTTGGACATGGCAGAGAGTCAGTGAGCACAGTGGCGTGTTTGTGCGTGCACCGGCTGAGCAGATGGTGTCACTGAGCTGAGGTCTCTGTGGCATGGTGGGAAGTACTGCTGGCACACTGCCTCATTTCAGGAGTGAAGAGTCACAGTGTTTGTTTACAGGTCCAGATGGTGACAAAATGGTAGCTGTGTTAGGAAATAAGTGGAAACAATAAATTATAGTGATGTCTGGCAGCTTCCTGGAGGTTAAAAATTCAACGCCACAAAAAAAGCTTTTACTAAAATTTTAGAGACAAGGACCTGTCTTTGAAAGGCTTAGCTGGAAATTGGCCTGGATTGTGTTTTCTATTACACGCCCTCTCCTCATTCAGTAAGCTCTGAAAGTCAGCTTTGAGGCAAACGCGTTCCAGCAGACAGAGCTCCTGAGCCCGGCACTGCCCACCATTGCCCACGTCCGACAGAGCGAGGGCTCCCCTCTGGCCCACGGCCATGGTGTTGGACACTGACTGACCCTAGCTCCAAGGGGACAGGCCCTAATCAAAGGCCTTTCATCCCCTTGAGAAAGAGGTGTGGGGCTTATATTTTAGAATATATGTGTGAAGGATTTTTGGTTATTGTTTGTATTTTTATGTAAACTTGATTATTTTATTTTGAATTTAAAAATAAACAGCTTTGAATTGATGGGCTGTTAAACCAGTAGGCAAGGATCTCGCCCGCCCCATTCTCTCTCCATTCTTTTAAGGTCTGTGAAGGCTCTGGTCTCGCCAGCTTTATACTGTTACTCTGAGGACAACTTTTCGACATGAAACTAATGAAGAACAATATAGAACATACAAAAAAATAGCCACTCAAATGTGAAAGTTATTAAATATAAGCCCTTTAAATCAAAAAGAGAAAGTAACACATAAAATGGCTCTTGAACTCTGGGGTTTCAGGAAAGGGAGCATAAGCCTTCGCAGTAGTTTGAACTTAATGTTATTGGCATCCTAAGTGTAGGAAGAGTGAGGAGAAGAGGCTTTGTCTGGAAGAGAAGGGACAGGGAGAAGGCCCTGAAAGAGAGGAGGGAACCCACAAGAGAGCTGCAGTCCAGTTGGGGAAAAGACACAGTGAGGGGGGAGTGGGCGCAAGGGGGAGTGGGGCACCACGAGGAAGCACCATTAGAGTTGTATAACCAGTGGTTGGAAGATAATTGGTCTTCTCAAAGAGCCAACTCCGTTTCATTGATCTGCTCTGTTGTGTTTCTGTTTTCAGTTTCATTGAATGCCCTCATTTATTATTTCCTTTCTTCCACTTGTTTTGGGTTTCTTTTGCTCTTTTTCTCTGATGGGGGAACTTAGATTATTGACTTGAGACTTTTTGTTTTTTTTGAATTTATGTCTTTAGTGCTATAAATTTCCTTCTCAGCACTGTTTCAACTGTTCCACAAATTTTGATATGTTTTGTTTTCATTTTCATTTAGTTCAAATGTATCTTCTTATTCCCCTTGGGACTTAGTCTTTTTTATCATTTAAAAAAGTTACTGAACATGAACATACTTAAACAATAAGTGTATAGTAAAAGTGAACTTACAAAACAAACATGCATAGCATCATACCAGGCTCCCATATATCACTCTAGAGTTTCTCTTTGACCTATGTATTATTAATATTTAGAAATGTGCTGTTTAGTTTTCAAATGTTTGGAGATTTTCCTATCTTTCTGTTACTGATTTCTAGTTTGATTGCATGTGGTCAGAGAACATATTCTCTATGATTTCAATTCTTAAAAATTTGGTGATGTTGGTTTTATGACCCAGAATATGTCTATCTTGGTATGTGTTCCATAGCCACTTGAAAAGAATGTGTCCTCTGCTGTTGTTAGGTGAAGCATTCTATAAATGTCCACTAGATCCTGTTGATTGGTGGTGGTTTTGAGTTCCTTCTGTATTACTGATTTACTGTCTACTTGTTCTGTCAATTGTTGAGAGAGGAGGGTTGATGTCTCTAGCTCTACCTGTGGATTTGTCTATTTCTCCTTTCAGTTCTATCAGTTTTTTTGTTTGGTTTGTTTTTTGTTTTGTTTTGTTTTTAATTTTATCAGTTTTTGTTTCACATATTTTGCAGCTTTGATGTTGGTGCATACACATTTAGGATTGCTGTGTTGTTATAGGTGGCTTAAGTGTTTTATCATTATGTAATATCTCCCTTTGTCTCTGTAATTTTCTTTGCCCAAAGTCTACTTTGCCATTTATATAGCTTCTCATGTTTTCTTTAGTATTTGCATGGACTATCTTTTTCTATCCTTTTATTTTCAGCCTGCCCGTAGTGTTATACTTGAAGTGACTTTCCTGTACATAACTTAATTGGATTATGTATTTCTTTTTTAAAATCTACTCTGCCAATCTCCTCTTTTAATTAATATATTTAGGCCATTTAAATTTAATATAATTATTGATATATGGTGTCTTAAGTATACAATTTTATTTTTTGTTTGTTGTCTTTTCTTTCTTTTTCTTTTTTCTGACTTCCTGTGATTTACTTGAACACTTTTTAGAACTCCATTTTGATTTATCTGTAGCTTTTTGTTGTTGTTTGTTTGTTGAGATACCCAGGGTAGGGGATTGAACCTGGGACCTCATATGTGGGAAACCAGTGCTCAACCACTGAGCCACAGCATCTTCCCCTGAGTTGGTTTTCTCATTTGTTTTGCTTGTTGTGCATTTTTGTTTTTACAGGAGGCACCAGGAGCTGAAACCTGGACCTTCCATGTGTGAGACAGGAGCTCAACTGCTTGAGCCACATCTGCTCCCTGATGTGTTTTTTTGGTTTTTTTTTTTTTAAGGTGCATTTTTTATTTATTTCTCTCCACCACCACTCCCCCCCACCCCCAGTTTTCTGTCTATGTCCATTCACTGTGTGTGTTCTTCTGTGTCTGCTTGTATTCTTGTCAGCGGCACCAGGAATCTGTGTCTCTTTTTGTTGTGTCATCTTGCTGCATCAGCTTTCCATGTGTGTGGCACCACTCCTGGGCAGGCTGCACTTTTATTGCGCAGGGCGGCTCTCCTTACAGAAGGCAGTCCTTGTGGGTGGAGCTCCCCTGTGTGGCATGGCACTTCTTGCACACATAAGCACTCTGGTTGGGCCAGCTCATCACACTCGTCAGGAGGCCCTGGGTTTGAACCCTGGACCTCCCATGTGGTAGGCGGACACTCTTATCAGTTGAGCCAAATCCACTTCCCCCTGTAGTGTTTTTGAGTATCTCTTGGTACAACTTTTTGAGTGGTTGCTCTGGATAAATACATTATATATACATAGCTTTATCACACTCTATTGGTGTCATCATTTTATCATTCAAGTGAAGTATGGAAAATTCAGTTCTCATTACATCTCCTTACCCTCCCTTATTATAACATAATTGTCTTAAATATCTCTGCTACATACATTTAGAACATCAGACAGTGTTAAAATTTTTGCTTCAGCTGTCAAACATAATTTGGAAACCTGATACCCATAATTTTGCTTACTCTATTCTTTCTTCCTTCCTGATATTCCAGGTTTCCTTCTTTTATCATTTCCTTTCTGTTTAGAGAACTTCTTTTAGTCATTCTTTTAGGGTAGGTCTACTGGAAAACATTATCTTAGTTTTCATTGATCTGAGAATGTCTTGATTTCCCCTTCATTTCTAAAGGATATTTTTTCTGGGTATACGGTTTTGGTTTGACAGTTACCTCTTCCTTCTGGCTTCCATGGTTTCTGATGAGAAGTCTACTGTCATTAAAGTTGTTTTCCCCCTATAGGTTAGTAATCATTTTTCTCTGGCTGCTTTCAAGAATTTTTTTAATTTTCAGAAGTTTAATTATGATATGCTTTGGAGTGGCTTTCTTTGAGTTTATATTCTTGGGGGTCACTTAGCTTTTTAAAGTCCTTGGTTTATATTGCTTGCCATATTTGTAAATTTTCCAGGCATTATTTCATCAAGTACTTTCTTAGTACCACCCTCTTTCTCCTGTACTCCAGGACTCCAATGACAAGAATATTAAATCTTTTGTGTTATCCCCACCGGTTCTTGAGGGTTTTGTTTTTTTTTTTGGTAAAATATTTTCTCTCTGCTGCTCAGGTTAATTAATTTCTATTTTTCTGTCATCCTGTTCACTGATTCTTTCCTCTGACCTCTCTAAAGTGCCCATCCACTGAGCTTTATATTTTGACTACTATATTTTTTCAGTTCTAAAGTTTCCATTTGGCTCTTCTTTATATCTTCTCTTTGCTGAAACTCTCCATTACTTTACCGAGCCTTTCTATTTTCATTTGTTTCAAGCAAGTGCATAATTGTCCATTCAAGTATTTTTATCTCACCTGCTTTAAAATATTTGTTAAATGATTCTAACATCTGTGTCTTCTTAATATCAGTGTCTATTGATCATCTTTTCCATTTAGTTTGAGATCCAGTTTTTGGTATAATGAGTGATTTTCTATTGAAACCTGAACATTTGGGTATTATGCTATAAGATTATGGATCTTATTTAAACCCTGTTTTAGCAGGCCTCCTCAGACACTGCTATGGCAGGGACATGGGACACTGCCTCGTTATGGACAGATGGAGGCAGAAGTCCAGGTTCTCGACGGGGCCTCACTGATAACCAGGGTGGGAGGATGACCCCTCCACACTCCTGGACATGGTGCAAGTTCTGGCTCCCACTGACCTTTGCTGGCACGGGTGGGGGTGGGACATCAGTCCTTCCTGTGGCGTTTGCCCAAAGTGGTGATTATCCAAATGTCTTCTGTCTCTCCAGGCTGCCCCTTTCTGGCCCTTTCGCCAGGCTGTTTTGGAACTTCTGTCTGTTCTCCTTGGTGTTTCTTCAGCCCCAAGCCCTCGATGTCTGAGGAACACCCAGGAATTCCTGGCACACCAGTCGTCAGGCCCCCAGGGCCCCTGCTCTGTGCCTCTGCTCGCCCCCTTCCAGGGTCTTATGTGTGCTTTTGATATAACCTCCACGGTTTTTAGATGAACTTAGAGGAATGGGGAACAGTGTGTCTACTCCTTTTCCTGGCAGTGGATGTCCACAACCTGCTTTTGGTTGGTAGCTCTGACATCTACTTCCTGGTGTTCCAAAGTAACTTATTAGCCCTTCAGAGGGAGGACGCTCTTTTGTCCACAGCTCTGGGGAGGGTCCTTACTCCAGTGACGCACAGCAAGGCGGTCCACTCAGCAACACCAGCCCACCCCGGCCGCACGTGGCCCAGGGCGCGCAGGGCCCAGAGCACGGCACACTGGGGACTGCAGTTTGGAAGGGGACATCCTGGTCGGGCCACTGGAGCAGGATTCAGTCTGGGAGCCGAGAGCGGCCCCCAGGAGGGACTGGGTGGGTGAGGGTGAGGATGGGGAGAGCTGGTAGCAGGGGCGGGGGCTGGAGAAGTGAACAAGCCCACTGGGTGGGGGTGGAGGAGGCAGGCAGCCTTTAGGGTTTCCCCGAAGTCTGTAAGCCGGTGGGTGCAGAAAGAGGATGCTCCCCGCAGCAGCATCTGTCCGTCCTCACTCCAGACCCCTGCTTCTTCACCCACTTCCCTTGTGCACACAACAGGCGGCCCTGACTTGCTTAAATCCGTTGCACACAAATGACACAACAAAAAGAGACACAGATTCCTGGTGCCACGACAAGAATGTAAGTGAACACAGAAGAACACACAGTGAATGGACACAGAGAGCAGACAATGGGGGGGGGGAGAAGGGGAGAGAAATAAATAAAAAATAAAACCTTAAAAAAAAAGAGCAAGTCCTAGGAGAGGATGCTTTTGTTTTGTTTCTTCAGTCTGAGGAGACTCTGGTCTTTCACAGCCACAGAGCCTTCCTGTGTCTGAACCTAGGTCCTGTGGCCCCCCACTTGCACATGTGTGCACACACCACACTCACATGGACACACACAGACGTGCACACCCGCAAATATGCTCACATGCATGCACTCACGTGAACAATGCACACTCACATGAACATGCTCGCGGCACAAATGCACGCTCACATGTGGACATGCTTGCATACGCACGCTCACATGTGGACATGCTCACGCACGTGCACATGCCCTCACTGCATCCAGGGCTGGTCCTGGCTGCCCCTCGCTCTCTGTGGGGTCTTCTGTTGAGCTCTGCTGGTGAGCCCTTGGGCTCTTCTCACCACCCCTTCCCTGCCTATCCCCACTGACCCCCAAGGCCAGCCTGCCAGCTGCAGCAGCTGAGGCGTGGCCTCCTACAGGAGGCCTCCATGATGTCCGACATCTGTCCCCGTCATGCCAGCACACATGCTCGTGCCTGCCTTTCCACGCAGCTTCATTTAAAATCACGTTTGCATCTGTCTCCAGCAAAGGCCACACTTACTTGAGGGCAGGGGCTTAGGCTCATTTGTGGCTCCATCCCTCCTGTCAGAGGAAGCTGTGGGCATTCGCTGACGTTGCCATCGTCCTACGCTCCACGTGGATGCAGCGTGATCAGGAGGACGAGAGGGCAAGCAGCCAGATGCGGAGGTGGCGTGGGACAACGTCCAGTCCAATTGAAGGAGGGGACAAAGCAGTTATGGCACAGGGCACACACAAAGATCCCGTCTAGAGAAAGCACAGCAAGGTGCAACATATGTGCACACGTGGGACGGAGAGCAGAGTAGACGCCAGCGTCACAAGTGTGCCAGCCACCTCGTTTCCAAAGTCCCTCACGCCTCGCTGCACGGGGTGGAGAAGGTGCTAATGGCTCCGCTGATGCTGTGAGCCTCCTTGATCCGCCGCCGAGCAGGGATGTGCTGGGCGCTTGCTAAGAGCAGGCTCCGCTTCCAAGGAGGCGGACGTGTCCGCGCTCCGGGGGCTGGGGCCCTGGCCCGTCCTGGCTGCCGCGCTGAGGCACGATGCGTGCCCAGGAGCTCATGGGGAGCCCTGCCCCCTCGGCCATCGCGGGACCTGATGGTCAGCGCTGGCGTCCTCGGCCTCGTTTTTGAGCTGGCCGAGTGCCGCTCTCCAGGTGCAGCCAAGCTTGCCTTTGAGGCCCACTCCAGAGCCTCCCACCACCTTCTGCAGCTCCCAGAGGAAACCAGGAGGCAGCAGGGCCTGACCTGGGCCCTCGGCTCACTGCGCCCAGGCCAGCTTGCTTGCATAATCTCAGCTGGTGGAGAAGCAGCTGCCTGGCCGTGCACACAGCACCCCCCCGTGGGGCTAAGAGAAGATGAGGGTGCAGATGTGGCTCAAGTGGGTTCGGTTTTGATGCCCCCTGAAAATAAGAAGCAACAAACCAAACAAACGGGAAAAACCAACTCAGGACCGATGTGGCTCAGTGGCTGAGTGCTGGCTTCCCATGTACAAGGTCCTGGGCCGCCTAGTATCTAAAATAAAAAAGAGAGAAGATGAGGCTTCTTTGCAGGGAACTGAGCCTGGAGACAATTTCCTTTGAATTAGGTATTTAAAGGAATTCTCTTGCTACCTCCCATGATTATTTCTGAATCACTTTCCCACCTTTTTTCCTGTTTCCTTTTACCCAGCTTCCCCACCCACAGTTCCTACAAATTTTTGTTCTTAATTAATCAACCTTTTGTTTCCTATAGCAACATAAATGAGGAGCGGCCACTGCCGGCACCCGAGGCTGCCGACTCGGAGCACTTCTGCTCAGACTGCTGCCCTGTGAGCTCTGCTCCGGGCTTAGAGCAGGGCATGTGGCTGGGGCAGCGGAGCCCCAGAGCTTGTTTGCGCGGGGTGTCGGTGTGGGGCTGGCGGGGGCAGTGTCCTCTCCTGCCCTGGCCAACCCAGAAGTTACCATGTCCTTGTGTCAAAAACAAGAGGCCTGATATCAAAATAAAAGCCAGAAACAAGATGGCCCCCAGGCATGAGAGAAAAATGTTCTTGTCTTCAGGGTTTCCAAATGGTGCCAGTCATTGGAAACCTTCCTAATCTTCCTTCCTAAACCTTCATTTTAAAATTTTTCACTTAGACTGAGATCCTTACTTCCTCATTTGTTCATTGACCTGACAGGATCTTTGTCCTGTTTCGCCAGAGCCCCACGCAGGGGTCAGCATCTCCACCAGCGCGTCCTGCTGGGGGCGGGGGCGGTGCTGGGCACATGTCCCCCACCTCCTGCTCCCTCTCCCGGGCCTTCTTAATTCTCAAATCGGAGACCTGTGGTTCTGCTGGCTCAGAAGGAATAGCATTTTCCTGCTTTCTCAGCGTCTCTCTTCTACTTGCCTCCTTATCAGCTGCTAACCAGAAATATGTGGAAATGATTCTCATGAGTACTAAGAAACATCTTGCAGCTCCAGCAGACTACTTGGTTGTCAGACACTTTACAAGGAGCTCACAGATAGGAAGCCAAGAAACTAGGAGAAGACTTCTCTTTCTGTGATTAGCCTAGAAAAAGAACTGAGTCTCTTATACTTGAAAAAGAAGAGATGTATAAGAAAATCATTTTTAAGAAACTGGGTAAAATTTAAAGTCCTAGTCAGCCGACGGCCCGTGAAGCTCTTGGGTGGAGGCCCCTGCGGGGATTTAGGGCCGTGTCTTCATCGTCGCCCGGAACCGGGCTTTCTCCTGACTTCTCCTCGGCTGTCGCTTAGCCTTGAACTCCCGCGCCGTGGCTCCTCGAGGCGCGCTCTGGAGCTGCCTGGGGGCTCGTTTGGGGGAGGACGGGTCTTCTCCCCTCGGCCTAGGTGTTTCCCGAGCCCCCGGCCAGGGTCGTGCGTGCAGCCTCCGCTGTGCATTCAGTGGAGCCACTTAGGGAGTTAGTCCAGCGTGGCTGCGGGCCTGGGTGGAAGGCTATTTGAGACTTTCCCAGAAAGTGAAGCGTGATGAAAAGGAGCCGCTGCTTCCCTGCTGAGTGCTTGTGCGCACAGGCATTTCTCGGCGTCGCCGATGACGGCGCGGGCCTGGCGCGCGGCCTCCGCCCCGGGCTCGGCTCGCGCGGCCTAACTGTGCTCTCTTTGGGCTGTTTCAGAGGAGGCGGACCACTACGGCTTCGGCGCGGGCACGCTGCGGAAGAAGAAGGCGCTGGTGGCGCCGCGCGACGAGGGCCCGCGCCGCCGCGCCCAGCTGCGCATCGGCCTCCCGCGCGACTTCCGCCCGGTCTCGTCCATCATCGACGTGGACGTGCTGCCCGAGACGCACCGCCGCGTGCGGCTGTACCGGCACGGCTGCGAGAAGCCGCTGGGCTTCTACATCCGCGACGGCGCCAGCGTGCGCGTGACGCCGCAGGGGCTGGAGAAGGCGCCCGGCATCTTCATCTCGCGCATGGTGCCCGGCGGCCTGGCCGAGAGCACCGGGCTGCTGGCGGTCAACGACGAGGTGCTGGAGGTGAACGGCATCGAGGTGGCCGGCAAGACGCTGGACCAGGTCACGGACATGATGATCGCCAACAGCCACAACCTCATCATCACGGTCAAGCCCGCCAACCAGAGGAACAACGTGGTGCGCGCCGGCCGCGCGCCCGGCGGCCCCGGCCCCTCCTCGGACAGCGCGGCCAGCGCGCCCGGCCGGCCGCCCCCGCGCGTGCTGCAGAACTTCCACCCCGACGAGGCGGAGAGCGACGACGAGGCCGACATCGTGCTCGAGGGCGCCCTGGAGCCGCGCGCGCCCCGCGCGCAGCCCGCGCCCCCCGGCCCCTCGCGGCCCAACGGCGCGGGCCTGGCGCCCAGACTGCAGCGCGAGCTGGCCCTCGGCGGCCCGGGGCGCGGCAGCAGCGGCAGCATCCACAGACTGCTCAGCGCGCTGCGGCCCGACCCGCGCCACAGCCTGGTCCTGCCGCCGGGCGGGGTGGAGGAGCACGGCCCGGCCGTCACGCTCTAGGGCGCGCCCGCGGCGCCCGGGTCGGAGCAGGGGCCGCGGGCGCACCGCGCAGGGGCGATGTGTGAACCTTCATTGCGACTCTAAAGCAAGGAGAGTAACTGTATACCTCCAGTCCCTTCCTGCGCCGTCTTTTGTTTATCCCACCCCTTTCTCCCACATCCTAGTCTTTATTTCAACTCACTGGATAGAAAATAAAAATACTATTTTTATAGAATTTCTCCTCAGAATTTAAAATTCCCACACACGCTCACAAAATCCATATCAGGGCCATGTGCAGCGGCTAGTGCCTTTGTAAATTGGTAGACAAGACCTGACCACGTGTAGAAAATACTTCATTGGGATTTTTTAAGACGAAGCTTTAAAAGTATGTTCTTTAAATATGAAATTTTTTAACTTAATCTGTGCAAAAACATCCCATGGTGTCAGCACAGCATTTTCGCTGTACGTTTTGCCAACCTGCACCAGAGGTTAGGTTTTGCTGATGGGCCTTAATACTTGGGAAAAGACATGTGACAATGAGGCAGGGGGACCAATAGCACAGCATTTCCAGGCCTGTGTCCTGAGGGCACCAGAGAAAAAAGGCTCAGGGGGTCCCCACCCCTGCCTCATGGACCCCTGCCCCGGATTCTACCTCACTAGGTGGAACCAGAACATTTTCTTATTCATGGTAAAACTGGAGGTTTCACCCAGTACTCATTGCAAACGAAATAAAATAAATGTACCAAAACTTGGGAGTAGATGTGACCATGAAATGTGAATTGCAAATGATGACATAGTTTTATGGTCATATTTCATATAAGCAAATGGGTGCTGAACTACTCACCTGGGAGAGTTAAGCTCACAGTGAAACAGTTGCTGCCCCACTCAAAAACAGAATCCTCCTTGCAGACCATTGTTATGTGTCTTATCAGAAGTGGCTGTCTTCAGCCTTCGAGGTGGATTTCGTTCTGAGAAGCAACCAGCCCTGCTGGATTGGACCGTAACACCCAGTTACAGCGTTGTGATCAAAACCAATACTCACTGTGAGGTAATAAATCCAGCTTCCTGTGGAATGACGCGCTTTGAGCAGCGAGGCTGGGTAAGTTTGGTATTCCTTTCACAGGGCCTCTGGAAGTCCCACAGTCCTGTGCCCCGCAAGTCCTCCTCATTTTCAAAGCAGCCCTGCCTTTTGAAGTCACAATTAGCACACCCTAGTTTCCGTTTCGTTTCTAGAGTAGACAGGCTGGCAGGGGTCCTTTTGCTTTAACCATAACAAACCACATGAATTTAATGGCTTTTAACATGTTAAATTAATTGTCACTTCCCTTTGCTCTTACAGTAATATTTACATATTTAGTAATTTTAAAGGTTTATTCATGTTTGATCCAATTACATTTTATATTAAGTATATTTCCTGTTTGAATACAATGTCAGGGAGAAAAACGTTACACTTATACTTTGAGAACTAACCTCTGACTGAATAAAATGTTCCCGTAAATTCAAGTAAAAGTAGTTTCCAGGCGAGGAAGGTGCCAGCTGAGCATGTCGAGCTCGGTGCATGGCACAGCTCTCAGTGCTGGCTTGAGTTTTTTGGCTTTCATATCTAACAGGTTAACAGATGGAAAATGGTGTAGCTCAAATTTTTTCTTTTTCTGAATTCCTTAAGTGAAAGGCAAATTCTCCGTCGTTTGGATGCTATTTATTGAAGAGAAGTAGTCCTATGAGCAGTTGTGTTTCCTGTCCAGCTTCACCTGTGCAACAGGTCGCTGACCACTTGGTTCTAAGCCTGGGGAAGGCCAAAGATGCTTCAAGGCCGAGGTCAGGGTAAGGCGAGCGCCGCGGGGACAGCAGCGCAGCTAGTGTTTTTGCCAGGAAGAGGTATTATAGAACCCAAACCAGTATTACTTCCACCAAAGAAATGTGCTTTACTAAGGTATTACTGGTTTACTGAATATTCTGTTGAATAACTGGGTTTGCTACCAAGAAGAAAAGTTATATTTCACACGGTGTTCTAAGATGTTAAGCAAATGTGAGTAATTTTTTAAAGGAAAAGCTTCCTATGCAATCTGTGAGCTATTGTTCATAATGTCAGGAATTGTGAACTGCTTGGAAGAGCTGCTTTGATGTGTTTTTCTGGCCGGGTCTGTACTTTTGTCATTTTATTTTCTTCTTAAAAAGAAAAAACTTTATGTAGTATTATATATTATATTTTCTTGGTTTTATATATCAAAGAATAAAAACTTTTTGCTTTTGAATTAACATCATTAAGGATGTATTTCAGTGTGGAGTAAATGAAGGGTCGAATGAGTGCTAGCGAGAAATGACCTCTCCCAAAGGCGCTGCGCCTCGTTTCTCAGCCTCCCATGGTTCCTAGGAGGCACGTGCCGGTGTCCCCAGCCAGGGTCAGAGAGCAGAGCCCGCGCCCGCAGGCAGGAGTGGGGTGACGGGGGGGGGGGGGGGGGGGGGGGATGCGTCTCGGGTCCAGAATCTTCTCTTAAAGACCTTTGCAGAGGGAGAGAAAAGCCTCGGGAACAGCTGGAAGCCGGAAGTCAGTGGAGCGAGGAGACCCCGAGGCACGGTGCCCGGCACCGGCCTCCTGCCACCACCCTGGCCGGGGCTGCTGCCGACCCCGCCTCTGTCCCCTTCCTCGCCCTCGAGCCTTGTCTCCTGCGGTCACTCGTCCTTTCTGTGCCTCCAGGAGGTGAGTGCCCGTGCCGGCCCCACGGGTCCCCAGGAATCCGGGAGAGTGGACACTCGCGCAGGCTTGGCCCAGGGTCCCACCCTGAGGGCTCAGCCCCACGGGTCCCCAGGAATCCGGGAGAGTGGACACTCGCGCAGGCTTGGCCCAGGGTCCCACCCTGAGGGCTCGGCCCCACGGGTCCCCAGGAATCCGGGAGAGTGGACACTCGCGCAGGCTTGGCCCAGGGTCCCACCCTGAGGGCTCGGCCCTACGGGTCCCCAGGAATCCGGGAGAGTGGACACTCGCCCAGGCTTGGCCCAGGGTCCCACCCCAAGGGCTCCGCCGTGTGGCCACCGAGCTGAAGGCCCGAAGCAAGCCCGGGGCTCGCGGGCTGTCCAGGGACGCGGAGGCTCCGGCCACTCGCAGCTGTCTCTGGAGAAGAGGGCTGTGGCGGACTTGCCCTTGAACTCTTTATCTGAGGTTTTCATAAACACATGCCATCAAATTTTTAATCAGAAAAATAGATTCTTCCATTTTTTTTAAAGAGTAGCAAATGAGGGTAACAGAGATAGCGCCCTGCCTTTCCTCCTCTTCAAAGGTTTCTGGGAGACATTTTTTTCTGATTCTAAAGAAATAGGTGCTCATTTCGGAAAATTTGAAAAATATCAAGAAGAAAAGCATCCACAGAAATCCTACGAACAATCACTGTCAGTGTTTTGGTATTTGGTATTAGACGCCATCAGATAACTCGACAATACTAAATAATCGACACACTGCAGTGCTGCACATCTGACTTTTTCATGTCACCCGTTTGCTTTAGTTGGTAAAGGCTGCCAAAGGCAAACACCAGAAAAGGGTTGCTTTTAAAACAGGAATTTATTAGGGTAAAATCCTACAGTTCCAAGACGTGAACATGCCGGAAGCCAGGCACCAGCAGCGCTGCAGCCTCACCGAGCCAGCCGCTGGCCACCCGAGACCGGCCGGGAGGCTGAGGGAGCCCCACTCGGCCAGGAGCACTTCCCCGAGCTCGGCTGCGGGCAATTCGCGCCTCAACTCTCTTGGCTGCTCTGCCGCCCTCAGCTTCTGTAGCTGTGGGACCCTGGAGTCCCCACAGGGCAGAGTGAAAACGGCAGCTATCTCTCTGTGTCCCGTTTATACGATTCTGGTAAAAGAATTAGTCCCCACCCCGGGGCCACAGTCTAATCAGAGGCCCTTGACTAAAGCAATCTAATCAAAATATCCCACATAAAATAGATTTACATGTACAGGAATGGGTTAGCTTAAGAGCATAATTTTCTGGGGTCCACAAAACCCAAACTGAGACAACATCATAAATGTTTTCCCATGGCAATTAACTTTCTTCCAAAACAGTATTTTCATAGCTGCAAAATACGGGTATACCTAAATTGTTTACCGTTTTCCTACTGATAGATATTATGTTATTGCCAGTTTTCACAGTATAAAAAGTACGATAGTGGGAAGCTTTACACATAAATCTTTGTCTATATTCCCAATTATTTCTTTAGTTTAGACTCCTAGAAATGAAATCTACATCAAAGGTTCTGAACATTTCTGAAATTTTTTTTTTCTGAAATGATCTCACAGAGAAGTTCCATATAATATAGTAGAAAAAGCTTTTTTCCTGAACTGTTGGTGAGTACATTGCCAAACTAAGGCCCTTTGACCCTCATTTACTGTGTTTCCTACAAACGACATTCTCCTACATAACCACAGAACAATACCCAAACCAGAAATCCACATGAACACTTTACCAGCGTCCTTGACCCCATTCAGATTTCACCGTTGTCCCAAAAGCATCCAGCTCAGAAGCTCACGTTGCAATTAGTTGACCTTACTCCCCTTCAACCTGGGGTAATTCTTTAGTCTTTCCATGATTGTCATGACCTTGTTACTTTGGAGAATTTTTGTGAAGTCTTGTCTCTCAACTTGGCTTTGTCTGATAGTTGCTCTTGGTTAACTTTGGATCCTGTCCTGGGCAGGAATCGTCACCTACTGTCTCAGGTGGCACCCCAGTATAATTTGTGCCACTTGACATTCATTTCCCTTTGTAATTATTAGGTATTCTATAGAGAGGTATTTTGAGACTATGGACATAATCTCATTCCTTATCAAATTTTCAAATATTTCATTCATTTGTGTCAGTGTAAATATATGGATTCCTATTTTATTCGATAGGTAATAACCCATTACTCTCATTATTTGTTTTGTCAAAATGCCCCAGCTCTGGCTGGTGGGATGTGCATCTTTTCTACCTGCCCCCATCAGTCTTGAAGCACATTCTTGCTTCCTGGTCCATCAGGTGTTTCAGGCTCATGTTGTGCTTTCCTTGTCTCAGCCCTAAAACCAGCCTGCCCTTCCCAGAGCCATGGCTCCTGCCTCTGGATGGCATTTCGAAGCCAAGATCTGGGCTCTAGTTCTTGTCACATCCTGCTTTTTGTTAGTTCCTTGCACTCAGGTTTCAAAAGTAATTAATTAATTGGCCTAGAACTTTGCTGTTGGCAGAGACTGACTGCCAGGCAGATGCCTTTTGCTTTTCCACTTCTTGAACATCAAAGCTGTAAAACCTTTGCACTCTAATACACCTTATTTCAACACTGACAGCAACAGCTTTATATAGAATGACTTAAAGGGTCAATTGGATTTAATCACAGAACTTAAATAAATGCACTGAAGTTTTAGAAAAGTGTAAAATACAGAAAAACACAAGGAAGAAAACTGCTCCTTATTCACATCTCCCATGTGGCTGAGGACATGGTCGTGCCCATTCATTCGTGAGGCCAGCCTCTGGGTCCTCGCATGTTCAGAGGACTGTTCAAGAGGAGAACAAACTTCTGGTAGGAAGCGCTCAAAAATCTATTTTGGTCTCCTACCTGGTCTGTTCCTCTCTTTTTAGACTCCCTGCTGCTCTATGGTTTGAGAACTCCTTAAGATCAAGAGTCGGTGAAGGGGAGCAGATGGGGCTCAAGTGGTTGAGCACCTGCTTCCCACATGGAGGTTCTGGGTTTGATTTCTGATGCCTCCTAAAAAACAAACAACATGCAGAACAAATGAAAGCAAACAAACGAAAAAACCTCAGGGTTGCCAATATGGCTCAGCACCGGCTTCTTACATACAAGGTCCCGGGTTCAATTCCCAGTCCCAGTACCTTAAAAAAAAAAAAAAAATCAGAGGCGCAATAATCCACTTGGGGCCATCAGTGAATGGATCTAAAGGTCACGTTGTACTTTCTTTTTTCTTTTTAAAGATTTATTTATTTTATTTAATCCACCCCCCTCCCCCGGTTGTCTGTTCTCTGTGTCTCTTTGCTGTGTCTTGTTTCTTGTTTCTTTGTCCGCTTTTGTTGTCGTCAGCGGCACACGAAGTGTGGACGGCGCCATTCCTGGGCAGGCTGCACTTTCTTTCGCACTGGGCGGGTCTCCTTACGGGGCGCACTCCTTGCGCGTGGGGCTCCCTTACATGGGGGACACCCCTGCGTGGCAGGGCACTCCTTGCGCGCATCAGCACTGTGCATGGGCCAGCTCCACACGGGTCAAGGAGGCCCGGGGTTTGAACCATGGACCTCCCATGTGGTAGACCGAAGCCCTAACCACTGGGCCAAGTCTATTTCCCTCTTTTTTCTTTTGACCATACCCAGAAGACATTACTTTCTCGACAAATGGTATATCAGGCAGGTTCATAGTTGCAAACAAAATGACAAGCGGATTGCAGCATGTTGGGGAGTTTTCCAATGAGAAGACTGAGGGCAATGAGGTTTGGGTGACAAGCATTCACTGAAATGTGTTGTTTTTTAACTGGACACTAGAAAGTCCCAGACGTCAGTACAACAGCCCCTGCGGTAAACAGCCAGGACCTGCGCTGCACTTACGTTCTAAGAATTTACAGAACCAAGCTACGTTCTAAGAATTTTACGGAACCGAGCTGTTTACACTGCCCCTTGAAACAAGATGAGCAGGTCAGCAGCACTTCCTTAAGCACCAGTGCCCAGCTGCCCTGGCCAGCTGCCTCGTAGGTGAAACAGCCCAGCACTCAGGGCAGGGGCGGGCGGCCAGGGCAACCTCCCTCTACATCTGGGGCTGGAGAACATGGAAACCAAATGTAAGCCGAGTCCCTTTGCCTTGTTTCCTCCCTTGTCAAAATCATCCCCATTTAAAGCAGTGGGCCAGCTTGATCCTGTTCTCAGAATACTTTTAAGGTGTTTTGCCTTTTTCTTTTGAGACTTGGTAATTTTTGTCACCCTTGTCACAGACCCTCCTTCCAGCTACACAAATGCAAAATATTTACTCTTAGAAGCACCAAAAGAAACCCTTCTTCTCCTCTGCTGTCCCAGCTCAAGTCTTCAGGGTAACGGAGTAGCTGCTTGAAGCTCCACGGATGAGCTTTGGGCAACAGCTGTAACAGCTGCCATTTTCTTTCAACCGCACCTGCGCGTAGTGCCATACCACTGCACGCCATGAAGACTTTTCAAGCAAACACACTGTAAAACTGGATATACTTTGAAAAGCTCTAAGTCGTTTCATTCTTCCTGTCAAGCTTTACAAATAGTATTAATGGAAACAAGAGAAAAGTGGTTTATCAAACTGAAGTTAGGTTACTTCTATTAAGCAATTTTTCAACTTAAAAACTTTATTTCTACATGAAATAATTTCTCATTAAATTATCAATCTAATAATCAGTGCTTATTGTAGTTGGTTATAAACTTTTTAAAAACTTCTAAACATAAATTAAGTGCAGATTGGTTAATTCTAAAACTTTCCTTATTACGGATCGAAGCTTTAGATAGGATCTTGAAGAACTTCTTGATGAGCTGATGCGTCTGTATGCTTGTTAAACAGTTGATTGGCTTATAATGCAAATAATGCCATAATTTAAACACCAAAATATAGTCTTAGGTTTAAATTATCAAGATATCGATTTGCGACTAAGCTACTTAAATACTCAGGTGCCAAATGAATTTTGCAACAGGAAGAAAACTATTTTAGCAATTTACTATCTTTATAAAATATTTGGTTCATTTCAGGTTATGATTTTGTTCATTAGCACCTGGCAAGACATCAAATTTAAATCTCTAGGGCAGTTTATGCTTTCAGTCTAACAATGTAGCACCAATTCACACTTGGGATATAGTGAAAATAGGAAATAAGTGAGAAACTGGAAGCAATCTAAACACAGAACTAAGTTATACATTGTGTTTGCCTGCAGGGATGAAGGATTAACTCAGAACTCTTACAAAAAAATGTATGGAACTCTCTTATTGAGTCCAAGATGGACTGATTTTGACAAATTTTAGAACCCTAAATATATGTAATATAGTATTGATCACATTTTATCCCAAATTATGCAGAGTAACTTGTTAGGCATATTCTCAATTTTTAGATTTTATGCTGCTTTACTACTTACCTACCCAGGCCTTTGTAAAATAACTGGAAGTAATGTGGCTAGAATGAAGGAGCAGGTCACAAAGGCAGAAGCTTAACTGGGGACTTTCCCAATATATTTTTAAAATTCTTGGTACAATTAATATACCCTCCTTTAATGTTATCTTACAGATGTGTATATATATATATTTATTTGAAAGCACATATAAAATGGACAAGGTCACTTGTTTAAAAATACCCAAAAATCTCCCTTGCAAATGCATAATTTAAAAACTGATCTCTTGTGCATTTCCAGTAGTTTCCAGAAGTCGTCTTCCACAAGGCACCAGCAAAGCATGCGTGTGAATCTGTCCTTCCAGCTGAAAAGGCCCCGAGACTGCGTGGGTCTGCAGGAGAGTCCTCTAAGAGGACATGAGGGGTTCACGAGGTGCTTGCTTGGATTCATGTTAATTCCATAAGTGGTGGTGAAGTATGGACATTTTTGTGTATTTTCAGGATCTTTATTTCACGTGCAATGTGGTGACTTACCATATCTTCCAGTTCTAACCAGAAAGTTACTTGGTAGGGGATTGGGGAAGCTATCATGGATTGTAAATTGCAGGAAACTGTACGCAGTGATTTATTGCAGCCAATTCTGCATTTGTATTTTAAAGTCAGACCTCATGGTCTTAGTTCATCCATTGCAGACATGTCTATGTGGTTGCCAAAGTTTGTTTTATAATTTAAACATTATTAAAATTTCAGATTTTTATTGGAAAAGGACTGTGCATTTTTTGCTTTATTTAAAATAAAGTCATGTTGTTCATAGGATTTTGATGGAATAAAGTGGTTTTGCAGGCACCTCCTTTAGAAGGCTATGAAAAACTAAACTTACCTACAATTTAGAAGTATATATACTTTCCCCTCAATATGTGTAGCTAAAATCATTTGTGTGAACGACTGCTTTCGTACTTGTTCTTCTTTCACGAACATGGTGGCTTCGGAGATCCCTTCCCAATACAAGAGGCTTTGATTTTTTTTTCTATCAAGAATACTTTTATTATACATGATGACATTGTATACACAACAGAATTTTGGGGAGACCATTTACACCCATGGCATTGAGTAACAAGCCACCACTAACCCACACATACCATACCGCACAGTCATTTTGGGATTCAGCCTAACAGGAACAAGACAGTTATTGCTTTTCAACAAAGAGAGGGCTTCAATTAAATAAAAGCCTCCACATCAAGAATGGAACCAACATCCTCTTAAATCTTAATACCCTGTGTACCTGTGAATGAAACCCAGACGTTAGAGCTTACCCCATCACCTTCAAAAGTTAGTATTAAAGTCAAATCCCATTTCTCAAAAAGGTGTAGGAAGTTCACTAGTATTTATAGACTCCATGAAATTATGAATAAAATCTGTACACTCAAGATACTGTTCCTCAAAACACAGAGCCTCCGTGGGGACTTGGGGACAACAGGCTGCAACAAAAATCTTCATGCCTTCCCTTTTCAAGTTTACTCTAAAAACCAAGGTCTGAAATAAATGTGCAAATAAGGCTTCAGTACGGTAAAGAAATGTCATTTCAAAGTTTCCACTTGAAGAGCTGAACTTCTAAAAGTTAAAAACAAAACATAAAATCAGCAGGCTTTATTTCTACAAGTTTAAAACTAGAAAGCCCCATTTGAACAAGGAGTTAAGTGTGTTAAATGCCAGTTATGTGCTAGTTGTTAGACAGTTGACAATGCTTTGATTTTTAATCTATTTTATAAGGTGGCCCCTCCTAATAAGCATATCATGTAGGCTGTTGTGTGTCTTTAACAAAAGTCTTTGAGATTGATGGTATAAATTCTCATTCCGGTTAAATCACTGTGAAAAAACTAATGATATAATTTAGACCTTAACTTTCAACCACCTTCTCAGTCACACATGTATACTTTTTATTCAAATGATTCAATCATGGATCACAAATTAAGAAACTCCTAAATTTAAAATCTGAAAGAACAAGCTACAGTTACTATATGGCAACTACTGGATACTGCTGTAAGTAATTAGTATGTTTTTTATGGCACATTGACTGAATATGAAAATAGCTTTCTTACATAACAACTATATTATTAAAATATTTTAACTCGTGGTTAATATTAAAGACTAAGTTGTAATTAGGACAAATTATAAAAAATTTGAATGATTCTAAAGCTGAGATTTAATATATACATAATAGAAATCCTAAATCCCAGAAAGCGTGAGCAGGTGTGCTACAAAGAAAATTGTTTACTCTCATCACCATCACCTATGAGAAAGGAATTGGTTTGAGAAAATTTAAAGTATAATATCCAATAAGAGAACGAAATTTAGCTTAACAGTTTTTAAAGTTAAAGAAAAAAAAATTTTAAGGTGATGACAATCCAGAAGGAACTCTACTTAGTAACATGGGAGAGACAAATACTGAAATAGCTGATGTTTCCTTTATTGCTGCTCACCAAGCAATCCCTCCTTCCTTCATTAGTATGTGACATCACTCTCATTAAGTGACCTTACTATGAACACTATTTAGAACGGCACCCAGCAAGCAGCCCGTTGGCAATCTTGATCACAATGGCTGACGACGTCACCACCACCAGAAACAGGGTATCTCGCATGAGGCCCTATATATTTTTCCTTTTTAAAATTTTCTAATATTTTCTTGAGACAAACTGTGAGATCACAGAACATCCATGCATAAAATACAGGATTCCCATATACTACCCTTTTATTAGCACCTTGCACTGGTATGTACATTTGTTACACTGACAAAGGCACATTTTCTGAGCTCTGAACTCAGGCCATGGTTGCGCTTAGGGCTCACGTGTGTCTTTTTTTTTTTTTTTTTTAAAGATTTATTTATTTATTTAATTCCCCCCCCTCCCCCGGTTGTCTGTTCTTGGTGTCTATTTGCTGCGTCTTGTTTCTTTGTCCGCTTCTGTTGTCGTCAGCGGCACGGGAAGTGTGGGCGGTGCCATTCCTGGGCAGGCTGCACTTTCTTTTTGCACGCTGGGCGGCTTTCCTCACGGGCGCACTCCTTGTGCGTGGGGCTCCCCTACGCGGGGGACACCCCTGTGTAGCAGGGCACTCCTTGCGTGCATCAGCACTGTGCATGGCCAGCTCCACACGGGTCAAGGAGGCCCGGGGTTTGAACCGCGGACCTCCCATGTGGTAGACGGACGCCCTAACCACTGGGCCAAAGTCCGTTTCCCACGTGTGTCTCTTGATAACACAGTGCTACATACGGCATCACTGCTGACTGACATGATACCTTGTGCAAGTAAATCCATTAACCTTTGAGGGTGACCTGAGCTTTAACATGGGAAGTCCCAAAAAATCCCTCGTCTTGAGCAAACTTGACAGTAGTTGCCCTATCTCTAGCATCAGTTTCTTCATCTGTGTGACGGTATCATTTAAGAATCCCAAAAAGAGAAAGATTGTTTGTAAACTAATTTATTCCTCTGGGTGTGACCGCCTTTGATTGCATGAAATTCAGGGAGGGGCTCTGATTAAGTTTACTTGACAGAATCAGTTCACAAGAAGCAGATGTGGCTCAAGCTGTGGGTGCCCACCCCCCACATGGGAAGTCCTGGGTTTGGTTCCTGGTGGCTCCTAAAGAAGACGAGCAGATGCAATAAGCAGGGAGCAGATGTGGCTCAAGCAGTTGGGTACCTGCTTCCCACACAGGGTTCAGGTTCTGGTTTGTTCTAAAGGAGAAAGACAAACATGGCGAGCAGACAGGGGAGGGAGCCATCTTAGGGGGGAAATGTTTTTTTTTTTTTAATCAATTTAGGGCTTTTTGTTCAACCACATCAGTAAGGTTGAGTCCCTGCCCCCTTGGTGGTTCAATACAAACGGACATTAACTCCAGAAGACAAACAGGAAGAGGAGAGAATTTTGTCATTATTAAAATATGCAGCCAATTTCCTAACAGTAAACAGGTAATATTATTTACCAGGCAGACCTGAAAATTAACGTAAATACTAATTTACAGTTTGGGGGCTGTTTTTTGCCTTTCTTAATTTAGCAAGGGTAAAAAGAAAAGTCATTCACTGCTTTGTTTTGTCAACTCCAAGAAATACAGAACTGGCATGACAGTCTTCAGAGTAAAAGGCTGTTAAAAAGGGTCACATAATCCAGAAAAGCTAAAACAGCATGCTGTTTAAATTTGCTTTTAACTGGACAGACTTCAAATATGTCATTTTTTAAAAAGCTGTTTCTTTAGGTACAGAAAGAACAGAAAGATTTAAAATTTTAAGCATACAATATTCTGTAGTCAAAAGAAATTTCTCCTTCCTTTATGAATTCCTAATCATCACCTTTCATATGAGTTTAAAAAGCCTTCACCACAAACCAAGAGCTGTGCTAGAGCTGACGAACTACTGGGAACCAGCACACCTCACCCGGCGGGTCCTGCTGCGGGTGCTCACGTCAGGGCTGCGGGGCAGCTCCTGACACGAGTGGGTGGAGGCCAGCGATGCTCCACATCCTCCAAGGCAGCCTGGAGGGACAGGCCTACAGGGTCCCCGGTGCTCAGAAGCCCCAGTGCCATTACCAGGGAAGAAACAACGTGGAGGTAAACTGACGGTCAACTCCTCTGGAGAAGGCCGACTTGGCCTCCTTGGCCTCTCCATGTTATCGCCCTGAGAGCCACAGCTGAAGCCGTTCCTGACGGAGGAATCGACCTGCAAGGATATCCTCTTCAGTATCCTGGGGGCCATGAATGTAAGACACCTCAGGAATTTCTAAGCACATGAGTTTTGTGACTCTGGAAATTAACTTTTGGGAATACTTAATTTCAAGTCCAGTAAAGTTTTAATTATTCCAATGATATTCACAGTAACATTTTTAACTGCTAGAAGAATTAAACAGTTCTATTTGCAGTGGTATAACAAGTTTTAATTCAAAATAGACACTCTGAAAACAATAGGTAAAAAATAATAAAGGCCAACAAGCTCTCATTTTGAATTTACAACACTGACAATCACAGACCAGTTTCACAACTGTCTCAAAAATGCACACTATAGCCATGACATGCAAATATTGTATATTTTTTAAAATCCATACAGTAACAATGTATTTCCCAGAGGTTAAGTCACATCTTCCAAAAATAACTACTAACAACTTAATAGAAGGTTCCTCTGCTGTGTATTACCAGCAATATGACTAAATGGTCTCCAATTCTGATTCTGGTGCTTTAAGTAATTTTACATTTTGCGAGAGAAACAAGGTTTAACCATCCACAGGACAGTTACGTATGGAAATTCTTAAGCAATTTGCCATCCACTACCCCAGACAGCCTGGTACAGGAATCTCCCCAGCACTAACATGTTTACCTCTAGAAAACGTCATCCACGATTTAACATGCTGACCATGGCGAGTTTGCTTTTGGTCTATTCACTTCACTTTGTCCCCTGAAAACCTGGGTTTAAATTTTACTCAGGGGTAAAAATTTATTCCTGAGTAACATGGTCCTTCCCTTTCACTAGCTTATGAGCAGTTAGGTTTAAGAGAGTTTTTTGTATTTTTAAAATGTTTATACTAAAGGCACTAAAGATTCACTGTCTTACCTTTAAACGGAGAAATTACTTACCACCATATCAAAAAGAGGAAAAAAGTCTACACTGAAAAGTATTTCTGCACCTACAGAATTACTTTATTTGTAAAATAACTCTTTCAATATATAAGCTACATATCAGACTTCGTGTTCATTATATTAACAAATGAAAACATTTGGTTTTCTATGAGTTATAATAAAAAATAGCTGTTACAACAAATCTGAAAAAGGTAAAATCAAAATTATAATCTATTGCAAATATCTTACAAAGAAGAAATCAGTATACATTAATGCAGTGCAGCCTTAAGGAACTACACATCCCCGGCCTCTGTACCCACATCTCTAAACATTGTATTATTTGCTGCTATATGTGAAGCTAACTGAAGGAGAGCAACACCTTAATTTGCAGTTAATCAAGTACTGTATTCTGAAATAAGCTAAAATTTCCTTAAATGAAAAAACAAATAGCATTTCTGGATTTCAGTTTTCTTCATACGATACTGACCCCACTGAGAAAAGAAGACGTGCATGAAGTATCAAAAGATTTGATTTACATGACCGAAGAAAAACACTAAAAGTAATTGTACAAAAGCAAACTTCAGGAAACAATAAATTTGAAAGAACTATTTGCTTCCTTATATAGTAGTCTTTCTGAGCACCTGAAATAAATCTAGAAAGCAGTATCTGAAATCCTTTATAGTTCAACACGAGTGAAGAAAATAACATTTTAAATCTCAATTGAAAAAACTGCTAATTACCTAGTACTCTAGATTACTTTTTTTTTTACAAGTTGTGTGGTTCATACTCAAAGTTCAGTTTGTGTTTAACATTTTTAAGTTCAGACATGTCAAAGCCTAAAAGTACAGAAGGCTTGTGATTTTTTATTGCTTTCATGCAAATATATCTTCTTTTTCCAAAAAATGAAGCCACGTCAATTTTCCACACCCACAAGAGTGAGGATAACAGCTCTATTTCCTTTTTACTAGGATATGGTCTCTTATGGAAATAATCTCTAAGAAACTGCTTTTTTTCTTCATAAGAACGGTCTTCGTATTTTTTAGGGTTTAATGCTAAAATCTGAAGAGCATCATCATTAATAAGTACGCCCTCTGTCCTGCTATCGTTCTTTTGCCTCTTAACAGGCACAGCAGTCGCCACTTTGTCTGTTCCCGCAGCCACGTCGGCGTTTAGGATCAGAGGCTGCTCCGCGCCTTCCCTGTGGTCTCCTGCCCCAGAAGGGCTATCAGTCAGCTTCCTCTTCACAGAGAAGGTGGAGTCATGGATCACCTCCCCATTGACGAGGAGCAGCTCGCTGTTTTCAATGAAACCAGGCTGGGTGTGCAGGTCGGAGCTGCTGTCTTTAGGGGCGCTTCTGCAGCGCACCAAGTGTACAGCGATCGCGGCGAGTGTCATGTTTCCCGTGTAAACCCCACAGCAGTGGATGCACTTGAAAGCAGGAGACTTCAAAATTGTATGTACTGTTGGCATGACGTGATGCCTCTCCTTCAAGTGGATCTCATACGCCTCTGTGGTCACAAAGGTACCAAAGCAAAAGGGACAGGTCAGCGCTCGTGTGCTAGGGCTGCTGGGGCCACGCTCGGCCTGAGGCCTCACTTTAATGTACACAGGTACAAGTGACTTGGAGTGTATGCCAGCGAGGACTGCCAAATAGACTTCCCTCTCTCCAAGCTCTTCCTTTGGCAATATGGTAATGAAATCAATATGGGGAAACAGCAGGCTGCCGTTAGCATCGATGTCTAGCTGAAAGCCTCTGTTACTGTAATCCACAGGCAGCTTCTTCTTGCCCAGGTGCCTGGTCCTGCTGTGTTCCAGAAGACCTCTGATGTCGTGGAAAGTGCACGGGCAGAACAAGCACTCCAGGCCGTGCATCAGCAAGTGGTAGATGAGCTCTTCCTCTGACACCAGGCATTTACAGGACAGACACCGAACTGTCTTTTCTTTCATCCACTTCAGAAACGGTGCACAAGCTGCAAGTTTCTCAGGTTCTAGTCTGTCCCCAGATTTGGACTCACTGTGTTTATGAGCCACCTCCATATGGACCTGGTAGACATTGGAAGGAAAGAGCTCGTTGCAAACAGGACAGGTTTTCCATTGTTTGGCCTGTCTGAGAGCTTGATTCGCCTCTGACACAGAGGAAGAAGCCTGAACAAACATATTCTGAGTGGCATTTACTACCACTGGGGAAGAGGGCATGCCCGCCGTGGAGCTCACTATCTGTGCAGCTGCCCCTGGCTGCAGGAGCTGGATGGGCACCTGTGGGGGGGTGACGGTGGCAACACCTCCAGGTGGAACAGGCAAAGTGACAGACACTGGTGCAAGTGTGTATGTAGGGATCCCATTGACCTGTTTGCCTGTTGGTATCAGCTGTCTGAGAATAGAGCCAGAGGTTAGGAAAGTGGTATTCTGCGAAGCACCAGCTCTAACTGGCTGACTCACAGGCAGAAGGTTGGTATTAACAGCCTGATTCAGCTGCAGGACCCCAGGCCTCACCGACTGGCCCACTGGAAGAACTCCTGACACCACAGGCTGGCTGAGCTGAAGAACACCAGGACTGACATTCTGGTTCACAGGTAGAACACCTGATGTGACTGTCTGATTTGGAGCAAGAAGCCCTGATGGGACCACCTGGCCTGTCGGGAGAATCCCTGAGGTGGCCTTCTGACCTGCGGGGAGGACCCTCAATGGGACGGTCTGGCCAGAAGGCAGAGGCCGTGATGGCACTGTGAGTCCAGTGGGGAGAATGCCTGATGGGGCCGTCTGGCCAATGGGGAGCATCCCTGACTGGACCACCTGGCCAGCAGGAAGAATCCCAGAAGAAGCTGTCTGTCCTGAAGGGATAACCCCAGCAGGAGTCATCTGGCCTGCAGGAAGTACACCTGCCGACCCTGTCCGACTCGCAGAAATCACCCCTGGTGAGACTGCCTGGAGGACTCCAGGGGTAACAGAGTGATTCACAGGGAGGATGCCAGATCCCACAGACCTGCTGACGGAAAGAACTCCGGGACCAACAGGCGGGTGAAGGGGTAAAATCCCGGGACGGACGGTCTGATTGAGGGGGAGAACACTGGTTCCAACAGACTTATTTATAGGTCCAACAGGCTGACTCAAGGGTAAAACGGTAGGGTTCGCTGGCTGATTAAGTGGAACGCCATGAGAAACGAAGACAGGCTGAGGAGCAGACGGCTGCAGAGCAATGCTGTTCTGACCCACTGGCAGAGCACCAGGGACAAGAGCCACCTGGGGCTGGGCCATGGCAGGGGGAGAGTGGGTGAGGCTCCCAGAAGGGCCTGGGGCCACAGTCACTGGCTGAACTGTGCCCTGAATGGGTTGCACAATGGCTTGGCTTTGATTACTCTGTGGCAAGGCAAGATGAAAGCAAGAAGATGTGGCTGAAATGCCTGGAGCAGTGTTGCTGGGTGGTATAGCCACACTTGCAGTTGGTTTTGGAGCAATATGCATTTGCTTCAAAAGTCCAGTTTTCTTAATATGTTCTGAAATTACAGATCTAAGCTTATTCTCCAAATCCCTGTGTATATCTGATGTCAAAATATGATACATTAAAGCATCCTGGCTGCTGGCATTGGCATTACACTTTTTACAATAATACTTGTCAGATGGTGGGATCTTCTTGGCAGAAAGAATATCATTTGTTTTTAATTGTTCACCCACTTCCTCAGTCCGCATGCCAAAGTAGGAGTTAATTAAGTAGTGAAAATGGGCTACCAGCACGTGTTTCTTCATGCTGTAGTATAAAGTGTTTGAAAAGTTACATTTTAGACATGTAAAACTTATAACATCAGTTCTGGTTGATTTAGTTTCACTTAAAATATTTACTGTGTAGTTCTGGACTTTCCGAACAGGCGCATGAAACATTCTGAAGTGCTTTCCCACAACTTTGGGTTGGGATGCAAACACACAGTTTGGACAAGGGACCACCAGCTCTTGGTCGATCTCATCTTCGTGGTAACGATGCAAATGATTTCTGAACGAAGTAAGCACCTTTGTTGAGTATTTACAGAGGCTACAACAGTATGGCTTTGTTCGGTATCTCTGTGAAAAGAAAAGAAAATCTTAAATATACTCTAATAAAACTATCAGAGGCTACACATGCTATATTTAATAAACATATGGTTTCTTTTAATATGCTAGATGGATAATTTAACTGGCATTCCTCAAGGAACTTTTTTATGGTAAGCGAGGGATCAGCAAGCTTTTTCAGTAAGGCCCAGAGAGCAAATACTTTAGACTTTGTAAGCCATACCATACACTCTCTATTGCAACCACTCAACTCTGTCATTTTGGCAAGAAAACATCCATAGATGACACAAATTTATGAGCATGGCTGTGTTCCAATAAAATTAGGGACATTAAAATTTGAATTTACATAATCTTTACATATCTCAAAATCGTATTGACTTTTTTCAAACATTTAAAAATATATAAAAACCATTCTTAACTTGTGGGCAAAACAGGAGGCAGACTAGATTTACCCTGTAACTCTTATAGTTTGCTGACCCCTGTGTCATCCACTAAAACCACAAGTCTCATTACTTAGTCCTATATTTTGAATTAACTGCATCAGTTAAAACAAACTCAGTAATTCTTTGCAAGAGACCTTATATTCTTCCCTTCTCATCCCACCTCTTATTTCTTAACTATGAATACTAAAATATCTAGAATTTACTTACAAGTAACCTGATGGCTTTTTATACCCACCATTACTCTCATTTCCACACTCCAGGAGAAGGTGGGTGCCAAATCCAATACATCAGCAGAAGAGAAAGGGATGGAGCTTAAAGTACATGCCATGAATAATGATGTAAGTTTAAGACCACAAAATATAGCACTGACCATATGGAAATTCTCCTAAGGTCCTTAAGGCACCTTTCGGGGAAATTCAACAATTCTCAGGGCATAAAAACAGACATTTTGTAGAATAGCAAGCAAACTTAGGTGTGCAAACTGCTCTGAAGTCTGAAAGCGTGATGATTTGGGAGTAGTGAAGCCTTACAGCTGGTGAACTACGAGCTACCTGACCCTACCGTGAGTTTCACAGATGAGGGAGTGAAGACCTAGGCAGGTTAAATGCTTCCTCCAAGGACCTTAAATTAAAAAGTTAAAAATATGAAACTCCTAGAGAAAATATAAGAAAATATCTTCAAGATCTTGTGGTAGGTGGTTGTTTCTTAAACCTTACACCCAAAGCACAAGCAACAGAAGAAACAGATAAATGGGACCTCCTCAAAATTCAACTTTTGTTCTTCAAAAGACTTTGTCAAGAATGTAAAAAGGCAGCCTACTCAATGGGAGAAAATATTTGGAACATTTTCTCCTGAACAGTAAATATATAGTGCTAATATAGGATGTAAATAATTGGGTGGGCTGGGGGAAAAAAACACCAAAAGTAAGATATGGGCTATAGTTAGTCATAATATTTTGATGATGCTCTGTCATAATTTATAACCAATGTTTCACAACAATGCAAGGTGTTGGTGGGGAGATATATGGGAGCCTTGTATGATGATATGTATGTTTGTTTTGTAAATTCACTAATTTTATTATGCATTGATTGTTTATGTATGATCATGTATGAATGATATACTTCAATAAATGTTTATTTTTAAAAATTAATGCTCGGGATACGTCTATATTTTAGTGACAAGAATACAAACAACTCAATTTTCAAAATGGGCAAAAAGATTTGAAGATATCCAGATGCCAAATAACCAAATAAAGTATGGTCAACATCATTAGTCACAAGGGAAATGCAAATCAAAACCACATGAGATACCACTCCATACCTATTAGACTGGGAAGTAAAGAATACACACAATAAACCAACAACAAAGTGCTGATGAAGATGTGAAGCAATCAGAACTTTCACCAGGCTGGTGGGAAAGAAAAATATATGCTTCCCATACATCGCAGGAAACTCACTCCTAGGTATTTACCCAAGAGAAATGAAAACATATGTTCACACAAAAACCTGTATGTAGAAGTTACGAGATAGGGACCCACCAGAAGCAAATTTGACTGAGAGATATTTAACTCACTGGCAGCAAATGGAAAAGAAACCGCTAAAGAGAGAAGCAGAGAAGTGGAGTCCCAAGTCCTGGGCTGCCAGAACCAGCTTCGCTCTCTCCACGGAGCCCCAGGAGCCCACAGCAGGAAAGCCCCACCCCGAGACACCCGCAGCACCTCTGACCCGTAAACCAGGAAGAGTCGCACACCTCACTTCTTCCTGTGCTTTCTAAAGGACTTGACTGAAGTGTGAGCCACACAACCCAGGACGGCAACACAGTTCTGCTTGGTCTCCCTCAACTGCCTTTGCTCCACAGAAGATAAGTTAGGGGAAGAACTACGACGTCAATAAAGAGAAGATACTACATTACCAAGTCCAACAAGCTCCTACTGAGTGCCCATGTGCTCAAAACTGAAGGCAAAGAGAAGGCAAAACAAGGGTAAGACATGATATTTGCCCTTATGGAACTTATAATAAAATTATGGAAAACCAATTTGCTAACAAAAAACAAAAATTAGCAGACCACATAGTCCCTATAACTCCAGGTAAGAGGATATTCTTTTCTCTTTCTGAATACGGGGTCTGGCCAACACATGCCATCTCCACTATTTCATAATGCTATATATAACACTTTATGCCTGGACCCTCTTCACACCAACAACAACACAGGCTCCTTAAGAAAAAGAACCCTAACTTTTCCAAGAACTCTTTCAAGTAGGCACTCTCAACATTTACCTGATTTGAGTTAAAAAATATTTATTGAAGAAAAGTATATAACTTATACAGTATATTACATTAAAGGATCTTTTAAGAATTCAATGAGAAAAACCTATGAGGACTAAGAAAAGAGTCATGAAGTAAAGGTCTTGAAAGCCAGGCATATTTCAATAGCCATAAGCTGTTCTGAGCAGAACAACAAAATCTAAGTGGTAACCAGAAACTTAGTCTGAAAAAAGAAAGCGAGCTGTGGAATCAAGGAAGCTAAGAGACTGCACCCAGGGGCAAGAGGTTGGAGGCAGTGGACAGGCAGAAAGCCAGAGCAAGAAGGATGGGGTCGGCCCCCGTCAAGAAGCCTGAGCAACCAGCAAGAACTGACAGAAACACCTTTCTCTAAGCTCCACAACAGCTGTTACAACGAAAGATGCTGTTAATGAGGAAAACTGTGGGAGGGGAAGGGATAGAATTTAGGGAATCCTCTATATTTCCTATGTAACATTTATGTAATCTAAAGATGCTTTTTTTTTTAATCCCTCCCCCCATGGCTTTTTTTGCGTGCTGTCTGCTCTCTGTCCAATTGCTGCGTGGTATTCTGTGTTTTTGCTTGTCTCCCTTTTTTTGTTGCATCACCTTGCTGAGTTGGCTCTCCACAGCATGCAGGCGCGTCTGCCTTCACAAGGAGCCCCCGGGATGCAAACCCAGGGCCTCCCATATGGTAAACGGGAGCCCAACTGATTGAGCCATAGCCACTTCCCTCTAAAGCTTCTTTAAAAAAAAAAAAAAGTGGTAGGCTCTCAGTGGCCCCAGCAGGCCCCTCCCTCGCCCTCCCTGGTTCCACGCAGAGCCCTGGTCATGTTCCCAGGGAGCAGAGCGCCCGCGTGCACACACTGGGAGCAGGGACGTCCTCCCCATCTGCCTGGGGTGGCCTGAGGGACTTGCGTCCCAGAACCTGCCCTCAAGTAGAGGACGGCTGCTGTGGACGAGCAGTCCAGGGGCTGCTGGGGCAAGGGGCTGTCGGCAGTGGGGTGGACAGTGCATTGCTCACGACGGTGAGGAAAGTGTTTCCCAGGGAAGAGGGGACAGTCATATCCCTGATCAGGGGAGAATTCCTAGGGCCATGCACACATGCCCACAACAAGAGGCAGGTGCAGAAAGGCCAAGGGAGAACCCAACACTTCAGCCTGGAGCTACTCTCCAAACTCTCTGTATGGATGAAGCCTGCAGGAGAGCACTTGCACAGGCAACAAAAGATTACAAACCTATAAACAGGAAGCAGTGGCTCAGGAAAAGGAGAGGACTGAAGCATGGGAAGCCGTCAGTGTGGACGACTACACCCAGGATACATCAGACGAAGACTTAAAAAATATGGCCCTAAATATGTGCAAAGAGCTAAGGGAAACCATGGACAAAGAACTAAAGGAAATCAGAAAGTTGAAAATGATAAACACAAAAAGAAAGTCAAGAGAGAGATGGAAATTATGAAAAGGAACCAAATAGAGCTAAAGACCACAGTAACAGTAATTAAAAATTCCCCAGAGGGGTTCAACAGCAGATTGGAGCTGGCAGAAGAAGCAGTGAACCTGAAGATAAGACAATTGAAATCTCCAGTCTGAGGAGCAGAAAGAACAGTAAACAAAAGTGAAACCATCAAGTGTAAATCCCAGAAGAAGAGAGAAAGGGCCAGAGAGGATATTCAAAGAAATAATTGCTGAAAACTTGCCAAATTTAATGAAAGACATGAATATACACATCCAAGATGTTCAACAAACTCCAAACAGGATAAACCCAAATAATCCCACTTCAAAACCTATCATTATTTAAAAAATGATCAAATGTCAATGATAAAAAAAGAACTCTGAAAACTGCAAGAGAAAAGCAACATCCATGTAAGTATCATTTTCTCTTTAGAAACCATGGAGGAAAGATGGCAGCAGGATAACACATTAAAGTGCTGAAATGAAGAATGCCCAGCAAAACTGTCCTTTACAAATGAGGAGCGATCAAGACACTCCCAGATCAACAAAAGCTGAGGGAGCTGGTCACCACTGGACCACCTCCACAGGCTGAGCTGGTCACCACTGGACCACCTCCACAGGCTGAAGAGAGCTCTGCAGGCTGAGAGGAGACAGGACAACAGATTAAAGCCGCATGAAGAGAGAAAGATCTCTGGTGAAGGTAATGACACAGGTAAACATAAATGCCAGTACTAATGCGTTTTTGGTTTGTAACGCTACTTTTTAATTCCCACAGGATCTAAAAGGTGTGTGCATAAAACGTAATGATAAATCAGTGGTTTTGAATACAATGCATAAATGTATCATTTTGACAAGAACTACAGAAAGGTGGGGGTGGAGGGGTACAGGAACATAGCTGGTGCTGACTATTGAGGTGAAGTTGGTATCAAAGCAAACAAGATGGTTACAGATTTAGGATGTTAAATTTAAGCCCCATGGTAACTACAAAGAAAATATCAGAGAAGATGCACACTCATGAGCACATAGAAAGAAATTAGAAAAGAGAGTAAAGGTGGCCAGGGCAGGGCAAATGGGGAGTGAAGCATAACGGATGTAGGGCTTCTGCTTGGGGAGATGGGAAGGTTTCAGTAATGGAAGGTGGTGAGGGTACCACAATATAGTGGATGTGATTAATCCCCCTGCATGGGGTGCCTGGGAGGGATTGAGATGAGAAGTTTATGTTGTATATGTGTTCCCACAATTTAAAAAAGAGAGCAATTAAAGAGACAGTGACAATTAAATGCAATATGTGATCCTGGGTGGGATCTAACAAGGGAGGAGAGAAGGCTTAGAGGGACATTACCGGGGCAGATGAGAAAACTGGAATATAGACCGTAAGCTTTATATCAGTGTCAAATTTCTTGAACTTAATAACTGCACTTAAGGTGGTTACATATGTAAGTGAACAATGGTACTCTTAGGAAACATACAAGGCAGTATTATGTGTTTAAGGAGCATGAGGTAAACAACATACAAGTGTTCAGAAAATAGATTTGATAGGTAGATGCACAAAAAGAACGGTATGGCAAATATAGCAAAATGTTACAATTGGTGGATCTGAGTATCTGGAGTTCTCTGTATGGGATCTGTATTCTTTTTGTAACTAAGTTTGAAAGTATTCTAAGATAAAAGGTTAAAAAAAAAAGCATTGACAACAAAAATATTTTAACAAAATTTTTGACCAAACAATCATCAACTAGTTATAGGAATTTTTTTTTAAAGCTAAAATTCCAAAAGCTAGTTTGATTTAGAAAATGGTGGTACCATAACAGAAGCAGGAAAGCAGCTGATCTGAACTGAAGCAGATGTCGAGGGAAAGCCAGCTAACTCTCCTAGGGGGTCTGCTGAGGAGCAGGCTGAAGGTGCCACAGAAAGGGACAGTTTAATAAGGACGCAGCAGCATGCTGCATGGTTTAGCTTGGATTTGCTTAAGTTTAAGGTTCTGAATGATTACAATGTTTTCCTTGATTCAAAGTAGCACGTTCTAATTTTAGTGTCAAAATCAGATATGCCCTCTTCAATATGTGCATTTACTGCACTTAATGTCACGGCATTTCTTTTTACTCAGAATAGTTATTACATAAGGTCCTTCTAATATCAGTGGCACTTATAATTGAAACATCTAATAGTTTCACCGTATTGGTTTATCAACTTCATATGTAAAAACTCCCAATATAATCAATAATCCCACATTACAAAATACACTGTGGTTTTCTTCCTGCTCCCCTGAATGTTTACACTACTCCTCTTCTTCATTCACTCACCAGCAATCCCAATACATGTGATGTTCCTCACAAATGATTCTACACTTCAAGAAACATATAGATCAAATAAAAAAATACATACCACTTTCTTTCCAGAAGGTTCCCAGAGAGAAACATCTCCCCATGATGTGTTATAAAAGTACTTCTCTCCTGGATCAAAGCCTTTAAGGTCCTTTCAAAAAACAGAAAGAGATCAATGTGTGCATTCGGGAGAAAAATAAACATTTAATTAGAACCTGATGACATCACTTAGAGCCTAAGAAATCTACATGGGAAAAGTGAAATGAAAATTCAGCCCATCAGTGAGTTTTGACAGTGTACCCATTTAATATGAGAACTGAGGAAAGGGTTGAAATAATCCAGGTAAAATTATATTTTTGTAAGAAATAAACATATAAAAATTCTCAAAAAGGATTTTTAGCCCAACACAAAGAATTCATACTTTATATATGTAAGCTAAATCTAGATGTAAATACATAAAGATTCTAAAACCCATGTAGTTTCATAAGCACATAGAAAGAAAACAGTGTTTCAAAATAAAAGAATTTTTAAAACATTATTTTAATAGAAGTTTTTAACAGAAAAGTTACATAAAAAATATACAGGATTCCCACATACCCATCTGCTCTCCATCTCGCATTTTCCCCGATTAATAATATCTTACACGAGTGTGGTGCATTTGTTACAACTGATGAACACACACTGAAGCATTGCTACTAACCATGGTCTATAGTTTACATTATGGTTTACATGTTGCACTGCACAATTTTATAGGTTTTGACAAAATGTATAATGGCCTTTATCCATCATTTCAAAATCATGCAGAACAATTCCAATGCCCTAAAAATGCCCTGTGTTCCATCTATTTTTCCTCCCCCTCCCCTTAGGATGTCTGGAAACCACTAGCTTTATATCAAAGTTACAAGTTCTGTTAAGACAATAATACGTCTACTTCAGTCCATAGCTGCACTCCTCCCTTACGTTTGTAGAAGGGAATGGTGATGCCTGCTCTGCTTCAAACTAAGAGGGGACTTGGATCTTGCGAGGCAGATGGAAGGAGCCATTTTGCTTGTAGTTGTAGGTACTCTTTGCTAAGTAAAAGAATTTTTATCCTGCATATACTCTCTTTTAGAATTACACCTTGCCACTACTGTCAATTCATTTGTCTTAGAAAATGACAGGTAAGTACATCTTCATATTACTCTTTAACTAGGACTTCTCCAAGCAGCAGCATCCCAGAGTAACTGGAGTCCACGCATACTTCTGAAGGCATCACTGGTACGAGGAGAGGGAAGGCAGGAGAGTGTTGAAGGAATGCCTCCAACAGAGATGTGGGTAAGAATAATGTAAAACCCAATGATCATGACCTTTTGAGGAAAGGGGCAAAGAAATGACCTTAAGAACAGTGATCTACTTACTTTTTGTGGGTTTTTTTTTTGTTTTGTTTTGTTTTGCGTGTCCTTTTATAATCAACAACTAATTTAATCCTCAAATTTCACTGCTAAGTCTCTGGTGCACAAAATGAATAAAGAAGAGAGATACGATCCCAACCCTCATAGAGTATTTCAGTTGAAAAAGACAGATGGTTTAAAAATATAAAAAACAAGTACGCAAGTACTTTCTTACATTCATTAAAAGAGGTGCTAAAAAAAATTTTAGGATAGTGGAGGAATCCATCTAACCTTGTCTGCACATCCAGACCTGAAGGATGAAGGAGTCTGCTGTACGACAAGGTATTCACACCAGAACGTGAGTGAGATGGCAGAGACAAGGAGACAGGGACCAGAGAGGTCAAAGGAAAGGATCCTCATGAGAATGAAAAGCAGCTGTAATTTGAAAGAAGTTTAAAATGAAACTGTTTGACACCAAAATATGAAGAACTAAATTAGAAGGTGTGCTAAGCAATAGACAGAAAAGGAGAAGCAAAAAAGCTGGGGCACAATCTCCAGAGAATGAGTAGTGTGGGAAGTGGGGACCAGCAAAGCGGCACCAGGAGAGCCAGGAGGCGTTCTGTGGCTCTAGAGAGCCAAGCAGCTCACACTACGCCTAGTGCCCTCCAGGAAGTCACTCTTGCTTGTTTTCCTGTTCATCTCTATTCACACAATTTCATTCTCCTTAATTGACACGTGGTGATTAATTATGCTTTTCCTTACAGGATTTATTCAAGAGGATTATGAATACTATTTGTAATGTAAAACACTACTAGCAAGAGAAACATTTTGTACTTCTCTCTAAAAATAACATTTTAAAGTCTATATAACAGGCAAATATTTACCTTCTTTTGAACAGAAAGAAGTAAAAATCTACTCCAATTTTGCTCTCAGGCACTTTCCAAAGTGTGAGAACTTTACTTATACAAACTAGTTGATTCATTTAAAAATACATGCTGTACTAAGAAGTGGGCCAAGGAAGTGACCAGCCCCTAATTTTACAGTGTTTACAATTCTGTGAAAACTAAAAGTAGTAACACCAGCTTCAGAATTAGCGCTTGGCACCAACTTGAGAACTTGGAAAAGGTACAAATCAGACTATGGCTTAACGAATGGGTCCGTCGTTATAAAATTCTTTAAGCCAGGGATAATGACCGAAGTACACAGGAGCCTCTTAAAGGTTCAGTAGTTCTAGAGAGCTGAAACACAGTCCACCAATGGAAACCCATGAGTCCAAGTAGAGTTCAAAAAAGAAAAAGAAAGCAATTTAATAAATCATTTGAAAAGGCTATTAACTACTTACTTTGAAAAGCAATACTGCAAAAAATTAATAAATAATAATAATAAAACATTTATCTTACCTGGAATTCTTTATTTTAAAGAAACCAGATAGTCCCAGATGAAAAGTAAAAGAGGGTTTGAGAAGAATGTCTGCTAATAATGTATAAGAAATGAGAGAATCAGAAAAACCACATTCTGCAATGCCCTATAATTAAAATCATCAACTAAAATTAAATCAGGGTCATAGGGAAAAGGGAAAACCGTGCTTGGTCAGAGGAAACACCAGATGCAATGGGAAAGGGCCTAAAGTCTGTTTAAACAAACCAAATGCAAAAAAAATATTTGGGGGAAAATTAGAGAAATTTGTATATACACTGAGTATAGGATAAGATGAACGCTTATGAAAAGATGAAGGTAAGAAAAAAGTTATGAAAAAGCATGATTAATAAAATCTGTGCTAAAAATACATATATGCATACACAAAGAAAAGGAAGGCTAAACAGTAACACATTAATGGCGGTCTTCTGAATGGTAGGAATATGGGGTCTTCATTTTATTTCATAAAGAAGTTATCTGCATTTTCTAGATTTCAGAGTTTATATTACTGCCCAACAATAAAGGTTACATTTAACATTAAAAAAAAAAATTAGCTAAGTCAGAGACTGATAGTATAACAAATGCCTTAAAACCAACCATTGCTGAATAGTCAAAACCATCTTGAAAAAGAATAGAGTTGGAAGACTCATACTTCCCGATTTCAAACGTATGACAAACCTACAGAAATCAAAACACGTTTGTACAGGCATAAAAGCAGATATATAGACCAAAGGACTACAACTCAGGGTTCAGAAATAAACAAACACATCTATGGCCAACTGATTTTGAACAAGGTTATCAAGTCCACTCGGGGGGAAAGAATAATCTCTTCAACCAATGCTGCTGAGAAATTTGAATATTAACATGCAAAAGAATGATAACACACCCTCACACCATGTACAAAAATTATGTCAAAATGGATCAACAACTTAAATATACGCACTAAAACCATAAAACTCCTAGAAGAAAAAGTAGCAGCGAATCTTCAGAACCTTGTGTTAGGCAATGCATTCTTTTTTTTTTTTAAAGATTTATTTATTTACTTAATTTCCCCCCCTCCCCTGGTTGACTGTTCTTGGTGTCTATTTGCTGCGTCTTGTTTCTTTGTCCGCTTCTGTTGTCGTCAGCAGCACGGGAAGTGTGGGCGGCGCCATTCCTGGGCAGGCTGCACTTTCTTTTCACGCTGGGCGGCTTTCCTCACGGGCGCACTCCTTGCGCGTGGGGCTACCCCACGCGGGGGACACCCTTGCGTGGCACGGCACTCCTTGCGCGCATCAGCACTGCGCATGGCCAGTTCCACACGGGTCAAGGAGGCCCGGGGTTTGAACCGCGGACCTCCCATATGGTAGACGGACGCCCTAACCACTGGGCCAAAGTCCGTTTCCCAGGCAATGCATTCTTAAGGTAAGCCACCCAAAGCAAAAGCAACAAAAGAAACAACTGATAAATTTGGTGTCAACAAAATTAGAAACGTGTACATCAAAGGACAATATCAAGAAAGTGAAAAGACAACTACAGATTGTGGAAATGGATTTGGAAATAATATATCTGGTAAGGGTTTAATATCTAGAATAAAGAACTACTGCAACTCAACAACAAAGACAAACGTTAAAGGACTGGAATAGACATCTCTCCAAAGACGATACACAAATGTCAAAAAGCACATGAAAAAACTGTCGACATCATTAACCAAAAATAAAACACAATGACGTAGTAACACTTGACACATAGTAGGATGACTATTTTTTTTTAATGGAAAAGAAGTGTTGGTGAGGATGTGGAGAAATTAGGACCCTAGTGTATTCCTAGTGGAAAGTAAACCGGTACAATCACTGTAGAAAACAATCTGGCAATTCCTGAAAAACTTAAACATAGAATTACCATATGACCCAGCAATTCCATTCTTAATTGCCCAAAAGAACTGAAAGGAGGGACTCCTATTTGTACACCAATGTTCATATCAGCATTATTTACAATAGCCAAAATGTGAAAACAACCCAAGTGTCCATCAACAGATGAACAGATAAGCAAAATGTGGCATACACATACACAACAGAATACTGTTCAGCCATAAAAAGGAATGAAGTTCTGAAACATGCAACAACATGAATGAACCTTAAAAACAGTGTGTGTGAAAGAAGGCAAACAGAAAAGGTCACCTATTAATAAAATGGTTCTTTTTTTTTTTTTTGAGGATATGGGGACTGGGGAATAAACCCAGGACCTCTTATACGGGAAGCCGGAGCTCAACCACTGAGCCACATCAGCTACCCTGAGTTGGTTTTTACATTTGTTTTTGTTTGTTTCCAGTTTCCTATGGAGGCACTAGGAACCAAACCCGGGGACTCCCATATGGGAAAGCAGGCACTCAACTGCTTGAGCCACATCTGCTCCCAATAATATCATTCTTTTATATGAAATGTCCAGAATAAGCAAATCCTTAGAGAAGAAAGTAAATTAGAGTTACCAAAGGCTGGGGGAGGGTAATGGGGAGTTATTGCTTAATGACTAAACACTTTCTGTTTGAGTAACATAAAAAGCTTTAATAACAGGTGGTGATGGTACCAAACATTCTAAAAGTACTTAATGCCACTGAATTATACACTTAAAAATAACTAAAATGCCAGATATACAAGCACAATTTTATAAAAATTAAAAATGTAAGGCCTACAAAACACTCATAAGTAATTAACAAAAGGAGAAAATTATATATACACCTATATATAATTTACCAAGTCAATTCAGAGCCAAAGTGACAAGAAAAAATTATTATAAGGATTTAAATTAGAAGGAATTTTCAGAATTTTCTGAAGAGTTCACAGCATATACCTCCCTTATTCTGATTGTAACAAAGAGAAATAACCATAAATACAAGCAAACACACTTAAACTTTGAGTAATTCTTAAAAACAAAGCACAATAAAAAAAACTAAACCAAATTAAAATAGCATCAGAAATGAATAAGGAAGGCAGGAATGAAGAAAAGTCCCTACAATTAAAAAATCATTATCACCATCTGCTTCAAAGAAGATAAAATAGAAGACTTCTGGGAAAATGACAGACTAGAAAGACATGGGACTCTCTCCTCTCCCAGAAAAATACTTAGAGGACAGACAGAAAAGGTTTGGAAAAAAATGTTCTAGGATATGGGAAAGGTTGGACTTGGCCCAGAAGAGGGAGGGGCAAAGGAAAAAAAAGTCCATAGCAAAATTGTGAAGTAAAGTTGCACCTGCAGCTGCTGGCGCCAATCCCCTAACCAGCAAGCAGACACTTGAATTCTCAGGCCTTGGCCCAGCAGCTAAAGACAAGGGGGCTGACGGGATACACCTCCCCAAAAAACAGGAGTCAACCTAAGGCTGACTCAACTTTTGACCCACAGATTTGGTCTGCTGTGTCCCAGGAGCCCTCCCAGGCTGGGTGGGGCTGCACCATTGTTTGCCTTGGTAGCCAGCAAGGGACTAAAGATGTTCTCAGCCACCCTCTACTGAAGATGCAGAGGGGACTGGAATTATTTCCTTCCTGGGAAGAAAGAGACTGCCAGTAAGGGCTGGAGAACTGTCTCTGAGAAAGTTTGAAAATGAGGCTCCTAGCCTCCAGGCAGGAACTTCTATCACATTGATCCAGTCCATGCTGCAGCAAACACACTCCAACCAGACACTGAACTGAGAAGGCTGCCAAAGCATGCCATCTGCTGGCAGACCAAGGAAGTACACATGAGAAAACTAAATAAGAGGATTTTTCTGGCCTTTACAGCCTCTCCCCAAGGCACCTGGAAGTGGATTTGTAACATAACTTGGTCCATGGCCAAGATTTGAGCAACTAATAGAGATAAGACCCAGGTGAACCAAGAATCAAAGAACAGCTGTAACACACAGCCTCCTTCCACTAAATCCCTACAAAAGAGAGAAATTGAGCATCAGAGCAACTCACTTTCACAATCAAATGCCAAGACATCAGCAAAAAATTACAAGCCATATTAAGAAAATGGAAGACATCGCCCAAGCAAAAGAATATATCAAAGCCCCAGATGAAACACAGGATTTGAAACATCTAATCAACAAGATGCATACAAATTTCCAAAATTAAATTGAGTTGAAAGACAATATGGCTAAAGAGATAAGGACATCAAGAAGACAATGAGCACAAAGAATCTGAAAACCTGAATAGTAAAATAACAGAGCTCATGGGAATTAAAGACATGATAGGTGAGATCAAAAACACAAGGTATACAATGTCAGAGTCAAAAATGATAGAAAAAAGAGTAAGTGATACAGAAACATAACAGATGAAACTGGAGAGAAGAACTGAAAAAAACAGAGCAGCGGCACAGGAAGCTGAATGATAACATGAAGCTCAACAGCATACATGTCACGTGAGTTCTCGAAGAAGAAAAGAGGGAAAAAGGGCAGTAAAATATTGAGGAAATAATGGCTCATGAAAGAAATGAACTCACATGTCCAAGAAGCACAGAGAACCCCAATCAGAATAAATCCAAACAGACCTACTCCAAGACACATACTACTCAGAATGTAGAACATCAAAGATAAAGAGAAAATTCTGAGAGTAGCAAGGGAGAAGGAAAGCATCACATACAAGGGACACACAGTACAGATTTTTCATCAGAAATCATGGAGGTGAGAAGACAGTGGTATGATACAATTAGGATACTGAAAGAGAAAAATTACCAGCCGAGAATTCTTTATCTAGCAAAACTGTTCTTCAAATATGAAGGTGAGTTTAAAATATTCAAAAACAAACAGAAACTACGACAGTTGATAAAAAAAGAATCCACATTTGCAGGAAATATTAAAGGGAGCCTTACAGCCCAAAAGAAAGAGACAGGAGAGAGAGGCTTGAAGGAGAGTATAGAAGGCAAAAATAGCAGAAAAGAATAAAAAGACAGAAGAAAATAAGATATGGCATACAGAAGTAAAAAAATAGAATGTAAATAATGTATTTACTGTCATATCACTATTTTGAATGGATTAAACTCCCCAATCAAAAGATAGACAGGGTGACAGAATAGATTTTAAAAATCAGCTACTCATATGCTGTCTACAAGAGACATTAGACCCATGGATACAAACTGGTTATAATTAAAGGCTGGAAAAAGATACTCCATGCAAACAGTAACCAAAAAAGAGCAAGGATAGCTATAATAATATCAAACAAAATACACTTTAAACACAAAAATTTCATAAGAGATGCAGAAAGCCATTACATATTAATAAAAGGAACAATCTACCAGGAAGAAGTAAGAGTCATAAAGATCTATGCACCTAACTAACCAGTGTGCCCCAAAATACATGAGACAAATTCTGGCAAAACTGAAGGGAGAAACAGATATCTCTAAAATATAGCTGGAAACTTCAATACACCACTCATATCATTAGACAGAAGTAGATAGAAAATCAACAATGAAACAGACGGGAAGCGGATTTGGCTCAACTCATAGAGTGTCCGCCTACCACAGGGGTGGTCCGCGGTTCAAACCCCAGGCCTCCTTGACCCATGTGGAGCTAGCCCACGCACAGTGCTGACGATGTGGAGCTGGCCCACGCAAGGGTGTCCCCCGTGTAGGGGAGCCCCACGCACAAGGAGTGCACCCTACAAGGAGAGCCACCACACACGAAAAAAGCGCAGCCTGCCCACAAGTGGCACCGCACACACGGAGAGCTAACACAGCAAGATGACGCAACAAAAAAAAGAGACACAGATTCCCAGTGCCACTGACAAGAATGCAAGTAGACACAGAAGGACACAGCGAATGGACACAGAGAGCAGACAATGGGAAGGGAGGAGGGAAGAAGGGGAGGAAAAAAAAATAAAAAACAAATCTTCAAAAACAAAAAACAAAACAAAACAAAAACAAAATAATGAAACAGACAACTTGAATAACGTGATAAGCTAGACCTAACAGGCATATACAGAATGTTGCTTACCAGATAAGTGGGTTACACATTCTTCTCAAGTGCTCATGCATCTTACTCCAGGATAAACCACATGTTAGGTCACAAGGCAGGTCTCAATTAATATAAAAAGACTGAAATTATAGAAACCATCTTCTCAGATCATAATGGTATAAAACTGGAAATCAATAATAGATGGAAAAGGGGAAAATTCCCAAATGTTTGGAGACTGAACTATACACTCCTAAACAATCAGTAGGTCAAAGAAGAAATGGTAAGCAAAATTAGTAAGTATATTGAGATGAATGAAAAATGGTAACACAACTCATCAAAACTGACAGGATACAGCAAAGGCAGTGCTAAGAGAAATTTATAGCCTTAAACACCTATATTTAAAAAGAAAGAGCTAAAATCAAAGACCTAATTGAATACCTGGAAGAACTAGAAAAAGAACAGCAAACCATTCTCAAAGCTTCTGCAGAAGAAAAGAAGTAATATAGAGTAGAAATAAATGAAATTGAGAACAAAAAAACAATAGAGAAATTCATGAAAAAACATTCAACATCATTAGTGGTTAGGGAAATGCAAAGCAAAGCTACAATGAGAGATCATTTCACACCTATCTGAATGGCCACTATTAAAAAGACAGAAACTGCAAGTGTTGGAGAGGATGTGGAGAGTTAGGCTGGTGGAAATGGAGAATGGTACAGCCGCTGTGGGGGACTGTTTGGCAGTTCCTAGAGGAGATGAATATGGATTTGCCACCTGACCCCCAATAAGACTACTGGGCATATACCCAGAAGTACTGGGAGCGGGGATATGAACAGACATCTGCACACTGAAGTTCACAGCACCATTATTCACAGCTGCCAAAAGACGGAAACAACTCAGGTATTCATCAACCGATGAATGGATAAACAAACTGTGCTGTACACACACAATGTAATATTAAGGAGCTGTAAGAAGAACATGGATGAACCTGGAGGAAGTTATGTTGAGTGAAGCAAATCAACACAAAAGGACACATTTGTATGACTGTGCTGTTACAAACTAAATATATTGTGTACTCTCATGGAATTAATAACTTGAATATGAATCACAAGAAAATAGAATGAGGGTAACCAACGGAAAGCTGAGGGTAAAACTGTGTAGAACTGGTAAAATGGATGTGTGTTTATCTTTGGAAATGAATAGAAAAGGTGAAAGCACAACAAAATGTTTGTAATTAGCAGTGCTATTATATGTGTATGACAGTAGTTGAAAAGGAAAAATCTTAGGTCGTATATTACTAGAAGTAAAGCTAAGAAAAATATTACATGGTACTACATACCATAGTAAAACCTCATATGAAATATATGGGTATATTGCATATATGACTATTTTTCTTTAAAACTGAATGAATGTATGTTAATGTTACAAGATGTTAATATCAGACCAAAAAAATTATGTTAAGTGAAAGAAACCAGACACAAAATACTACATATTGTATGACTCCATTTATATAAAATGTAAATATAAATCAATTTATATAGATGAAATTAGATTAGTGGTTATGTAGGGCTGTGAAAGGCTAGAGGGATTGGGACGTGACTGCTAAGGGGTATGGGGTTTTTCTTTTTGGAGTAATGAAACTGTTCTAAAATTTGTGGTGATAAATGCACAACACTGCGATTATACTAAAAGCCATGGATTATACACTTTGGATAGACTGTATAGTATGTGATTATATCTGAATAAAACTGCTTAAAAAAAACCCTACCACAATGAGATAGCATTTCACACCCACTAAAATGGCTACTATTAAAAAAAGAAGAAAATTTCAAGTGTTGTAGAGGATGTGCAAAGAGAGGAACATTCACTCATTGCTGGTGGGAATGCAAAATAGTGCAGCCACTGTGGAAGACAGTTTTGCAGTTCCTTGGGAAGTTAAGTTAGATTTACTATATGACCTGGCAGTCCCATTTCTATATATGTACCCAAAAGAATTGAAAGCAGGTACTAGAACAGATATTTGCACACCAATGTTCATAGTAGCACTATTCACAATTGCCAAAAGATAGAAGCAACCCAACTGTCCATCATCCAACAAATGGCTACACAAAATGTTATATACACGTTATCAATCAGCCATAAAAAGGAATGTAGTTCTGATACATACAACACAGACTGACCTTGAAGACATTATGTTGAGTGAAATAAGCCATAACCAAAAGTACAAATAATGTATGATCTCACTGATATGAAATAATTAGAATAAGCAAACTATCATAGAGTCAGAATCCATAGAGTCAGGTTACCAAGAGACAGGGAGTGGGGATAGGGATGAGGAATAGGAAGTTAAGGTTTAAAATGTGGAATTTCTATATGGAATAATGGAAATGGAAATGGTGGTGATGGTAGCACAACATTGTAAATGTAACCAACAGCCCTGAATTATATATATGAATGTGGTTAAAAGGCAAAATGTTAGATTGTATATATGGTACTAAAATACAAATTTAAAAAAAAAGAAAGAAACTATTAAAAAGGGCATCTTACAATAATGACTTTGGGATAAATGTGTAATTATCAAGAAACAAGAAACCTATGGTTGCTATGGGGTTTTTTTGGTTTGTTTTTTTTTAAGACTATTTTATTTATTTATCCCCACCCCGTTGTTGTTTGCGCCTGCTGTGTGCTCTCTGTGTCTGCTTGCCCTCTCTTTAGGAGGTAACGAGAAATGAACCCAAGACCTTCCATGTGGGAGACAGACACCCAATCACTTCAGCCACCTCCACTCCCTGCCCTGCTGAGTCTCTCATTGTGTTTCCTCTTTGCCTCTCCTTGTTGCGTCATCTTGCTGTGTCAGTTCGCCATGCCAGCCCGTCGCACCAGCTCACTGTCCTGCTTGTCCCCCAGAAGGCACCAGGAACCAAACCCGGGACCTCCCATATGGTAGGCAGGAGCTCAATCAATTGAGTCACATCTGCCTCCCTGCTATGGTTTTTAAGTGCAGCAAATGTAGATAGTCAAAATGATATGACGTACAAACAGAATCCTAGCTAAACTGCTATAACAATAAACAATCCAAAGAGACTTCAGTTTCTGGCCATGATGAAATAAGAGAAAAAGATCTATCCTCCTGTCTCAAACAACTAAAACATCAAACAAAACAGTAAGACAAGAATTTTCAGACATGAGACAATAGGCACTGTGGGTACATGACCCCTGGGAGGAGAAATGATGAGGTAAGCACTACAAGAGCCCTAAAATACCTGCTCAGAAGGAGTTTTCAGGCTTCAGCACAGGAAGAAGGAAATCAAACCAAGTCCAGCAGTGTCAGTTTTAGGTTTCGGGAGGCCCAAGTACCTAGAATTTGGAGGTCAAACTACCAGAGGATGGAGCTGTAACAGAGAGAGCAAGCGCTCTGAGAGCTGCAGAGGGTTCCCTCAGCACTTTTCCTCATTATGACAATGTGCTGTGTATGTGATGTACTGATGATGTACTCTGTATGAGGAAACTAAGTGCAGAAAGTGCCACCAGTAGGGGGAAGGCAGAACATGGCCCAGAAGAGTCCACCAGCTAGTATGAAAAGGCCTCCTATTAAGAACAACAGCTAGACTAACATGAGTATTGAAGTGCTAGGGGATAAAAAGGGGGAAATGGGCAGAAAAAAATATTTGAAAAAAAATGATAGCTAGCTATTTTCCAAACCTGATGAAAACGAGAAACCCATGGATTCAAGAAGAAAATACCACCAAAGTACATTATAATCAAACTACTGAAAACCAAAGAAATGCACAGAGGAACAAAAATAAGAATGACAAGAAGACACACTGTTGGAAAAATGCAAGCCAGGAGACAGTGGTCTGAAATCTTTAAAGTACTGAAAGAAACCAAATAAATAAAACCAGCAAAAATATGTTCCAAAAATGAAGATAAAACTTCTTTTGAGACATACAAATGAAGAGAAAATTAATCACCCATAACAGCATTACAAAATATATTAAAGGAAGTCACTCAAGCAGAAGGATAATAATACAAGACAGAAATATACATCTGTGTAAAAGAATGAAGAGTACTGGAAATGGTAAAAATGTGGATAAATATAAAAGAAAATTTGCTCTTTTTAATTGTCTAAGGTAAAAATAATGTATTAATAGGGATTAAAACACATATAGAAGTAAAATATATAAAAAACAATGACACAAAGTGGAAATGAAAGCATTCTGTTGTAAGATTCTTATACTGTACATGAGGTGGTAAAATATTAAAAAGGCAGATGAAGTACTGCACGGAAGCAAATAATAGAGATAAAATAGAATCACAGAAAATATTAAATTCAAAAAAGGTAGAAAAAGTAAAAAAGGAACAAAGAAAAGATGATATAAGTAAAAAACAGAGAGAGGGGTATTTAAACCCAACCAAATCAGTAATTCGATCAAATAACAGGGACTGGCAAACTTTTTCTGGAAAGGCCAGATAGTAAACACTGTAGGTTTTGCTGGCCATATAGTCTCCGACACAACTACTCAACTCCACTGTTACAGCACAAAAAGAGTCACAGACAATATGTAAACTATTGAGCATGGCTGTGTTCCAATACAATATATTTACAAAAATATCTAGCAGGCTAAATATGGCCCACAAAGCAATTTGCCTACCCCTGGTTTAGACATAAACTAAAAGAATGTCAGATTAGTTAAAAAGGCAAAATCCAAGTACATGCTGTCTGCAAGGATCACACTTTAAATATAGACATAATACGTTAAAGGGGGATGAAAGGAAGGAAAAGATATCATGTCAATACTAATTGAAAGCTTAGAGAAGCCATATGAATATCAAAGTAGATTTCAGAAAAGACTACTTACAAGAATAGGGGGTCATTTCATAATGACACAGGAGTCACTTCATCAACAAGAACATAACAATCCTAAATGTATGTACTTTAAAAGGAACTTCAAAGTACATGAAGCAAAAACTGATAGGTCTAAAAAGAACAGCTGGAACGTCAGCACCATCTCTTTCTTAATAATTGATAGAACAAGTAGAAAAAAGGAAGGATACAAAGGACTTGAACAACTCTATCAACCAACCTAACCTAAGTAACTTTTTTTTCTTAAAGATTGTTCTATTTATTTATTTATTTATTTATTTATTTATTTATTTATTTATTTAATTCCCCCCCTCCCCAGTTGTCTGTTCTCTGTGTCTATTTGCTGCGTCTTGTTTCTTTGTCCGCTTCTGTTGTTGTCAGGCACACGAAGTGTGGGCGGCGCCACTCCTGGGCAGGCTGCACTTTCTTTCGTGCTGGGCGGCTCTCTTACGGGGTGCACTCTTTGTGCGTGGGGCTCCCCTAAGCGGGGGACACCCCTGCGTGGCAGGGCACTCCTTGCGCGCATCAGCACTGTGCATGGGCCAGCTCCACACGGGTCAAGGAGGCCCGGGGTTTGAACGGCGGACCTCCCATATGGTAGGCAGACACCCTAACCACTGGGCCAAGTCCGTTTCCCCTAAGTGATATTTATACACTATTTTACCCAAAAGCAAAATACACATTCTTCTCAAGCACACATTTAGCAAGACAGACCACATGCTAAGCCATAAAACAAGTCTCAATATATTTAAAATGACTGAAATAATTACAATGTTCTCTGACCAAAGCAAAATTAAATTAGAAATCTGTAAAAACAAAACAAAAAAACTGGTATCTGGAAAACTCCCAAATTTCTCAAAATTAAGCATACACTCCTAAATAATTCATTGATAGCCAGAACTATGGAAAACAGTCAAAAGTTCATGGGAACCAAGGCAATGCCAAATCAAGAAAAAGACGATTTAAAATGGTAAGAGAACTTTGTGGCATTTTTACTTGCTATTGCCACATATCCTGCCCAACAAAGAAAACTCCAAGCCTAAACAACTTCACTGGGAATTCTACTAAACATTTAAGAAAGAAACAGTATTGATTCTACATAAAACTCTTCCAGAAAATAACAGAACAATTCCCAATTCATTCCATGAATCCAGCATTATCCTGACATCAAAACTAGACAAAGGGAAGAGGAGGTGGCTCAACCAGTTGGGCACCTGCCTACCACATGGGAGGTCCCGGTACCTCCTAAAGACGATGAGTAGACGCCACACCCACCACAACAAGTGGACACCTAAACGAGCAGATGCCACAAGCCAGCAGACGCCCCAGGCTGCAGGAAGCGAAAGTGGCCTGGGCCATTAGGCATTCATTCGCCTCTTTTGTGGAAGGTCACAGGTTCATTTCCTAGTGCTTCCTGGAGAAGGTGGCGAGCAAACAATGAGCAGACAGATGACATGACTATTGGGGGGGTGGAGGGAAGGGGAGGATACATTTTAAAAAATAAACAGAAGTAAATAAATTTTTATAGGAAAAAAAACTAGACAAAAACATTACAGGAAGCAGATGTGGCTCAGGCAACTGAGCTCCCGCCTACCACACGGGAGGTCCATGATTCAGTTCCCAGTACCTCCTAAAAAAAAGCTGATACAAGATGATGCAGCAAGAGACACAAAAAGAAAAAACATGACAGACATAACAAAGCAGGAAACAGAGGTTCCCAGTACTTCCTAAAGAAAATGAGCAAGACAGCAAGCTGACATGAAGGGCAGGTGCAGCAAGGTGACATAACCAGACACAAGAAGAAAAAACTTAATGAGAGAAGCAACAAAGCAGAGAACAGAGGTGGCTCATGCAATTAGGTGCCTCTCTCCTACATCAGGTCCTGGGTTCAGTTCCCAGTGCCTCCAAGAGACACGGCACATAGTAAGTGCAAACAATGAGGGGGTGGGAAGAAATAAGTAAATAAATCTTTTTTAAAAATTACAAAATGAAAGGTACATTTTCTACATGGGACCATGACCAGGTTGCATCAGCAGGGCAACCAGTGAGAGAGGTAGGTCAGGAGGCCCTATTTTGCCACTGCCCCTAGTGGAGGCCTGGCACAGATACAAGGAGGGAGGGGTTGGGCATACACCCCATGACATCTCAGGGGGCAAGGTGGTGACCATGCTCTGGGCTGGCTAGCACCAAGGAGTGCATGACAGACAACTCAAGAGGGGCCTCTAGCCCACCCTGGCGTGGAGGCTGCCTTCTCTTTGGGGTCACCCATCTGCCATGGGTTGGGGCAGAGGATGAAGGGCACGGCCAGGATCCTGGATTTTCATTCTGTACCTCTGTAAATTCTGTACCCAGCCCATACACTGAAGCTTTATGCCCAGGGTACCACCACAGAGATTCTAATTTAATGCTCAAATGCTAAATTTTTAAAACTTGCCAAGAGAATCTAATGTGTAGTAGTGGGGTTTACGATCCACTTTGAGGAAAGGTTCCTGGAAGATTCTATCTTCCCTAATTAGGTTTCACTTCTCTCAGCTGGGTTTTTTAAAAATTTTATTTATTTACATACACTTCATATCCACCAAACATACACTCCACTTGGGTCCATGATCTCCAAGTATAATACAAAAGGTGCAACTTTGGTTCCCCTTATTTCCAATGATGTTTTTCAGTCTGCTTGGATTCCATAAGCCCCCAAAATCCTAACAATAAATTCCTTTTTACTTAAATTGTTCCAAGTTGGTTTCTGTAGCTTCCAACCAAAGAAATTCTTAATTACTAGAGAGCCTTAAGAATGCATTTGACATGGAAAACAGTGTTCGCTGAAAAGGAAAAAGAAAACCAGTACACCTTACCCAAAGTTTGATCATATTTTTGTAACAACAACAACAAAAAAAAGTGGGGAAGCGGATTTGGCTCAACAGATAGAGTGTCCACCTACCATACGGGAGGTCCAGGGTTCAAACCCAGGGCCTCCTGACCAGTGTGGTGAACTGGCCCACATGCAGTGCTGATGTGCGCAAGGAGTACCATGCCGTGCAGGAGTGTCTCCCGTGTAGGGATGCCCCACACACAAGGAGTGCACCCTGTAAGGAGAGCCACCCCACGCGAAAAAAGTGCAGCCTGCCCAGGAGTGGCACCGCACACACAGAGCTGACGCAGCAAGGTGACACAACAAAAAGAGACACAGATTCCTGGTGCCACTGACAAGAATACAAGCGGACACAGAAGAACACACAGTGAATGAACACAGAGAGTAGACAACTGGGGGGGAGGGGAGAGAAATAAATAAAGAATAAATAAATCTTTAAAAAAATGTGAATGTATACCTTTTTAAAAATCTAGAAAGATATATAACAATGTTAACAATAAATATTGAGGGTATTTAAAAGTGAGCCATAGTTTCTTTTTCATGTTTCTGTGTATACTTTCTAATTTTTCATATAATGAATTTTTATATATTTCTTAAGTTAAAAAATTTTGTTCATAAAATATTAGGCCCAACTACATATTAACAGGAATAAAAAATTTTCCCCAAAAGAATTAGTGACATTTAACCCAATAGTTAATCATACTACCTTTGTAGTGTTAACACATTCAAATCTCTTAATATTCCCTTATGAAGTATCTATGTACCTCTAAGTCAGTACAGTCTGGCAAAGAAAAAGTAATAGTTCTTTAAAAAGTTCAGATGCAGTGCAACATGATCGGCATCTTGACAGATAGGGTCTGCTGAACACCTTGAATGTGATATAGCTACTACATACTTCTATGGAACATAAATGTGTCCTTGCTGCTATAGGTATGTTTTCTGAATAAATAAATGTTTTCACAGTAGCTAAAATAAACAGCTCTGGAATATATAAGCCTTGCCTAATAAAAGAAAACAGGCTAATAAGCCAAACCCTCGATCTTAATGCTTGCACTTATGAACCTTATTCCTATAATAATGAAACTAAGACTAATTATAATTAATGCCTGAAGTTACCTGGTGAAATTCCCCTTGTTGCTCAAGTGTGGCCTCTCTTTAAGCTGAACTCTGCAAATAAAACTAAAAATAAATGTGGGACATGACTCCCAGGGATGACCCTCCCTGGCACTGAGGGATTATTAACACTTGATTACCAGCATTCATCAGCAATGCATTTGGAGAAAGACCTTGATCAAAAGGGGGAAATACTATATAAAACAGAATTTTTATGGATAAGAGTTTCAAAGTAAGTCAGGAAGTCGTTCTGGAGGTTTTGCTCACAGAGATCTCAGCCAGACTTCACAGACTGCCACAATAAACAGGGCCTCAACGAAAGTGCTCCTGAGAGTTCTAGGGATGTGCAGATACCAAGGCAAGCCACATGGCCTCATGAAATCAATACCCCCTCAGTGAGTCCTATCTGGAAATGTATGAAAAGCTACTTCACCATTATAACATAATTATACTCATTTATAAATCCTCTAACTGGAAATATTTCCTACCCAGGAAAAGGGAGGGGGCTACCAGCAAAGGCTGGAGTACTATCTCTGAAAAAGTTTGAATTACAAGGTTCCTAGCCTCCAGGCAGGGAGCTCAATCACATAGATCCTGTCTGTGATGCAAGAAATATACTCGGAACAGGCACTGAACTGAGAGCTGCCAAAGAGTGCCTTCTGCTGGAAAACCAAAGAAGACCACGTGAGAAAATTAAAAATAAGGGAGACTTTTTCCAGCCTTTATACCTTCCCTCTCCAAGGCCGTAGGAAGCAGGTCTGCAACCAATTGCTGGATCCAGAAGCCCAGCTTTAAGCAACTAGCAGGGACAATTCCAACAATCCAGGTCAAGCCAAGAGTCAAAGAGCAGTGGTAACACATAACCTCCTGCCACTAAATCCCTACAAAAAATAAAATGAGCATCTGAGTAAACTACATCCTAATCACATGACTAGACATTAGCAAAAAATTACGAGTCGTACTAAGAAAATGGACAACACAGCCCAAGAAAAGGAATATATCAAAGTCCCAGAAGAGACACAGGATTTGATAGAACTAATTAACATGATGTGCACAAATTTCCAAAATAAAATTAAAGAGGTAAAAGACAATATGGCTAAAGAGATAAATGACATCAAGAAGACACTGAATGAGTGCAAAGAAGACTCTGATCCTGAACAAAAAAGTAACAGAGCTCATGAGACTGAAAGACACAATAGATGAGATAAAAAATACATTAGAGGCATACAACAGCAGACTGGAAATGATAAAAGAAAGATAAGTGATAAAGAAGACAGAACAGCTGAAAGTGAAGAGAGAAAGTAATGGAAAAAATGGAGCAGGGGCTCAAGAGTTGAATGGCAACAAGAAACGCAGCAACATACATGTCATGGGTTCCACAAGGAGAAGGGAAAAGGGGCAGAAATAGTCTTTAAGGCGATAATAACTGACAATTTCTCACACTTCATGAAAGAAATGAACTTACATGTCCAAGAAGCGCACTATACCCCAATCAGAATAAATCCAAATAGGGAAGCAAACTTGGCCCAGTGGTTAGGGCGTCCATCTACCACATGGGAGGTCTGCAGTTCAAACCTAGGGCCTCCTTGACCCGTGTGGAGCTGGCCCACGCGCGGTGCTGATGTGCGCAAGGAGTGCCCTGCCACGCGGGGGTGTCCCACACAGGGGAGCCCCACGCGCAAGGAGTGCGCCCATAAGGAGAGCTGCCCAGCGCCAAAGAAAATGCAGCCTGCCCAGGAATGGTGCCACACACACAGAGAGCTGACACAACAAGATGATGCAACAAAGAGAGACACATATTCCCATGCCGCTGACAACAACAGAAGCGGACAAAGAACACACAGCAGATAGACAGAGAGAACAGAAAACTGGGGCAGAGGGGGGAAGAGGAGAGAAATAAAATAACTAACTAAATCTTTAAAAAACAAACAAACAATAAATCCAAATAGACCTACTCCAAGACACATACTCCCCAAAATATGAGATGTCAAAGATAAAGAGAAAATTCTGGGAGCAGTAAGGGCACAACCCATCAAATACAAGTGACACCCAGTAAGACTTAGCCTGGATTTCTCTTCAGAAACTATGGAAGGGAGAGAAGACAGTGGTAGGATACAACTAGGATACTGAAAGAGAAAAACTGCCAGCCAAGAATTCTTTATCCACCAAAACTGTCCTTCAAATATGAAGGTGAGTACAAAATATTCACCAAGAAACAGAAACTAAGACAGTTTGCAAAAAAGAACCCACCTTTGCAGGAATTAGAGCTTGAAATTAAAAGATAGGAGAGAGAGGCCTGAAAGAGAGTCTAGAAGGAAGAACAGCAGAAAGGATAACCAAAAAGAGTAGACAGACAGCTAGACAAAAATATGTCATATGAAAACCAAATAATAAAATGTTGGAAGTAAATAATGCATTTACAGTAATATCATTGAAAGTGAATGGATTAAACTCCCCAATCAAAAGACACAGGCTGACAGAACAGATTAAAAAACAAGAGCCGTCCATATGCTGCTTACAAGAAACTCATCTTAGACCCAGGGATACAAAACAGTGGAAAGTGAGGATTGGAAAAAGATACTCCATTCAAAGAGTAATCAAAGAAGAACAGGGGTAGTTAAACTAATATTGGGAAAAAAAAGACTTTAAATGCAAAAAAGCTGTAAGAGACAAGGAAGACCATTATATATTAATAAAAGCGACAATCCACAAGGAAGATATAACAGTCATAACTATCTATGCACCTAATCCGGGGGCGCCAAAATACATGAGACAAACTCTGGCAAAACTTGAAGGGAGAAACAGACATCTCTATAATAATTGTTGGAGATTTCTAACACCCCACTCACATCATTAGATAGAACTAGACAGAAGATCAACAAGGAAACAGAGAACTTGAACAATACGATAGGTTAGAACTAACAGAAATATACAGAACACTCCGTCCAAACTCATCAGGTTACAAGTGCCCATGGATCTTTCTCCAGGACAGACCACATGTTAGGGCATAATGCAGTTCTCAATAAGTATAAAAAGACTGACACGATACAAAGCACCATCTCAGATCATAATGGTATGAAAATGGAAATCACAGGAAAAAAGTAAACTCATAAATGTGTGGAGGCTGAACAACACACTACTAAATAATCAGAAGGTCAAAGAAGAAATTTCAAGTGAAATCAGTAAATATATTGAGACAAATGAAAACAAGAACACAACTTATCAAAATTTATGGGCTACAGCAAAGGTGGTCTTGAGATGGAAATTTATAGCCCTAAATGCCTATATAAAAAAAAAGAAAGCTAAACTCAAAGATTTAACTGAACTAGAGAAACTATTAAAGAACAGGAAACCATCTGAAAGCAAGCAGAAGGAAAGAAATAATAAATATTAGAGCAGAAATAAATGAAATTGAGAACAAAAAAAAAAAACAGAAAAAAATCAACAAAACCAGAAGTTGGTTCTTGGAAAAGATCAATAAAATTGACAAACCCTTAGCTAGACTAACAAAGGAAAAAAGAGAGAAGATGAAAATATAGTCAGAAATGAAAGAGGGGAAGTTACAAATGACTCCACAGAAATCAAAAGGATCATAAGAGACTATTATGAGAAACTGTATGCCAACGAAAAAACTAGACAACCTAGATGAAACAAATTCCTAGAAATGCACAAACAACCTAAAATGACGCTACAAGAAATATTAGAACTTAACACACCAATCAATTTAAAGAGACTGAATCCATCATCAAAAATCTCCCAGGAAAGAAAAACCCAGGACCAGATGGCTTCACAGGCAAATTCTACCAAGGATTTAAAAAAGAATGACCACCAATAATGTTTAAACTCTTCCAAAAATTTGAACAGGAGGGAAAATTACCCAAGATACTCTATGAAGCCAACATCACCCTAACACCAAAGCCAAATAAAGATACAAGAAAAGAAAATTACAGACCAGTCTCTCTAGTGAACATAGATGTAAAAATTCTCAACAAAACACTTGCAAATCAAATCCAAGAGCATATCAAAAGACTTATATATCATAACGACCAAATGGGATTTATTCCTGGTGTGCAAGGCTGATTCAACATAAGAAAATCAATCAACGTAACACACCACATTAACAAATTGAAGGAAAAAAATCACATGATCATCTCAATCGATGCAGAAAAGGCACTTGACAAAATTCAGCATCTTTTTTTTGAAAGAAAAAAAAAACCACTTCAAAAGATAGGAATAGAAGGAAAATTCCTCAATCTGATAAAAGGCATATATGAAAAACCCACAGCCACCACCGTACTCAATGGGGAAAGGTTGAAAGTTCCCTCTAAGATCAGGAACAAGACAAGGATGCCCACTGTCAACACTGTTCACCAATATTGTACTAGAAGTTCTAGCTAGGGCAATTAGACGAGAAAAAATAAAAGGCAACAAAATGGGAAGAGAGGAAGTAAAACTCTTACTAGTTGTGGATTACATGATCCTGTACTTAGAAAATTCTCAAGTATCCACAACAAAGCTACTTGAGCTAATAAATGAGTTCAGCAAAATGGCAGGATACAAGATCACCATGCAAAAATTTGTACACTAGTACTGAACAATCTGAGGAGGAAATTGGGGGAAATTACATTTACAATAGCAACAAAAAGATTCAAATACCTAGGAATCAATTTAACTAAAGAAGTACAGGAAGACCTATATACAGAAAACTACAGGACAAAGCTAAAAGAAATTTTAAAAAGACCTAAACAAATGGAAAGACATTCCAAGCTCACAGATTGGAAGAATAAATACTGTGAAGATGTGCATCTTACCCAAACTGATTTATAGAGTCAACACAATACCAATCAAAATTCCAACAGCCTACTTCACTGAATTAGAAAAGAAAATTACCAAATTCATTTAGAAGGGAAAGTGCACCCAAATAGCCAAATGCATTCTAAAAAAGAAGAGTGACATGGGAGGAATTTCACTGCCTGACCTGGACACATATTACAAAGCAACAGTGGTCAAAACAGCATGGTACTGGCTTAAAGACACATACTTTGATCAGTACAATAGAATTGAGAGTCCAAAAATAAACCCTCACCTATAAAGTCAACTGGTTTTTGACAAATCTACCAAGTCCATGTTAACAGGACAAAACAGTCTCTGCAACAAATGGACCTGGGAGAACTGGATATTTATAACCAAAAGAATAAAAAAGGACCCCTATCTCACTCCCTGTACAAGAATCAACTCAAAATGGATCAAAGACCTAAATATAAAAGCCGAGACAATAAAACTACTAGAAGAAAATGTAGGGAAACATCTTTAAGACCTTGTAGTAGGTGGTGATTTCTTGAACCTTACACCCAAAGCATGTACAATGGAAGAAAATTAAATAATTTTTTTACCTCACAGGACTTTGTCAAAAGGGTGAAAAGGCAGCCAACTCAAAGGAAGTTAATGTCCAATAAGGGTTTAATATCCAGGATAAAGAGATGTTACAATTGAACAATAAAAAGACAGACAACCCAATTTAAAAATGGGCAAAAGACTTGCATAGACATCTGTCCAAAGAAGAAATATAAATGGCAAAAAAACACATGAAAAAATGTTCAACATGACTAATGATTAGGGAAATACAAATCAAAACTAAAATAAGATATCACTTCACACCTATCAGAATGGCCACTATTAAAAAGAGAGAGGGGAGAGTGTGAACTACAGGGTAAACTATTATCCATGTGGTGCAGCAGTTCTCCAAAATATGTTCACTGAGTGCAATGAGTGTGCCACAATGATGGGCGAGGTTGTTGGTGTGGGAGGAATGGGGTGGGGAGGTGGGGGGTATACTGGAACCTCTTATGTTTTTTTAATGTAACATTTTTTGAGATATATATATCTTCAAAAAAATACAATTTACAAAAATGATGGGGGTAGGGGAGTGTGAATGGAGTATATGGGAACCTCTGTTTTTTAATGTAATTTTCTTTATGATCTATTACCTTTAATTTTAAAAAGTTAAAAAAAAAAAGGGTCACAGCAAAAAAAAAAAAAGAACTACAAGTGTTGGAGAGGATGTGGAGAGATAGGAACATTTATTCACTGTTGGTAGGAATGCAGAATAGTACAGCCACTGTGGAGGACTGTTTGGCATTTCCTAAAGAAGTTGAATATAGACTTGCCACGTGACTACAATATCCCTACTGGGTATATACCCAGAAGAACTGAGAACAGTGACACAAACAGACATCTGCACACCAATGTTCATAATGGTGTGATTCACAACTGCTGAAAGTTGGAAACAACCCAGGTGTCCATCAACTGTTGATCGGATAAACAAACTGGGTATAGTCACATGATGGAATATTATGCAGCCATAAGAAGATATGATGTGAAGCATATGACAATATGGATGAACCTGGAAGACATTATGCTGGGTGAAGCAAGCCAGACACAAAAGGACAAATATTGTATGACTGCGTTACTATGAATCAAATACATTTTGAAACATATTTTATGGTAAAAAAAAAAAAATTTATATCCAGTACATTTAATTGAAAAATGTATGTTTTTATTCAGGAAAAAAATCCCCTAATCATGATTCTTCTACTTCTTTTATTTGAACTTATAATTGTCAATTTACCTTTTAAATTTATTCCTCAGAGATTTAAAACCTTTGGATTATTCCCATCCTGGTTGAGCCCTAAAACCCAGTAGATATGCAGGTCAACTCCTACTCCTCAGTTCTTTGGGTCTACCCTGGACAACAAACAAAATGATGATAATGGACCAGACCTATCCCAAAAGCAAGGAGTATCAACTACAAGCAAAACAATTCCTTTTCTCTGCTCCATAATATCTATGTCCCTTCTCAGCCTGACATAGTCAGAGTGGACAAGGTCCCAAATCCCTCAAGATCGATGAATGAAAAAAAAATACTAAAGGGGGGGAGTGTGACCATGGACCAAAGCAGATTGTCAATGCAGTTATCTTGTGTTAACTGAGTAACTTGTAACAGCGATATAAAAATAATGAATTGTTTTTTTTTAATTCAGGTGTATAAACTTTCTTAGGGTAAGAAAGCAAAGCATCATAAGCAAGTTCTACTCAATGTCAAGGAAAAAAAAAAAGAGTAAAGGATGAAAAATTTTAGTTAACTTGTTACTGACATTTTACCAAAAAGTAAAACAAACCAATTTTTAAAAAAAAACATGAATTCACATGAAAGGTCTAAAGAGAGGTCTCACCACCCAAGATTCCAAAAGGAAAGAAGGCTAAGGGGAAAATGGCGGCCCTAGTCTCTGCTGTCATGAGGAAGCAGGAGGCTAAGAAGGTGGTAAATTCCATTTGAGAAGAGGCCCAAGAATTTTGGCACTGGACAGGACATCCAGCCCAAAAGGGATCTCACCCACTTTGTCAAACGGTCCTGCTACATCTAACTGCAGTGGCAAAAGGCCATCCTCTACAAGGAGCTGAAAGTGCTCCCCCCTACCCCTACCACCATCAACCAGTTCACCCGGCCTTGGACCACTAAAAAGCTACTCAACTGCTTAAGCTGGGCCACAAGTATAGACCAGAGACACAGCAAGAAAAGCAGAGGCTGTTGACTAGGGCTGAGAAGGAAACTGCTGGCAAAGGGGATGTTCCCACTAAGAGGCGCCTGTGATTTAAGCAGGGGTGAACCCTGTCACCACCTTCGTGGAAAACAAGAAGTCCCAGCTAGTGGTGATTGTACATGACATGGACCCCATCAAGCTGGCTGTCTTCCTGCCCACCTTGTGTTGTACAATAGGGGTCCCCTACTGCATCATCACGGGAAAGGCCAGACCAGAATGGCTTGTCCACAGAAAAACCTTCACACGTGTCAACTCGGAAGGCAAGGGAAAGGGAGGACTAGCTAAACTGGTGGAAGCTATTAGGACCATATGACAATGACAGATATGATGAGATTCACTGTCACTGGGGAGACAATGTCCTGGGTCCAAAATCTTTGCTGGAAAAGGCAAAGACTAAAGAATTTGGGTTAAATGTACATAGTTTACTTTTCTGTATATAAAAATAAACATTTTCCTTCAAGAAAAAAAAAAACTAACAAGAAATGACGACTAAATGTAATCCTTGATCCAACACTGGATTCATTAATGAAACTGAAAAAAAAAACGTGTAATGACATTACTGAGTCAACTGACAAAAGTGGAATGTGACCAGTAGATTAAATAAAAATATCGTATTTATCTTAAATTTACTTATATTGATAACCATATTGTTACACTGTGAGACACTATTCTTATCCTAAGAAAATACAAACTTAAGTATTTAGGTGTAAAGGGCCATTAGGTATGTAACTTACTTTTAAAACAGCTCAAGGGAAAAACATCACACACACAATGAGAAAGCTCATGTAGGGAAAGAGTGAGCAATTGATAAAGTATGGGATAAAACGTTTAACAACTAGTAAATCTGGGCAAAAATCATGAGTGTTCTTTGTATTACTCTTATTTTTATAAGCTTTCTATAAGTTTGAATCATTATTTCCAAATAGAACATTTTTTTTTTAATTGAATTCACTCATCTTAAAGGCTAAAAGTGATCTTTCTGCCTGTTTCACTATTAAAGTTCAGAGTTTGTCTTCCAGCTCTGACTGGACTGTAGTCTTTGCAATAGGGTTAAACATCCTGACTTAATGCTATATATTCCTTCATGGTAACGATAAGATTGAGACCTAAAGATTCCCTGATTTGCCAAAGAACACACCATGAACTAAAAGAATTAAAATATAAAAGGCTCCTGTTTTGCCCTCTAATGATCGAAGAATATACTCAGTCTGTCTATTTAAAGATACTACTATACCTTAGAGATTCATTTTTTGAGTATCTACCATATGGCAGGCACATTTCTAAGAGCTTCCAACTTCTTATCGTTTGAAATGTCCTAAGTCTATACACACACACGCTCATATTCTTAGGTATGCTTTTTAATATTCCCTGAAAATATTACTTAAATTCATATATTTCTCTATTATTAAGTCTGTGTTCTACTGTGCCTATCCTCAACCTAGTTAGTAAATTTTCTACTCTCATTCATTTCCAAATAATTATCCTGCCCACTTTCTCATGCATAAAACATGACTTATAGGCAGAGATAGAAAGAACTCTAAACGTTCTCTTATTTCAAGACTTTCTGAGCAACAAGGACTTCTTAATCTTCTACCTTCAGTATCTCTCATAGCCTTATTCCTCCAAATGTAGTTGTATCACAGTCTTTTAAAAAGTAAAGCGTTTCTCAATTTGGGTTTTGCTTTCATTCATTCATTCAAAAACTATTTATTAGGCATCTATTTGCCAAGCACTATTCTAATCACAGGGGATACAGTGGATAAACAACAAAGGCCTTGTCTTCTTACACACAAGTGGAGGAGATAGATAACAAACAAGTACAGGTGCTCAGAAGGAAACCTGGACAGGGTGAGAGAACAGCAAGTATAGTGGGAGAGAGCAGAGTTTTAGAGTGACAATTTATTTAAGTAAGTAATGTTTGAGCAGAGACCTATCTGGTGTTCTTCAAAAATTAATAAATAATATTTATCTATTTGAGAGCAAAGACTAGTTCTGACCATTAATAAACATTCTGCTACATCCTCCTCGAACATCAAAAACAAATATTTTTATAGCTAATAACTGTAAATCCCCTCCTAAAGGTAATTTCAAACCCATGAAGAACATAAATAGTTCACTTTAAGTCAGAAAGACATAGATAAGATCTAATGACACAAAGCATTAGCAATTTCCATCTGAAGGAATCTTATCCATTCTTCAAAACTCCCAGTTCAAATCTCACCTCCATGAGGTCTACCATATCCACTCCAATTACTACTATCTTCTCCATTTGTTACCAGTGTCCTCTTACCTTCAGTAACTCCTTACAGCTGTCGAGACCAATATCCACAAGAATGCCTTTCACCTTTTTTCGTACCTTCCTGATGTTATCGAGATTTTCCACAGGAATTTGAAACATTTTTGAAATTATCCTTAAAAAGAAAGAAAACCAAACTATAATAAGTATGTACATACAAAACTGTCTTTTTTACAGGGTTGGTAAACCACTAGGAGAATAATTTTCAACAAATAATGCTGGGACAACTGTATATCCACACGCAATAGAATGAATTTGGACTGACTCCTTCCTTACACCATATATAAAACTTAACTTCAAATAGATCATAGACGTAAATATAAAAGCAAAAGCTGTAAAACTCTTATAAAAAACACAGTAGTAAATATTTGTAACTTTGAGTTAGGCAATGCCTTCTTAGACGACAGCAGAAACACAAGAAACAAAGGAAAAAAAATAGTTAAATTGGACTTAAAAGCTTGTGTTCCAAAAGATACCATCAAGAAAGTGAAGACAACCCACAGAATGGGAGAAAATATTTGCAAATTTTATTTCCACTAAGGGACTTGCATCCAGAATACATAAAGAATTCTTATAACTCAATAAAGACAAATAACCCAATTAAAAAATGACCAAAAAGATCTGAACAAACCTTTCTCCAAAGAAGATATACAAATGGCTTAATTATCACATGAAAAGATGCTCAATATCATTAGCCATCAAGAAAATGCAAATCAAAACCACAGTGTGATATACATCACACCCACTGGCTATAATTTTTTAAATGGAAAATGTTAGTAAAGTGAAGAAATTGGAACTCTCATATATTGCTGGTGAGAATGTAAAATGTCATAGCTATAGATTGTTTAAAAAATGAAAGACATATACGTGCAGAAATGTGTTCATAGCAGCACTATTCATAATAGCCAAAAAGTGTAAATAACCCAAGTATCCATCAACTGACTGGATAAACAAAACATGTTATATCCACACAATGGAATATTATTTGGCAATAAAAAGGAAAGAAGTACTATTACATGGTATGTGAATGAATCTTGGAAACAGAAACTAAAGAAAGAAACCAGTCACTTAATATACATGTTGTATGACTCCACTTATACAAAATATCCAGATTAAGCAAATCTAGAGAGAGAAAGTAGATTAGTGAATGCCTACAGCAGCAGGGAAGTATAGGAGGACTGGAGGGTGCTGGCTAAGGGGCGCAAGGTTACGTTTTTGGAATAAAAACTACATTCTGAAACTGATTGTAGTTATGGATGCTCAACTCTGTGACTAAAAGCCACTGAATTGTACACTTTAAATGTGGTGAATTTTGTTATGTACATTATATCGCAATAAAATTATTTTAAAAGATATAGGGGGAAGCCAATGTGGCTCAAACGATCGGGCTCCCGTCTACAATATGGGATGCACCAGGTTTGATTCCCAGGGCTTCCTGGTGAAGGCAAGCTGGCCCGTGCCACAGAGAGCTGGCAGCCTATGCCATGGAGAGCTGGCACAGCAAGATTACGCAACAAGGGAGACAAGCAGACACAGAAAGCATGGCGAATGAACAGAGAGCAGACAGCGAGCGCAAGTAGCAAGGGGGACAGGATAAATAAATAAAATAAATCTTTTTAAAAAAAGATATAGGAAAAGGCATAAAATTAAAATAAACCCTGTGGTACTACCCTGGAAAGGGGGGTACTGGTGTGACCTCATTGTTTTCAATATCTAAGTAGGTACAGAAATACATAGCATTGTAAATGTGCATGTGTGTACATATATTCCATAGCTCCGTCCACTGAGAAAGCTTGGGAGGAGGAGAACCATTAAGTGAGCACCCTAGGGCCCAAGGTTCTAAATACCATTTCTATTCAAAGAAACCAGGGATCCTTGGAAAAATGGCTAATTTTAGGGCTGCAATATGGAAAAGGCAAGATGAACCTTAAACATTGTATGCCAAAAAGTAAGTTGCGGGAAGCGGACTTGGCCCAATGGACAGGGCATCCGCCTACCACATGGGAGGTCTGCGGTTCAAACCCTGGGTCTCCTTGACCCATGCGCAGTGCTGATGCGCGCAAGGAGTGCCATGCCATGCAGGGGTGCCCCCACGTAGGGGAGCCCCAGGCGCAAGGAGTGCGCCCTGTAAGGAGAGCCGCCCAGTGCGAAAGAAAGTGCAGCCTGCCCAGGAATGGCGCCGCACACATGGAGAGCTGACACAAGATGATGCAACAAAAAGAGACACAGATTCCCCATGCCACTGACAAGAATGCAAATAGACACAGAAGAACACACAGCAAATGGACACAGAGAGCAGACAACGGGGGGGGGGGGGGGGGGGGGGGGAATAAATAACAAATAAATCTTTAAAAAAAAAAAAGTAAGTAAATTGCTCAAAGAATGATGAGACACGTCAAAGGACACAAAAGAACCCTGGTTGAAGAGAACTCTACAGACCATAGACAACTTGAGCATTAAAACAAATAATGACAATAACCTATTATAACCTGTGGCAGAGTTTTCCAAAAATGTAAACAGTATCTCCCATTCCACATGCTCTCTCTTCTTACAAATGACCCTGATGCTCCGCTCCAAAGGTGGTGGCATCTGTATCCCCTCCCTTGAATAGGGGCAGAACTTTGTGGCAGTACAGGAGAATAGGCAAGGTCATAAAAATGTCACACACCTCTGTCTGCTGTCTGGGGACAATCACATTTGGAATCCAGACACCAAGCTGTGAGGAAGCCCAATTAGCCCACACGAAGAGACCACAGGTAGGTGTTTCACGTCAACCACCAGACATGGATGGCCCTGGAGGATTCCAGCTCTTAGCCATCAGGCCACTCCAGACATTGTGGCACAGGAACAAGCCATCTCCACTGCTCCCTCTCACCCCTGACCAAGAGAATTCATGAGCTTATTTAATGTTTGTTTTACTCCATTAGGTTTTGGGATAGTTAAGAATGCAGCAAGTTACTAGAATATAACCCACTAAAATGGAACATTAAGTCTATACTGATATAAATAAATCAGAAGTTTAACACATCCCTGCAAAATGCTTATTAATAACCAAGGTAAACAGAGTAACTTCGCAGACGCCTGGAAAAAAACCCCAAATGAGATCCACTGTACAAAATACCTAACCTACAACAATTAAAAGTGTAAACATCATAAAGGTATCATCATTCCTAATAGCCAAAATGTGGAAACATGGAAACAATCTAAATTTAGAACCAAATGTCCATCAACTGGTGAATGGTTCAACAAAATGTGGTATATCCATAAGATGGAATACTACTTGGCAGTAAAAAGGAACTAAGTATTGATGCATGCTACCACATGAATGCCCTCCCAAAAAGGTAGGTGTGGTGACCCTCCAAAATTTACCACAGTAACCAGTATATACATCTTGCATTGCACTCATCACATTACATTGCAACTATCATATAAAGTACTGAGATAATGATCTAACACCAAATCTAAATGAAATGTCCAAACTCCTGGAATATAAGGCTCTTTTTTATTTTAAGCACCTTAGAGAACACAAGACATATTATTTGGGCCACCCAGGAAAGCGAGAATCAGAAGGTCTGGGCTCAAACCACAAAGGTCCCTTCCCAGCCATGTAGCCACGAGCCACTTTTCAGTCTCCAAAGCAACGCAATCATAAATTTGCCAACAGCTTATCACAAACTTGGGTTCAGATTTAAAAGATGTCCCAAACATTCCAGGATCTCTTCAGTTAAAAATCTTGCCACAATAATATGTAGGTCCACTCATATCCCCCACAGCCAATCATAGATGCCATCAGACGCTAAATTCAACCCTGGAACTCTTACCATCTCTCAACTAGACAACTGTAATGACAGCCTTTTGTCTCCTCCCCATGCTTGTCCATCCTCCAAAGGAGCACCAGCTACCTTCCTAAATGCAGCTCCATGCTTAAAGACCATCGGCTCAATGCTGTCTTCAGAATAAAGTACCAACTCTAACTGAAATATGAAAACATTCATAATATGACAAACTCCACAGTAACATCTCTAAATAAGTGATACATACATTATTTAACCTCCAACCAAAGATGAACCGGCACTATGCACAACTCCTACCTTTTTACAAGTTGTCCTCTCCCGCAAATGCTCCCCACACCACCAACTCCTACCCAGAATTCGCCAAGTCCGTTATTTGATAAAACCTGTGTGTGCCTTCTAACAATCTTAATTGCTCAATTTTCAGATACCCACAGCACTTTATTAACATTTGTTATAACGCTTGCCAGTTTGCACTGTAACTTATCTCCTTTCCAGCTAGCTTCCTCCCCCCGCCCCGCCCTCCTTCCTCAAAGTCTATCAATTCCTCAAGGTCTGAGGGTCAGTGGCTACCCACTGACCAGAGCTTTAAGAGCACCCAGACAAGTCTCCTGTTCCAATTGTTGTAAACGCTTAATTACTTATTCTCCAACTGTGCAATATCTGAACTGACAGTTACTGCTTTTGGCGTTCCAAAGCCAACTGTGAGTAGAAATTCTGTAAACGGAGTCGATTTCAGCTCAACCAGGTGTGGCAGATACAAAGCTAACTGCAAGCCGACAAGTGCACATCAACTCTGACGGAAACCTCAAAGGTGCAGGGCTAGGAGAGTGCCGCCAGCCGTGCTCACTTGCAACTTTCCTTCCGCGGGCGCACGACGGGCGGGCTGCGGCGTGGCCCCCGCGCCCTCGCTGCAGGGCACTGCGGGGCTCCCTGGGGCTCCCCGCGGAACCCGGGGCGCGGCTCCGACCCGGCGCGGCCGGGGAGGTGTGTCCTGCGGGAGGCCGCCCGCGCCCCCCGCGGGGGAATCTCGGGGCGCCGACGCGCGGCCCCGCGACCCCGCCGGGAGCGGCGCGGCCACGGTCACGTGACGGCGGCGGGGTCCCGGGGCCGCCCGGGCCGCGAAACCCCGAGGCCGGAGGGCGTCTCCAGGATTCCCGCCGCGGGCGGAGCGAGCCGGGGCCGGGGAGGCGCGGGCGACGCCCGCACAAACTTTCCGGGCGAGGCCGGCGGCGCGGGGCCCGCGCAGATGCTCCGCGGCCGCGTACCTACCGCTGGGCGCCCGAGGAGCCGCCGCCGCCCGCGTCCCCGCCGCCGCCTCTCGGCGCACGCCGCCTCGCCCGGCGCCCGCCCTGCCCCGCCGGCCCGCCCCCGCCCCGCGGAGCCCTCGCGCGGGACCCCCGCCTCAGCGCGAGCCCATCCCTGCGGCGCCGACCCCTCCTCCCGCACAGTCAGAAAGAGAAAATGGCGCTCGATTTACCTCAGGAAGTGACGTGAGCCCTCATTTGCATGCCGGTACGGCCAGCCAATGGGAGGGGAGTGTGCCCTGGGCCACCTGGGCACTCCCACACAGACCCCTTGGGCCCCCGGCCAAAGCTGGATTACGGGCTGCCAGGTGGGAGTGGGGCACTCACCTGTTGGTGCCCCCAGCCCCTGGCCACCCTCCTGCCCAACGAACTCTGCCAGCTCCTTAGCAGCAGCTGCTCAAACTCTCGTGAGAGTTTGGTTGGTGATGACATCACTCAAGGGGTGGGGTCATCAACCATGTGACCAATCACGTGGACTCACCAGAGCGTTGACTTTATTTGCATGGAATGGGGGTGGAGCCAGTGGCAAGAGCAGGCATGGTGGCCCCGCCCACATCCCACAGCCAATAAGAAAAGAGCTATGGTGAGAATCCTGACTTGCCATTGGAGAACAGAACTTTTGATACTAGAACTTTGACAAGTGTGCCATAATTTACATATACTGGTGAACTGACTAGGTAGGGTCTCCTGACTTAAGAATTCTTTTTCTGAGGAAATCAATGTCGTACCTTTTCTTGAGAATTCGTCTTTAAGTAAGATCTATTCCATGTTTTGGAAGGAAAGGGTTAATTGTATACATTTGTATAAACTCTCTAGTAAAATTTTGCCCAGATTTTTAAAAAGTGAAGCAGTATTTATTTTATTTCTCAAAATGGGTGAAAACATGGAGTAGAAGCTTTCCATATGGCTTTGGCTTTTCGTCCATTGAGTCAACAAACATGGAAACCTCTTGTGTTTAGATGTGGTGAGGGACAGTGGCACACGGGAGGGAAGGAAGGGCAACCCTGCCTTCAGGAAGCTTACGGCATAGTAAGTGAGGTAAAGTATGCAGGCAAACACCTACTTTTAAAATGCTTTCCAGTCTTCTATCAGCTCCCCACCTTCCTTAACGACCATCCCATACCTTTCCCACTTGATTGAAGCTCTCTTGGCCACACCTGCCCCTCCCTGAGTTTTCGTTTTCACCAGAAGACCACGTCTCCTCTTTCATCCAGACTTGACCTCCCTCAATCTTCCCATCCCCTACCTACATTTCTACTTCAACATCCATCCTAGCTTTGTATCTAGTGTCAGAGGAAGAGGTGTGCGCCATGTTGAAAGCCAGTCCATCTAACTACCTGTGCCTTGGAGCTTGGCCTCTTATCCTCTTCAGAATCTTACTCTACCAGTCGTCCCTGCTTTTATAATGGCAGCTTCTCCCACTCTACGGTGTCTTCCACTCAGGTTAGCCCAGTAACTTTTTAAAATGCACTAAATATGTCTGAATTACTTAAATTACACTGTTCAATGATGGGCTGATGTTGCTTGACAAGTTTGCTTGTTTCCTATGGGAATATTAGGCCACTGAAGGAAAGTTTGCACTTTATCTTTGTCTATACTCATGATTATGAGTTACATGGTAAATGGGCATGAAAATCTTCTTTATCATCCTTTGGAAAATTATGGGTATGATGAAAAGTAAAGTTAAAGCCTTCCAGCCTCCCCTAAATAAATCTGCCTTGATCCATACTGAGGTCCTCTCCAATGCCTCATTCTGTTTTATCACATTTCTCAAAAAAACAATCACTGTGTCCACCTCTTCCACTCCCTTTTGCTCCTTACCTTTGTGCTCTCTCATCCCCACCCTCACCAATCCGCAGAAACTCCTCAGTCACCAGTGGCCTCCTACTTGTTGAACTCAAGCACGGATTTCAGGCCTTACCTTTCGGGACCCAGTCTTTCGTCGTAAATAAGGACTACTCCCTCTTTGTGAATCTCTTCACTCCCTTACAACCTCCCCCAAAATGCTCATTCATCTCCTTCAATCTCTCTGTCCCCTCTCCTTCCTCTTCCTCAGCTCATGCCTTCAATGTTGATGTTCTCCAAGATTCTGTCCACTCTCATTCATTTATTCAACAAATGTTTACCACCCACCTATGTACAAGGAACTGGAAACTCAATGCCTTTTATTTTATTGCTCTGTACACCCTCCATTATTAATCTCAGTCACAGATTCAAATCTCATTAGTTCAATAGTTGATGAATTCCAAATCAATTTTTTTCTCCTCTTTCCTAAGTTTATTTTTCTGGCTGCTGATTGCATGGCTCCACTTGAGTGTCCCACAACACTTAACATTCCCAATGTTGAGAATTCTGTTCATCGTCTACGTCCCTCAGCAACCTGTCTTCAATCTCCTTTTTCTTAGTTTCCCATCTCCAGTTCCCCAATTTTACATCCTAAGTAGTTACTGAATCTTTTCCCTCATCTTCAGGCTTACTGCCGCTGTCTGTGTTCAGGTCCTTGTCTCTTGCCCATAATGTTGCCACAGGCTCCTGACCCACCTCCCATCTTGAGACCCTCGACTTCTCTGGTCAGCCTCTTTAGTGACCTGTCTAAAAGCAAACATGACCATATTATTCCCTTTCTTAAGACCCATCAGCCATTTTAAATCTCCAAAAGGATCAAGCCTAGAGTGTCAGCCTGGCACACGAAGCACTCCAAGATGGCACAGTCCCCAGCCCCAGCCTTTGCTTCCCACAAGCATGAACCCATGTGTGTTCATGGAGCTCCCTTCCTCCCCACTCCCTGAACTAATTTCTATCCCATTGTCATTCCAGGCTGAGCTCGGCAGGTCCCTGTCCAGGAAGATCTCCCTGACTGCCTCTCCCTGACTCCATACACATATCCCTGATGCCTAGGGGTTTTTAATAGATACACATAAATATAATATAAATCAATATTTTAATAAATATAAATGATAGAATATAATTTTAATAAATATTCAATGGTCTAAGTTTTTTCCCTCACATCTTATTATGAAAAATGGCAAACATACAGAAAAGTTGAAATAATTGTACAGTGAACACCATTACTGTTTTCGTTTTCCTGGCCACTAAAGCAAGAACCATGCAACATGGGTTGGCTTAAACGATGGGAATATATTGGCTTAGGGTTTTGAAGCTAGGAGAAGTCCAAGTCAAGGTGTCATGAAAGCATTGCTTTCTCCTAGAAGGCTGTGGGATTCTGGAGTGGGGTGCCAGCAACCCTGGGTCCTTGGCTCTTCTGCCTCATGGTGATGTCCCTGGCAGTGCACACAGTGGCCTCTCCTGCCTTCTCCCTTCTCTTCCAGGCTGCTCCCTCTGTGGCTTTACTATCGGACTCACTCTGCTTAGCAAAGACTCCAGTAAACCAGATTAAAACCCAACCTGATGCATTTGGGCCATACCTTAACTTAGGGGTTCTTAACCAGGGGTCTGTGGAAAGATTTCAGGGTGTCCGTGAGCTTGAATTGAAAAAATCAACTTACTATCTTTATTTCCTCTGACTTCTGATGTTGAGTGTCATAGAACTATCTGCCACTACATTCTGAGAAGGGGTCCATGGAACAAAAAAAGTTAAGAACCCCTGCCTTCACTGAAAGAACATTTTGAAGAGATCTTATTTACAATGTCCTGTGTCCATACCCAAAGGAATGGATGAAGTTTAAGAACACGTTTTTCTGGGGTACATAACTCCAAGCCACTACAATCACTTAAATCTTAAAATTAACATCTTGCTTTATTTGCTTTGTCACACACCTAAGCAAACATCCATCTCTCAAACCATTGTGTTTTGTGTTTTTTTTTTGTTTTTTGTTTTTGTATATTCAAAGAAAACCCTTCATCCTCAACCCTGTGGCATGGATAGCTAGTGGATGACATTTAAAAGTCCAGCCAAAAGCTTTGCTATTGAAAGCACAGGCCCTCCCCATTGCAGGGAAAAGGAGCAGAATGTCCTAGTGGGCTTCTTCAAGATAATTTTTAAAGACTCAGTAAAGTGTAAGACAGGGATGTGATCAAATCAGTCACACAGAAGTTAGACCTAAAGGGCTCACCTCCCCTGCAGGTCACAGCCCAAGCAAGCTTGTTCTGCCTCCTCTCAGCCGCAGGCAGAGCGCCACCTGCTCAGGCAGTGCGGGTGAAGAGGCTTCCCGTTCGTTCTAGAAGTGAAGGCATCCCATGCTGACCATTCCCCACTCTCTCATCTGCTTCCCCCTATAATCAGCATTCCCATTTCTAAGCTAAAGTCCAAGAAAATTGCCAACGCCGGCTCAGAACCTGACGATGCTGGTCCACAGGCACCAGGTGCAAATTAGAAGGTGGGGCAGGGGAGGGGGGGCACGTGCAGCCCCGAAGCCCTGGCTTGCCAGAGAAAGCGCCTTTGCGTGTTTAAAACAGCGCTTCCCTTCCCCAGCAGCCTCACCCGGGACCAGGGTGCAGGGAGGGTGAGACGTGGACTGGGTTCTGACTCCACGCCCCACCTCAGCTCACCCCTCCCGTCTGTGCCTGCTGCTCGACTATGCTCGCAGCCCTGACTGACCCACACCCACACAGAAAACCACATTTGCTTGTCTCCAGTGAAATAAATCAATAAAATTAAATTTAGAACTATCCAAGAAAACCTGATAATGAAAGAAACTTTGCTTGGATAAAGTGGACATTTTATAAAGTAGAATCACCACCACTTACCCAATGGTGTTTTGTCTTATTCAGGTAAAATTTAAGTTTAAATAGCCTCCCTCCCCTACTCTGTTAATGCTGACTCGTGGGAGGAAAAACTGGCATATTCAATATACTCTTGCCTTCCCAAATTTCAGCTGCTAAATATCAGATCTGCTACACGAGTTGAAGAAATGGTTCTTAAAACCAACTTTCTTACAGGAGTTAATGGAATTTTATCTAAGCCAAATACCATCACATATTTATTTATTTGAAACCTCACCAACTTTCACTTTTAATAGCTCTAGTGTAATATTTTGTACAAGTTAACTTTGAAAAAGGGTCAAAACTATGGTTTTCCTGAAAAGATCCAATTTAAAGAAACAGTGGCTCTGTCATTTTCGGTCAGTTATGAAACATGACTTTGGGATTTAAGAGTTTTCAACTTTGAGTTTTATCATGTGTGTCGCATTGAGCTTGCTTTAAGAACAAAGCTTTGTTTTTCTTTGGTCCATGAACCCATTTCTATTTGTGTGAGTTCTCTTAGTGATGTTTGTTTCCTGCTTGGAAGCCCCTTATCTAAATTTGGAGCCTAAATCCATTTTCACAACCAAATTAACAAGAGGGTGAAGAGATGCTGCAGTTACTAATTTTTAGTAATGTTTTTAAATGTGGGGAGGAGGAATGAGGCCACAAACATAGGAACTCTTAAATAGGTAAAATAAGTACAAACACAGAATCCCAGCCTCCTTTTTTTGACTATGTTGCAAGTAATTGAAACCCAGTGAATTAGAATTGGTTCTGCAACACTAGTCTGCAACATGATAGCCATTTTCTTACTAGGTTGATAAAGGCTGATTAGTAGCTAGGATGGGTTGTGTTTGTAGCAATCACTGTTCTGTAGACCTATGATCTGAATAAAATGAGGACTTCATATGTTTCTTGTCACTCCTACTTGAACAAAAACAAACTTCTTTAAAAAAAAAAGTACAACTTAAAGTAACATCAATTTCCAGATAGTTCATTCATTCAACAGATATTTGACTCCTTAATAAAGAACCACTTCTCATATTTGTGATGTATGGTAGTAAAGAGAACAGAATAAGCCCTTCAAAGAGTCCTTGAGAATCTTTTTTTAAAAGTACATTCCCCTATTTTTCTCTTTGGTTTTCTTGTTAATCATAGCAGGGAATATATACTATTCTTCAAATTGGTTTTTTTCCTCTTATGTAATAATGGAAGCCAAAAAATTCACATTTCTTAAAACAGTCCTTAAATGTACTCTTGAACTTCTTACTGAAACAATGCTTGGTACTCTAATACATTATAGACTATATTTATGTAATGTTTAGAATGACATATTAATAATCTGTTAAAAATTAAATTTAGTCTAAATTTAGTCTATGAAATTTCTATAGAACACCATGTGCTCTTGTCTTTCTTTCCTCTACCCTACATATTTTTTGGCCTATCTACTAAGTGCCAGAAAAACAGTGATGAGTGGAAAGCAAAGACTTAATTCCTGCTTTCTTGGAGCTTAGAGTCTAGTGGGGGAGAAACTCATCAGTGAAATAATTACACAAATGAAAGTATAATTATAAATGGAAGTAAAGGCTACTATGAAAGATAACTCAATATGCACCTGTGACCCAGAAACTGAATTTAGACTAGCAGTCTTAAAGAAGAGTCCTGAAGACACTTAGCCTGGGGTCAAGAGGATAAATAGACACTAACAGACCAAAGTGAGAGGCGGCAGGGGTGGGGGTAGGACAGAGCAGATCTTTCCAAGAGAGGAAATAGCACCTGCCAAAGCCCTATGCCTGGAAGGAGTGTGACACAGTCAGATTGCTGAAGAAACCAGAATAACTGAAATGTAGACAAGAAGAAGAAAGGTAGGAGGAAGCAAGGGACCCAACCATGAAGCCATTTTGGTCTTTTAAAGACTAATGAGAAGCCATTGAACTGTTTTCAGTGGGTGGGCTGATAGGATCAGATATGCATTTGAAGGGACAGAATGGTCTGCAATGGAGAAGAAGGCTGTGAGTGAGATATCAAGGATGGTCAGAGGGAAACACTGGAAAGAGAGGAACACTTATGGTAGGAAATCCAAGGACTGGTCCTCATCATATTGAGTGTGGCTGTTGAGACCTCTGGGTGTTAATATTGGGCAGATAATTGGAAATACAGGTATATATATAAGAAGAGAACCTGGGATAGAAAAATAAATTTCACTGTGATAAAAATATCTTAGTTTGCTAGAGCTGCTATGACAAATACCACACAATGGATTGGTTTAAACAACAAGAATATATCGGCTCATGGTTTTGGAGGCCAAAGGTCTCATATCAGTACCTTGACAAGGCCATGCGTCCTCTCGGAGTTGGTAGCATTCTGGTGAGGGTAGTCCTCAGTCACATGGCGATGTCTTCGGCATCCTCCAGTGGCTTTCTCTGACTTGGCTTCTCTGACGGCATTTGAGTTTCCTGTTAGCAAAGCCTCCAGTCACACATTTCAGGCCCACCTTCACTCGGTTTGGCTGCACCTGAACTTCTTCAAAGATCCTATTCACAAATGAGTCTGAACCCTGACTCACCTAAACATAGTCAAAGATACTGTTCACAAGTGGTCCACATCTACAAGACACGGATTAAGGTCAAGAACACATCTTTTACAGGTTACATGATTCAATCCCCAACCATGGGTGATAATTAAAGCTGTGAATATGAATGAGAAGGCACACAGAGTGAGAGTAATTGTTGAACGGAAAATAAAGGAATGTACTAGATGGAGGCTGCTTCTTAAGGTCACTTCCACACTGTGATTCTATTACATTAATACAACAATAAAGTTAAAATACAAATCACTTTGTAGACAACCACCCTCCCACTCCATGCCCATACTAACAAGGTTATTATACCAAATAAAATAGTGGAGGCTTGCAAATTGTACAGTTTGTGTTATTATATAATTGACAAACCATTAAAATTCATAATAATAGAAAATAATTCTAGAAATAAGCTCTTCAGAAGAAAATTTTCACATTTGTTCATTAAAATTATCTAGATAGGTATTGCAAAACTACTAGAAGGATAAGGCGTGGCATGACATATGACCACAGTATAATTTAGCTTATAGTGGTGAACACAACCAAATAATCAGTGGAAAAACAATGTGCTATGAGAACAGTAGGAGGACTGATTAGCCTAGGCAGATAGTGTAAAGGGGCTTCCCATGGGAAATGTCTGTGCCAAAAGCAGTGGGATAGTGCAGACGTCTCTAAGCGAAGATAGTGAGAAGACTATTCCAGGCAGAAGAAATGGCTTCTTCCAAGGCCAGAAGGGAAAAGAGAGCATGGCATATTACAGAAACTAAGAGAACTTCAATGTGATTACCAGTACAAGGGAGAGGCTAGAAAACCAATCAGAGACCTATCATGCTCAGTTACAGAGGAAAAATTTATTCCAAGAGCAATGGGGATCCACTGAAGGGTTTAAAGCAAGGGGATGGTGTAAATAAGTATATGCTTTGGAAAGGTCACTCCAGCTTCATTTTTTAGAACTTGCAGACTAATTTCATAGATGTTTTCAGACAATTTCATAATCCACACAAATTCAATTTATCATGTAAAAATAAGTGAAATGAGAACAAACAGAGGCTATTCAGATCTTGCTATAGCAAGGGAGTCAGCTACCATCACTTGCATTTGGCAGAGACTTAAAAGTAGGGGAGTGGGAGGTTTATAGTGAAAAAAGGAAAGCCTTCACATATCGGGTACTGGACTGGTGATTGTTGGTCTGGGTAAGCTGAAGATAAGCTAAATAGAAACAAATCATCTTATGTTGAATTGTAGCTCCCAAAAAAACATGTTGAATCCTAACACCTAGTACCTTTGAATGTGCCATTATTGGGAAATAGGGACATTGCAGATGGAATTAAAATGAAGTCATACTGGCTTTTTCTCAATGGGTTTTTCATCAGTACACCTGTGTCATGAAAACCATCACTAAATCGTAAGCCAAAGTGGGAAAGGAAAAGACATATCATTAGACAAATGGATTCGGGCAAGTCCACTATTACTGGCCACCTGATCTGCACATGTGGTGGTTCGACAAAACCACTGAAAAATTTGAGAAGGAGGCTGCTGAGATGGGAAAAGTCTCCTTCAAGTATGCCTGGGGCTTGGAGAACTGAACATGAGCATGGTATCACCACTGATAGTTTCCAGGGAAAATTTGAGACCAGCAGGAAGTATGTGACCATCACTGATGTCCCAGGATTTTGAAAACCATTAAAACAAAGTTTAATGAGAAACCCATGTCTTCTTTTGAAAGGTAAACCCTGAATTACTTAGGCAAAAGACTTGGAGTTGCCCATACTCTATTTCTGGTGTTCCATCTGCTGACATTTGATAGTTCAGGAAGAACTATACATTAATAGTGATTGCTGCAGAGATTGTGGACCAGAAATTGTCATATATGTTCTGTCCATTGTATGTCTATATATTCAGTCTCTCAGCCCTCTCCAACCCCCCAATTTTGGTATCCTCTTGCTTGCAAGAGGTTGACCAATTCAGGGAAGGTTGGAGATCCAAATCTTCACAGATTGGGCATGTCCAATTAGCCCCATAGTCAAATGTATTGCATAATTCTCTTGACGTTTTTGCTGTTTTATCATAGTAGTGATTATCTGATGAGAGAGCAGCTGCACAGAAACATTTAAGACTGGATAGAAAGCAACAGACCAGCACCATGATTGCTATGACAAAAACAAGAACAATTAATAGATCTTGTAAGATGCTTCAGAACCAGGAACCCCAATTGCCCAATACTGGCCAAGAGAACAAATCCCATAGGCCATTAGCATCTATCTTAGAGAACCAAGTAATTTTCCCTTAAGTGATATAATGCCTGTTCTACCTTGCCTGTTTCATTGATTCAAATACAGCAAGAAGTATTAGAAGTGGCACAGATACTGCCATGACTAACCAACAAGAAGTCTAGGGCAATGCCATTGTCCATCATTACTCATGAGTTGACTCTGGTCTGTAGTCCATCTTGGGCAGAGGTGCTATCATTTGTAAATTCTGTTATTACTCTTAGAGTCATCATTTCTCCTACAGATTCCATTGCCAAAGCCACTTGATCTCCCAAAGCCTTGCCTTCAGGAGCAGCTTCATTCCAGGAAATCATTAGTGATAATTTAGATAACTGCTTGCACCTGCCTATGGAATGCAGGTTCTGTGCCTGTCAGCTGTTTCCCTGGAGAAATTTGGTGCCCAGAGTGGTTTTTGAGAAACAAAACCTTAAGGATGAGATTTCTGAGTTGGTTCTGGGGTTTTTGGAATTGTTTCTCTATTCTGATCAAATTCAAAGGCACTAAAACCTCTACTTCCAATTATCAAGAAGGCACTGATAGTCCATCGTATGAATTGGTAATAGAGATACACAAAATATTGCCATTGGCTACTGCTACTCAAATGCTTATAAGAAGCAAGGCTCTGAGTGAGAGTGAATGTGATACTTTAACAGAATTTTGTGGCATTAGAAATCATAATGACATTGGCTGGTTGTTCCTAAACATACCAGATACAGTTCTTAAAGAAATTCTTTAAATTCCCAGCTGAAGCACCACAGGAAGGACATGAAAGTTTCTATGTGTGCTTTGAAAGAAACTCTTATTTCGTGTAGCCACAGACTTGGAATTTCTGAAAACCAGACCTAAAGTCTGGTGTGAGTAATCGAATGAAAAATTGAATATTCCCAAACTTGCAGGTATCTTCTGTTAAAGCACTGATTGGTCAGAAATGGCATCCTGGAAATTGGAATGGGGACACATGGACAGATAATGATGATGGCAGGGACATTGAAACCCTAGATTCTTCTGAGTGCAAAGGTCTGCCCTGAGGAAACAGCTCTCCAGCCTCTAACTGAAGAGGTTAACCCTGATTAACCTGTAACCATCTCTCCTGAGGAAATAGCCTTCTCTCCTCTGTGGAGATTAACCCAGTTTCACCAGATAAAACTACAAAGGAAATGCCTTGAGGCAGCTGGTTTGTAAGACACTTCTAATTCTTTTGGCAACTCACCTCAACCCCTCTTTTCTTCCAGACCTATAACTAGACTGAAGTCCCAACAGGTCCCAAAAGGAGGGACGAAGAGAGACCCAGTAGAAGGTACACTACACTCTAAAAGAATTGCGTAATTTTTCCAATTTATATGGACAGAACTCAGGGAAATATGTGTAGAAATGGAGAATAAGGGTGTGGGGTAAGGATGGATGTAACATAAAGTTGGGTCAAGTTGAATTTATTGACATGGAACCCTAAGCAGATATTCTGGATTCAGTGTTATAGCTGGAGGGGTTAGCAAGGGCTCTAACAGTTTGTGTGGGTGGTTGGCTGAAGGATGGACCAAAAGGTGCCCAACTGAGACTGAAATGCCAGAACTGCCCTGGTGTATTGTAGATGAGGGGATCCAAAGGCTTAGAGAGACTGGAATCTAAAGTGGATCCATTGTGTAAGACCTGCTCACTCACCCCAGGAATGTCCAGAGGACACATTTTCACCAGGACTGTGAGGAATAAATTTGTGAAGAGCTCTGTGGTTGTTCTTCTTGAAGATCAGATAGAATTGTAGAAACTGCTGTCACTGATCTTAGATGCTTAAACAAAATGGGGATGATCAATTTCTGGGTTGGCAGAAGCCAAGTGTTAACACTTAGATCCCACAAACAAGCTGGGCTTGGCTACCAAAATGGACAGCAGACTCAAAGCAGCAATCGAAATACTCTGACTTGCAGAGACCTATGGTGTTGACTAGTAGATCATGGGGTACCTAGAAGTAAAGCAGAAGAGTTCTAAGTCAAGTGAAAAAAAAGTCTAACTTTAATCACAAAAACAGAGACACAGCCCTTCAATCAATTCCCAGATTTGAGAGTTTACAGACCCAGAGCCCCTTGATTGAAGGGACAGCTGGGTCCCCTTGGCAAAAGTCCCTGCTATGCTACCAAAAATTTATAGTGTTAATCTTCCTCCTAGCTTTCCCCAAAGGGACATATGGCCTTTTACCAGGGCAAGTGCACAGTAAAGAAAAGGAACTGATCAACCATTTCAGGGATTATTAGACACTGGCTTGGAAGTGACATTAATTCCAGGAGACCCAGATGTCACTGTGATTCACAAAGAGTAGGGGCTCATGGAGGTGAAGTGATCAATGGGGTTTTAGCTCAAGTTCATCTCATAGTGAGTTCCGTGTGTCCCTGGACCCATTCTGTGGTTATTTCCCCAGTTCCGGAACACATAATTGAAATAGACATACTCAGCAGCTGGTAGAATCCCCATATTGCTTGCCTGACTTGTTGAGTGAGGGTATTATGGTAGTGGAAGCTTCTACAGTTGCCCCCTACTTAGCAAAGTAGTAAATCAAAAGCAATACCAGATTCCTGGAGGAACTGCACAGATTAGCACCTCCATCAAGGAGGATGCAGGTGGGGTAATTTCTATCTCCGCCCCATTAGACTCTCCTATTTGGCCTGTGCAGAAAACAGATGGATCTTGGAGGATGACATGGATAAACTTAACCAGGTGGTGACTCCAATTGCATATGTATATCCTATCGGTTTCCCTGGAGAACCCAACTAATACACTTACAGACATCACTTTGGAGGGCATGCAGTCCTGCTGACACCTTCATTTTGAACTTCTGACCTTAGGACAGTAAGAGAATAAGTTTCCGTGTTTTAAGCCACCCACAGTGTGGTCCTTTGCACAGCCCTAGGATCAAGCTCATCACCCTTATCTCTGCAGGCCCAGCAGTGGTTAGGGCTTCTTGCTGTGGCTAGCCTTTGCCACTATCCTAAATCCACCCATGGGAAGCAGATGTGGCTTGAACAATTGAGCTCCCACCTACCACATGGGAGGTCCTGGGTTCAGTTCCCCATGCCTCCTAAGGAAGACAAGCAAGACAGTGAGCTGATGAACGGTCTGGTGAGGCAAACTGATGCAACAAGATGGTGCAACAAGAGACAGGGAGGAAAACATAATGAGAGACACAACAAAGCAGGCAGCAGAGGTGGCTCAAGCGGTTAGGTGCCTCACTCCCACACAGGAGGCCCTGGGTTTGGTTCCCAGTGCCTCTTAAAAGGAAGACAGCATATAACAAACAGACAGCAAGTGCAAACAAGGGGGTGGGGAGACAGAAAACAAATCTTAAAAAAAAACCACCCACACTTCTGCAAACAGCCTTTGACTATGCCAACTGTTTTCCAGCCAGGACAGTGACTGCTACAGACCTTGTTACAGATTTCAAATCTTCACTGGTCAGGTAACAAATCCCAGAGCACCATCTACGGTTACCAAATACTCTGTCAGTCAGGGTTCAGTCAGGAGAAGAGAAATCATTCTATTAATACAAAATGTAGAGGCTTACAAAACTTTGAAAGATCTGGGAAAGTAAAGACCAGGAAAAGTCACTGCTATCATTAAGGAAATTGGGATTACAGGAGTCAAAGGCAGCAGCCGGCAGGGACCTCAGCTACTTGCAGTGCCAAAGAAATGGTTCAGGAGACCCCCGGAAGCCTCTGGCAGAACTCAAGCCTCCTGTGAGCCAAAGACACACGCTTGCCTGTCACTGCCTTCCAACGGCCACGCCAGGGCTTTTCTCACTGTCACTGCCTTCCAACGGCCACGCCAGGGCTTTTCTCACTGTCACTGCCTTCCAACGGCCACGCCAGGGCTTTTCTCGCTGTCAGAACTGGAACCTGCTAGGAAAGCATCCTGGTAAGCACCGTTCCCAGGCTTCCAGCCCCTAAAATTTAGGTGGAAGCACAGAAGGGAGCGCCAATGAATGCGGATGGCCAAACCAAAGTAATATCCTGCATATTACTGTTCTTAGTCTATTATTCTTAAATCATTGGTCTGAGTTCTGAGAAAATGAATAAACAATAAATAAATATCAACAGGAAAACAAATCTATCATGTTTAGTACAACTTGCGTGCTTTATTCCCCATAAACTTGTTTCTTTTTTTACATTGCATTATATAGACATATTTTATTTAATAAAATCATCCTAATAGAATTAAATAACACCATATGTCATTGTTAAAGAATGACTATACTTACACATCTCAGTCACTTGAACATGCTTTTGAAACTTTAGATGAAGCATTTCTTGCCAAACCATTTTAGTAATATATCTTAGATTGATACCACCAAAAATAAATGAAATACTAACACAGAAGGAATTTCATATAACAAAGTTATTTCAGAGAGTTAAGAATTTATCTTACCAGGTGCAATGGATGTGTCATGATGATGGGAGAGAGTGTTGCTGTGGGGGGAGTGGGGGGCGGGGGCGGTGGGGTTGAATGGGACCTCATATTTTTCATAATGTAATTAAAATAAATAAATAAATAAATAATTTTTTTAAAAAAAGAATTTATTTTCTCTTTGAATGGACTGACCATTGTTCAGAAAACAAAGCAAAAAAGGAATATGAATTTTATGATTTAGTAAAGTAACTTGATATTTCAACAAAAGCATAAGTTGCCAACATTTAAACATATGGATAGAGTTTCCCTTAACTAAATTTCAGATTTAAAGTCACATTTACGGGAAACGGACTTGGCCCAGTGGTTAGGGCATCCGTCTACCACATGGGAGGTCCACGGTTCAAACCCCGGGCCTCCTTGACCTGTGTGGAGCTGGCCCATGCGCAGTGCTGATGCGCTCAAGGAGTGCTGCCCCACGCAGGGGTGTCCCCCGTGTAGGGGAGCCCCATGCAAAGGAGTGCACCCCATAAGGATGTTCCCTGGGTAGGGGAGCCCCATGCACAAGGAGTGTACCCCGTAAGGAGAGCCGCCCAGCGCGAAAGAACGTGCAGCCTGCCCAGGAATGGCGCTGCCCACACTTCCCGTGCCGCTGACGACAACAGAAGCGGACAAAGAAACAAGACGCAGCAAATAGACACAGAGAACAGACAACGGGGGGGGGGGGTTTAAATAAATAAATAAATCTTTTAAAAAATAAAGTCACATTTACTATGAGAAAAAAATTTTTTTATGTAAAAACCTTATAATATGTGGTAAGATTAGAGAGAATTGTGGGAAGATGCCAGAACAGGAAGTTCCAGGAAAAAGTCCCTGTAAAACTGGCAGGAACTGTCTGAATCAGCTATTTCCAAACTCTGGAGTCTAGTGGAACACTGTAGCATCTAGGGATGAATTCAAGGAAGAGGCTGGTCAACTGTAAATGGGAGTGAATTTCACCCTCTGAGCAGTGACACCATCCCCCACCTCCCAGACGCATGCCAGGCAAGAGTGGGGGGACTGCAGTTGGGGCTCCTGGTGCAGGGGGCCAGGACCGCGGTAAGGACCTAGTCCTCCAAAATCCAAGGCGCGTGTGTGCCCTGGTTATTGGTCACAGCTTTTGATCAACTACTTCAAATCACTGGGGGCCAGCTCTAAGGGCAGCTATTGTTCCAATCCCTCCCAGGCAAAAGGGGCAGAGGAGTCTTAAAGAGGCAGTTTTTCCCACTATTCTCTTTCTATTCCCCATTTGGGAGAAAAATACATTTGAAAATTACAGACTGATGGCTCAAGCCCTCAAAAGAACAATGACAACAACAACAAAACAATCTAGCAAGCCCAGAAGAGTAGGACCTAGATTTCCAGAATTATAACATGATAGAATGTCCAATTCTCAACAAAAATTACAAATCACACAAAGAAGCAGTAAAGTATGACCCATTTACAGGAAAAAAAGAATTTGCCAGAAACCATCCCTGAGGAAGGACATACATTGCAAATATTAGCCAAAGACTTTAAATGAATGGGCTTAAATATGTTCAATGAGCAAAAGGAATTCATATAAAAAGAACTAATAGACATTGGCAAAACATTGTCCGAACAAAATAATGGGATGGTGTTCTGAGTGTAGTGAGGAGCTGTGTGAAATGACAGCTTCCCGCTGAACTGAGCAAGATACATCAGTCCAGAGAAGGACTCAGACGAGTCCATCCTGATGAGTAAATAAGGATTTATTAGGAGGTTTACATGGGGTCCCTGTTGTCAGCAGTGGAAGGAGAGAAGACAGTTCCAGGCTCAATCATCTGTGCCTAGTGAGAAGCTGGTAGGTTTTTTATCATGAAATAAGCATAACTCCAAAAAAAAAATGCAGCACTTTGATCAAGATTAAAGGTACATATATTAAATGCTTATCAAGGCATGCAGGGGTGTATGACTTGGATATTCTATACTTACACTTCTCAGTCACTTGAACATGCTTTTGACTTCTAGAGAATGCTTCTTTGACTACAGTTCTTGGTTTACATGAGCAGGGAAAGATTGGATAGTTACAGTTTTACTGACTTTAAGACCTACTTATTCTCAGGCAATTGCTTCCTGAGGCATGTCTTAGGACCAGCTGAAACTAGCTTGCAGTTTAATTTAAGGAGAAGGTAGTAAGAATTGGGGGATGTTAAGTTACCTATGCCACAGAGAGAAATGAAAAAAGGAACCAAACAAAAATTTTGGAGTTGCAAAGTACAGTAACTGAAATGACAAACTCATTAGAAGGAGTCAACAGAAGATTTGAACAGATAGAAGAAGAATCTGCAAATTTGAAGACAAGAAAATTGAAATTATCCAATATGTGAGAAGCAGAAAGGGAACTTAAAAAAAATGAAGGAAAGTGAACAGAACCTGAGGAATGTGTGAGAAATCATCATGTATACCAACATATGCATCATTGGAGTCCCAGAAGGACAAAGGAGAGAGTAAGAAGCAGAAAAAGAGAAAGAGAGAGAAGTAACTTGTCACATACAAGGAATATCCAATATAATTGACAGCAGATTACTCATCAGAAAGCATGAAGGCCAGAAATTGGTGGGATGGCATATATAAAGTCCTTAGAGAAATAAACTGTCAATGATAAATTCTATATCTGACAAAATTATCTTTCAAAAAATGAAGGAGAATGCTTCTGGTCTAACAAGATGGTGACGTAAGATTCTGTTCCCAACAGGATTAAGAAATAGGAAAAACTGGCAGAGCCATCTTCCTCCAAACTATGGAAAAAGGTAAGGGGTTGCAGTACCTCGTCAAGGAACAAAACAAGAAAACTCACCTTTAAAAGCAGTAAGGAAAGCTTGTGGCAGTCTTGGTGGCTCTCCTAGTACCCCACGCCAAGCAGAGTGTGGAGCAAGCCTGCACTCCCATTGTGGGAACCTAGACCTTTTCCAGAGGGAGGAAAGTAACCCCTATGCGCAGACAGGGTGCCTGTATGTCCCTGCCAGTCTAGTGGTGACAGTCTGAAAGACTGAACCAGGAAACTCGTTTGAGGCTCACCCTCTCAGAACTTCCCTGCAGTCAGAAGCACCTTGCAGACAGCTAAAGCAAGGTAAGAAATAGTTAAGTTGAAATGACAACTTCAAAGGCAAAGGATTATCTTACCTTAAATCATAGAAGAGAGCACCCAGGTGGGAGAGAAAAAATATTTCATAGGGAGTAGAGGGGGCACTGAATTCCTGTAAATGGGAGAATTCCTATGGTCAAAAGGAAGCACAAGTCCAGGACAAGAATCAGGCTCAGAAAAGATGGAGAGCCCTGTACTTCACATTCATTCTAAGGGAAAACATTTCAATTTGAAATACTGTGAATGGTGTTTTTTTCCACTGGTTTATTTGTTTTTATTAGCTTCTGGCATTTAAGAAAATATCTGCCATATCACAAACTGTATACAAATGTAAGGAACAGTTCAGGGACTAAATCTCAGAGCTAACATTTTAAAATATTAAAATGCGTAGCATGCAATGAAAGATTACAAGACAAAGAAACTAGAAATGATGGCCCATCCAGTGGAACAAGATAAAAATCTAGACACCATCAATGAAGAAGACCAGGCTTTGGACAGATAAAAAACTATTTAGAAAATGAACTTCAATATGCTCAAGGAGATAAAAGAAAACATAGAGAATGAGCTAGAGGATATCAGGCAAATAATGAATGAAACAATATGAGAATCTCAATAAAGATACAAAAATTTTATAAAAGAACCAAAGAGATATAGTGGAATCAAAGACCAAAATAATTGAAATGAAAAATTTCTGTAAGATTTCAACAGCAGATTGGAGCTGGCAGAAGAAAGAATCAGTGAAGTTGAAGATATATATGACGGTTGAAATGATACAGCTAAAAAAAAGAATGTAGAAAAACTAAATGAGCCTCAGAGAAATATGGGACACCATCAAACATACCAATATACTCATTATGAGAATCCCAGAAAGAAAAGAAAGAAAGAACAGGGAGAAGGGCTATTCAAAGAAATAATGGCAGGAAAATTCCCAAGTCTAACAAAAGACATGAATATGCAAATTCAGGAAGACCAATGAACCCAAAAGGTGATAAACTCAAAGACAGCCATGCCTGACATACTAGTCAAATTGTCAAATGCCAAGGGCAAACAGAGAGTTCTAAAAGCTGCAAGAGATGCTGCATGCAAGGAGTGCCAGTCCATGCAGGGATGCTCCCACATAAGGGTGCCCCTCCCACAAGGATTGGTCCCTATACAAGGAGAGCCATCCCTCACAAAACTACAGCCTACCCAGGAGTGGTGCCACACACGGTGAGCTGACTCAGCATGATGATGCAACAGAAAGAGACACAGATCGCCAGTGCCACCTGATGAGAATACAAGCAGACACAAAAGAACACACAGCGAATGGACACAGAGAGCAGACAATGGGGGGGGGGGGAGAAATAAATAAATAAATCTTTTTTAAAAATTAAAAAATAAAAGTTGCAAGAGAAAAGCAATTTGTTTTGTACAAGGGAGTACCAGTATTAAATGCCAAATTCTCATAAGAAGTATGGGGGCAAGAAGGCAGTAAGGAATAGCTCCATGGGCAGCTACTACTACCACTGGGCTGGACTGAGCTGGAGCTCACCTGCACAGAGCATTTCCCAAGACAGGAGAAAAGCCATGATCCTCTGACCAAGCTATAGGGACAAAGAATACCTTTCCTATCTACTTTCTCAATAGTCAGATCTGCCAGTAGGCCTCAGACTTTGGGAATAGAAGAGGGTTTAGGACACCAGTGGAAGGCTACACACCATGCAGAAGAGAGAGGGGCAAAGGAAAGGAGTCTCAGCTGATGAAAAATATCTGAGTAGAGCTGCAGCAGCTGCCACTGGCGCCCATCCCCCCACCTTCAGAACAAACAACACTGGGTCCTCCAGCCCCTGGCCAGCAGCTACAGACTGAGGTGGTTTCAGGGGTCCTCTTCCCAAAGAAGGAGGAGAGAGAGGGACAGAGCCTGTGGCAAATTTAAATTTTGGTCAGTGAACTTGGTCTGCTCTTTCAGAGGGGTCTCATACTTCCAGGTCAGGTGGGGACACAACATTGTTTTCCCTGAGGGCCAGCAGAAAGCTAAAGATAATTTGCCTTTTCAAACACCCTCCCTACTATGCTGGGCTGGTTGATGAGGACTCAGAGGGCAGGGGAGTGCAGCCGCCAAGGAAGGAGAGCAGCTTCTGAGAAAGTTTAATTGTGAGGCTTGGCCCACTCTGAGGACATTGCCTCTACACCTCCCACCTGGGCAAGGTTATAGTGAATGCATTCCCCCCTAACATCTGGTGTCTGAGCTGAGAAGTCTGCCAAAGAGCTCCATTGGCTGGCAGACCAGGAAAGTGAAGAAAAAGAAGTTGAAAAATAATAAATAAATAAATAAGGCAATCAGGTGCATTTACTGTCCCCCTCCTGAAGGTCCTTGGAAACTTGCCTGCACCCCATTACTGGGTCCTTAGCTCTGGTTTGAGCAATTAAACAGGGGCAATCCTAAATATCTACAATAAGTCAAACCAGGCATCAAATAACACTGGTAGTATATAGCTATTTAAAAGTAAATATCTAGGCAAGAGAGAGAAAATGAAGATCACAGTAAACTCACCATAATATTCAGATGCTTAGATATCAGCAAAAATTACAAGCCATATTAAGAAAAAGGAAGATATAACTCAGACAAAGGAACAAATCAAAGCTCCAGATGAGACACACAACTTATAACAAATAAGCAATGATGTTCACACAAATCTCCTAAATCAAATGATGGAGTTGAAGGACAACACGGCTAAATAAATAAAAGACATTAAAAAGACACTGGGAAAGTTTAAAGAAAAATTTGAAACCTTGAACAGAAAAACAGAGCTTATGGGAATGAAAAACACAGTAAGATTAAAAATACAACAGAAGGGAAGCAGATGTGGCTCAACCACTCGGGCACCTGCCTACTACATGGGAGGTCCTGATTTCGGGTCCCAGTGCCTCCTAAAACAAGCCAAGCAGATGCTGCTTCCCACTGCAACAGAGCTAGACACCACCACAACAGAGCTAGATGCTGTCTCCCACCACAATGAGCTAGGTTCCACCCCCACTGCAATAAGCAGAGGGCACAAACCAGCAGAAGCAGCAGCCTACAGAGAGCGGATGTGGCTCAGTCCATTGGGCACTGGCGTTTCATATGGAAGATCACAGGTTCAGTTCCCAGTGCCTCCTGGAGAAGACAAGCAAACAATGAGCAGACAGACAAGTGAACCATCTGGGGTAAGGGGGGATAAAGAAAAATAAGGTAAATAAAAATAAAGTTTTAAAAATGCACAACAGAAATATACAAGGTTTGAAAACATGGAAGAAAGAATCAGCAGTGTAGAGGACAGAATGGCTGAAATTGAAAAGAGAACAGAGAGAGAAAAGAATAGAAAAAAAATTGAATAAGGGCTCAGGGAGCAAAATAATAGAATGAAATGCACCAACATTTGTGCTATGGGAGTTCCAGAGGGAGAAGAGAAGGGAAAAGGAGAAGAAAGAGTATATGAGTAAATAATGGCTGAAATTTTGCAAATTCTCCTTGTGGCAGTTTGAGATTATCTTATGAATCCCAAACAGAGAAAGATTATGTTTGTAAACTAATCTATTCTTCTGGGTAAGATACGCTTTGATTGCATTGAAATCAGTTGATAGGCTGATGATTATATTTCTTGATTAGATTACAGCTGGAGACTTCAACATGCCAATCACATCAATAGATAGAACAACTACTGGATAGAAGATTAACAAGGAAACAGAGAATTTGAACAATATGATAAACAAGTTAGACCTAACAGTATATACAGAACATTGCACCCAAACTCAGTGAGTTATACATTCTTCTCAAGTGCTCATGGATCTTTCTCCAGGATAAATCACATGTTGGGTCACAAAACAGCTCTCAATAAATTTAAAAAGACTGAAGTTCTACAAAGCACCTTCTCTGATAATGGAATGAAGCTGGAAATCAATAACAGTCAGGAAAGGTGAAAATTTGCAAGTATATGGAGGCTAATCTCCATATACACTCCTAAACAATCAGTAGGTCAAAGAAGAAATTGCAAGAGAAATTACTAGATCTCAAGACAAATGAAAATGAGAACACAACTTGCCAAAACGTAGGGTACAGGAAAGGCAGTGCTGAGAGGGAAATTAATATTCCTAAATGCTTATATTAAAAAAGAAAAAAAGAGCTAATAGCAAAGACCTAAGTGAACACCAGTAGGAAGTAGAAAGAGAACAGCAAATAAATCCCAAAGAAAACAGAAAGAACAAATATTAGAGCAGAAATAAAAGAAGTTGAGAAAAAAAAGAGAGGGGGGAGAGAGAGAAAAAAATCAACAAAACCAAAAGCTGGTTCTTTGAGAAAATCAATAAAATCAACCAACCCTTAGCTAGACTAACAAATAACAAATATTTATGCAAATAAATAGAATCAGGATTGAAAGGGAGGACAATTGCAACTGACCCCACAGAAATAAGAAGGATCATAAAGGATATTATGAGACTGTATGCCAATAAATTAAGCAACCTAGATGAAATGGACAAATTCCTAGAAATGCACAAACAACCTATATTGACTCTACAAGAAATAAAGAACTCAACAAGCCAATCGCAAATAAATTGAATGAGCCATCTTCCAGATGGCTTCACAAGGGAATTCCACCAAGCAATTTGAGAAGAATTAATACCAATCCAAAAAACTGAAGAGGAGGAAAAATCACCCAACAGGTTTTATGAAGCCAACATCACCATAATACCAAAGACAGATAAAGATATTATAAGGCAAGAAAATTACAGACCAAATATTCTAAAGAATGTAAATGCAAAAGTTCTCAACAAAATACTTGCAAATTGAATCAAATAGTATAAACAAATTATACATCATGATCAAGTGAATTTTATTCCTGGTGTGCAAAAGCGGTTCAATGTAAGAAAATCAATTAACATAAAGTGTCACATTAAAAAAATCAAAGAGGAAAAATCCACATGATCATCTCAATTGCTGCAGAAAAGGCATTCAACAAAATCCAGCATCCCTTCTATGTAAAAAACACTTCAAAAGATAGGTATAGAAGGACGGTTCCTCAACATGATAAAGGGCATAAATGAAAATCCCATAGCCAACATCATTTTCAATAGGGAGAGATTGAAAGCTTTCCCTCTAAGATTGGGAAAAAGACTAGGATGTCCACTGTAACCACTGTTATTCAACGCAGCGCTGATGCGTGCAAGGAGTGCCCTGCCACGCAGGGGTGTCCCCCGTGTAGGGGAGCCCCATGCTCAAGGAGTGCGCCACGTAAGGAGAGCTGCCCAGTGCAAAAGAAAGTGCAGCCTGCCTAAGAATGGTGCCGCCCATATGGAGAGCTGACACCACAAGATGACGCAACAAAAAGAAACACAGATTCCCATGCCGCTGACAACAGAAGCAGACAAAGAACACGCAGCAAATAGACACAGAGAACAGACAACTGGGGTGGGGAGGGGGGAGGGGGAGAGAAATAAATAAATAATTCTTTTAAAAAAAACATTGTGTTAGAAATTCTAACTAAAGCAATTAGGGATGAAAAAAAATTTTTTAAAGCATCCAAATTTGAAAAAAGTAAAATTCTCACTATTGGCAGAGGATATGACCCTATATTTAGAAAATCCCAAAATATCTACCACAAAGCTATTAGAACTAATAAATGAGTTCAGTAAAGTGAAAGGATACAAGATCAGCATGAAAAATTCAGTAGTGTTTCTATACACTAGTAATGAGCAAGCTGAGGAGGAAATCAAGAAAAATTCCACTTGTAGTAGTAACAAAAAGACTCAAAATATATAGGAATTAATTTAATGAGGAATATAAAGATCTATATTCAGAAAAATACAAAACACTCCTGAAAGAAATCAAAGAAGACCTAAAAAAATGGAAGGACATTCAATGTTCATGGATTCGAAGACTACATTATGAAAATGTCAATTCTACCCAAACTTACTTATAGATACAACACAATCACAGTCAAAATTCCAAGAGCCTACTTTACAGAAATAGAAGTCAATTACCAAATCTATTTGGAGGGGAAAGGGGTCCTGAAGAGTAAAAAGCATCCTAAAAAAAGAAGAGTGATGTCAGAGGACTCACCGTTCCTGAACTTGAAGTATATTATAAAGCTTCAGTGCTCAAAACAGCATGGTATTGATCAATGGAATAGAATTGAGAGCTCAGAAATAGACCCCCACCTCTATGGTCAACTGATTTTTTTTTTTTTTTAGTTACCAGGGGCTGGGTATTGAAATCGGAACCTCATATGTGGGAAGTCAGTGCTCAACCACTGAGCCACGTCAGCTCCCCTGGGTTGTTTTTTTCACTTGTTTTTGCTTATTGTTTGTTTTTGTTTTTTCTAGGAGGTACCAGGAACTGAACCCAGGACCTCCATGGGGGAAGTAGGTACTCAACTACTTGAGCTACATCTACTCCTCCTTTTTTTTTTTTTTTTTTTTTAGCTAGGCCAGTAATTTATTAAGGTAGGGAGGGAAGAGAAATGGGGGAAAACCCTAATTTTTTTTTTTTGCTGTACTAGAGAGATTTATTAGTCAAGGAAAGAAAATAAATTTTTAAAAGTAAATGCATGTTTTTAAACTTTCACTGTACTTGCTGTTCTTTATATTTCTGAAATCAAAGGTGTTAAAGGTGTGATTCTTCCCTAATTTTTGTAAGCCTACCAAGTCCACTTTTCTGGGACAGATGAGTCTCTTCAACAACTAGTGCTGGGAGAACTGGATATTTATAACCAAAAGAATAAAAGAGGACCCCTATCTCACTCCCTGTACAAGAATCAACTTAAAATTGTTCAAAGACCTAAACATAGAAGACAGAAACGACCATCAAACTCCTAGAAAATAAAATAGGGAAACATCTTCACAACCTTGTAGTAGGGGGTGTTCTCTTAAGCCTTACACCCAAAACACGAGCAACAACAACAACAAAATAATAGATAAATGGGACCTCCTCAAAATTAAACACTTACGCACCTCAAAGGACTTTATGAAGAAGGTAAAAAGGCAGCCAACTCAATGGGAGAATATATTTGGAAATCACATATTCAGTAAGGGTTTAATAAACATGATATATGAAGAGATGCTACAACTCAACAATGAAAGACAAATGACCCAATTTTTTAAAATGGGCAAAAGACCTGACTAGACATTTTTCTAAAGAAAGAATAAAAATGGTGAGAAAACACATGAAAAAATGTTCCACATCACTGGCTGTTAGAGAAAGCAAATCAAAGCTACAATGACCCATTTCACACTACTAACATGGCCACTATAAAAAAGACAGAAAACTACAAGTGTTGGAGAGGATGTGGGGAGATAGCAATGCTTATTCACTGTTGGTGGGTGTTTCAGTTTGCCATGGAATGTCCAAAATGAGGCACTTCAGACATGCTTTCTCACCAAAGTCAGCTACTGTTGAGCCTGGAGCTGTTGCCACGTGGTGAAGCAAGATGGCTGCCGACCTCGGCGGAGGCCCCTGCCTTCCCCTCCCAAGTCTTCAGTCTCTTGGCACTCAGCTGTGACAACCAGGCACAGGGCTTGTCTCTTTCTAGACTCCTACATCAGTCTGGACTCTTCACTCTTCCCAAGTTCAGCTGTGAGCGCCAAGGCACACAGCAGGGCTGGGCCCCTCCTGAGCTGCTCTCGGAGCCCAGCCTCTCCGAGCCTCTCGAGGGCTTCTGTTTTCCCGCAGCCCTCTCTCTCACATTGCAGAGCCAAATGTGCTGCTTCCTTTTTACTTATGTCAGTTTGAGTGTCTGTGTCTCCCTTTATATCAGACCCAACAAGAGGGCACAGACTAAACATGAGCCATGGCGCACTGACGTCACCCCATCAAATGGGTCTCATACCCCAGGAATGGATTAGTTTAAAACATAAGCTTTCTGTTTTTGGGATTCGTAAAATAATTTCAAACTGCCACCATGGGAATGTAGAATGGTATAGCCACTGTGGAGGGCTGTCTGTCAGTTCCTAAGGAAGTTGAATACAGATCTGCCATGTGACCCTGCAATTCCACTACAGGGTATATATGACATATGACAATGTGGATTAACCTGGGGGACATTGTGTTGCGTGAACAAGCCAGATACAAAAGAACAAATACTGTTCTTTTGCTATTACGAACTAAATATAATGAGCAAACTCATGGAGTTAATAGCTAAAATATAAGTCACCAAAGAAAAGAATGTGGTTAGAGAATGGAAAGCTGAGGTATTTGTTTGTTTTCTTCTTCCACTGCCCAGTAATATTTTGATGATCCTCTTTCATAATTTGTAACAAATGTTTCACAACAATACAAGGTATTGGGAGTGGGGTGATATATGGGACCCCTGTATGATGTTATACATGTTTGTTTAGTAAGTTCACAACTTGTACAATACACTTATTGTTTAAGTATGTTCAGTATGAATGATATATTTTGACCAAAAAATTTTAAATGAAAAAGGCAGTGGGATAAAATATTTAAAGTGCTTAAAGCAAATAATTACCAACCAAGAATTCTGTATCCAACAAGAGTGTCTTTCAAAAATGAGGGAAAGATTAAGACATTCCCAGATAAACAAAAACTGAGGAAGTTCACCACTCTTGCACCTACACTAAATGCTACAGGGAGTTCTTCAGACCAAAAGGAAAGGATACTAGACAGTGGATTGAAGCTCCCTGAACAAATAAAGACCTCTGATAAAGCTAATCATATGGGTATATGTAAATTCCAGTACTATTGTATTGTATTTTTTGGTATGTAATAACACTTTTTAATTCCTATAGTTTCTAAAATTCGTATGCATAAAAAATAATAAGTCTATGGTTTGGAACATAATATATATAAAGTTGTAATTTGTTACAAGTATAAGAAAAAAGTGGGGCAAAAGGGAATCAGAAACAGTATATGTATAAAATATTGAAGTTAAGTTGGTATCAAATGAAACATAATAGTTATAGATTTAGGATGTTATGTTTTAGTCCTATGGTAACAAAAAAAAAAAAAGAAAATATATGAAAAATATATACAGAAAGAAATGGGAAGGGACCTAAAATGGTAGAATACAAAATATCAGATAAATATGAAAGTAGGGGTCAACAAAAGTATTGAGAAACAAAAAAATGTATAACTTACAAAAAGCAAATAGCAAAATGGTAGAAGAAAGTCCATCATTATCAGTAATTAATTTAAATATAAATGGATTAAAATCTCCAGTCAATAGGTAGAGATTGACAGAATGGATAAAAAAAGCATGAGCCAGCTATGTGCTGACACCTTGAATTCAAAGAGACAAGTAGGTTGAAAGTGAAAGGATGGGGAAAATATACCATGCAAATAATAACCAAAGAAAGTTAGGGTAGCTATACTAATATGAGATCAAATAGATTTTATCAAACATTGTTATGAGGGATGGAAAAGGGCATGATCTACTGATAAAGGGGTCAGTACAACAAGAAGACATACCAATTATAAATATATATGCACCTAATGACAGACCCCCAAATTGTAAAGCAAATATTGGCAGATTTGAAGGGAGAAATAGGCAGATCTACACTGATAGTATGAAACTTCAGTATATTACTTTCAATAATGGATAGAATATCTAGACACAAGATCAGTAAAGAAATAGAAGACTTGAACAATACTATAAACCAACTAGACCACACAGACATATACAGTACACTTGACCCAACAGCAGCAGTACATCTTCCTCTCTAGTGCAAATAGATCATTCTCCTGATAGACCACACATCAGGTTGCAAAACATGCCTCAATAAATTAAAAATATTGAAACTATAAAATGTATCTTCTCAGACCACAATGGAAAGAAGCTAGTCATCACTAACAGAGAGAGAACTAGAAAATACACAAATACGTGGAAATGAAGCAATGTGCTCCTAAACAACCAATTGTTCAAAGAAGAAATCAAAAGGAAATTAGGAAATATATTGACACAAATGAAAATGGAAATAAAACATATCAAAATGTATGGGATGCAGCAAGGTCAGTACTGAAAGGGAAATGTATTACACTAAATGTTTACATTAAGTAAGAAGAAACATCTGAAGTCAGAGACTTCACCTCACAATTGGAGGATCAAGAAAAAGAAGAATGAATAAAACCAAAGCAAGAAGAACAAAGCTTAGAGTGGAAATGAATGAAGTAGAGAATTTAAGAAAACAAGAGGCCATCAATGAAACCAAAAGTTTATTTGCTCACTGTATTAGTCAACCAAAGGTGTGCTGATGCAAAATACAGAAATCTGTTGGCTTTTATAAAGGTAAGTATTTGGGATAAAACTACAGTTATCAGGTCCTAAAGAGTCCAACTCAAGGCTGTGTTCTCACCAGTCAGTTGCCACGTGTAGAAGCAAGATGGCGGGAGATCTTTGCTTGGTGTCTTGGGCCTTCTCAGCTGTTCAGCTGCTCTGGTTCCTTCGGCTCCAAACCATTAGGCAAATAGCTCATCTCTCTTTCCAGGACTTTAGCTGTTTAAGACCTCTTCCTTCTGTCACATGGCAAGACCAAAAAGACCAAGTTCTCTCCTTTTCCCATGTGTTTTCTTGAGTGAGTGTTCATTTATATCAGGTCACCAAGGGGGTGGGGACTCAACCCTAAGCCATGCCCTACTGACATGGTCAAATCAAAGTCCAAAATTGATTTTATTAAGTAAACTTAAAACATTTGAATTTAATACAATCAAAGGGTATCACACTCAGAGGAACAGAACAGTTTACAAAAAAATCTCTTTTTTGGGGATTCACAAAAATATACTTAAACTGCCATACTCACTAAAATCAACAAATCTTCAGTTAGACTACCAAAGAAAAAAGAGGACAGAAATAAATAAAATAAGAAATGAAAGGGAGATATTACTACATACCCCACAAAAGTAAAAAGGATTATAAGAGGATACTATGAACTGCATGCCAACAGATTAGAAAACCTAGATGAAATGAACAAATTCCTAGAAACATACAAACTACCTACACTCACTCAAAAAGAAACTGAAGATCTCAACAGACCAATAACAAGAGATTGAAACAGTAATTAAAAAAAAAAAAAACACAACCTCCCAAGAAACAATGGTCCAGGTCTAGAGGGCATCACTGGTGAATTTTATCAAATATTCAAGGAAGAATTACCACTAACCCTGTTCAAACTATGCAAAAAATTGAAAAGCAAGGAATTCTCCTCTAAGAGGCCAACATTACTCAAATGCAAAACCAGATAAAAATACCTCAAAAAAAGAAAATTACACATCAACATCCCTTATGAATATAGACGAAAAATCCTCAACAAAATATTAGCAAACCAAACGCAACAGCATATTAAAAGAATTATATACCATGACAATGTGGGATTTATCCTAGGTATGCAAGGCTGAGTCAACATAAGAAAATCAAATGATATAATGTACCATATTAATAACATGGAGTTGAAAGTACCAAATGATCATCTCAATTGGGGCAATAAAGGCTTTTGACAAAATCCAGCACATTTCTTGAAAAAACACTTAGAAAATTAGGAAGAGAAGGAAATTTCCTCTACATGATAAAGGACATGTGAAAAATCCACAACTTGCATCATGCTCAATGGTGAAGGCTGAAAGCTTTCCCTCTAAGATCTGGTATTGGACAAGGAAGCCCACTGTCACCACCGTTACTCAAATTTGTTGAAAATTTTTGTGACACTAACTAGACAAGAAAAAAAAAACGCATACAAATTGTTAAGGAAGAAGTTAAACTTTCCCTGTTTGTAGATTACCTGATCCTATATCATGAAAATCCTAAAATATCCACAATATAATTGCTAGAGCTAATGAATGAGTTCAACAAAGTGTCAGAATACAAGATTGACACCCCAAAATCAGTAGGTTTCTACAGACTAATAATGAACAATCTAAAGAGGTAATCAAGGAAAAATTTCTATTCACAATAGCAACTAAGAGAGTCAAATATCTAGCAATAAATTTGACCAAGGATATAAAGGATTTATACCCAGAAAACTACAGAACATTGCTAAAAGAAATAAAAGAAGATCTAAATAAATGCAAGGACATTTTGTATTCATGTTTTAAAAGACAAAATATTGTTGCATGTCATTCATTTTTCTTTCCTAAACAAATCAATTTTATTGGTGCATATTAATAAAGCATACAATTCATCCAAAGTGTACAATCAAAGGTGTTTGGTATAATCATACAATTGTGCATTCATTACTTCAATCATTAGAGCATATTCATTATTTCAATAATAATAACAAAGAGAAAAACAAATAAACAAGAAAATTATTCACCTCTCAATCGCTCTGTTTCCCCTGCTGTACAAGCTACTATTTCTGACTATTCTTACACAATTATTTATTTATTTATTCAGCAGTTATACTGAGATATAGTCATATGATCTATCAAAAGTGTGCAATAAGGGAAGCAGATTTGGCTCAATGGATAGAGCGTCTGCCTACCACATGGGAGGCCCACGGTTCAAACCCCGGGCCTCCTGACCCATGTGGTGAGCTGGCCCACACACAGTGCTGATGCGCAAAGAGTGCTGTGCCACGCAGAGGTGTTCCCTGCATAGGGGAGCCCCATGCGCAAGGAGTGCGCCCTGTAAGGAGAGCCGCCCCATGCAAAAAAAGTGCAGCCTGCCCAGGAGTGGCACCACACATCCGGAGAGCTGACACAGCAAGATGGTGCAACAAAAAAGAGACACAGGTTCCCAGTGCCACCGACAAGAATACAAACAGACACAGAAGAACACACAGTGAATGCGCACAGAGAGGAGTCAACTGGTGGGGGGGAGTGGGAAGAGGAGAGGAAAAAAAGTGTATAATCAATGGTTTTTAGTATAATCACAATGTTGTTCACTCATCACCACAAAAATTTTAGAATCATTTCATTACTCCAAAAAGAAAAACTCCACAGTCCTACATAACCACTTGTCTAATTTCATTTTTATAAGTTGATTGATATTTATATTATATGTAAGTGGAATCATACAATATGTTATACAATATATTTAGTTCATAGTAGTGCAAACATAGAGTATTTGTCCTTTCGTGTCTGACTTGCTTCACTCAGTATAATGCCCTCCAGGTTCATCCATGTTGTCAGATGATTTATGACTTCATTTCTTCTTAGACCTGCATAATATTCCATCATGTGAAAATACCACAGTTTCTTTATGCATTCAATGGTTGATAGACACCTAAGTTGTTTCCAAATTTTGGCAATCGTGGAATAATGTCACTATGAGCATTGGAATGCAAATATCTGTATCTGTCACTGCTCTCAGTTCTGGGTATATATTCAGTAGTGGTATGGCAGGATCACATAGTAAATTTATATTCAATATCTTTAGGAACTGCTAAGAGTCCTCCACAGTGGCTGTATCATTCTACATTTCCAACAACACTGAATAAGTGTTCCTATCTCTCCACATCCTCTCTAACACTTGTAATTCTCTGTCATATTAATAGTGGCCATTCTGATAGATGGGAAATGATATTTAATTGTAATTTAATGATGTTGGAACATTTTTTCATGTTTTTTGTTTGTTTGTTTGTTTGTTTTTTGGCACTTGTATTTCTTGGGAAATTTGCCCACTTTTAAATTGGGTCGTTTGTCTTTTCATTGTTGAGTTGTAACATCTCTTCATAAACCATGGATATTAACCCTTATTGGACATGTGATTTCCAAATATTTTCTCCCATTGAGTCAGCTGACTTTTCACCCTTTTGACAAAGTCCTGTGAGGCACAACAGTGTTTGATTTTGAGGGGGTCCCATTTATCTATTTTTTTCTTTTGTTATGCATGCTTTGAGTGTAAGGTCCAAGAAACCTACACTTACCACTAAAGCTTTAAGATGTTTCCCTACATTTTCTTCTAGTAGTTTTATGGTTTTGGCTTTTATATTTAGGTCTTTGATCCATTTTGAGTTGAGTCTTGTATACGGAGTGTGATGGGGATCCTTTTTCATTCTTTTGGTTATAGATATGAGTTCTCTCAGCACCATTTGTTGAAGATACTGTTTTGCCCCATTAGCACTGATCTGGTAGGTTTGTCAAAAACCATTTGGCTGTAGAAGTGAGAATTTATTTCTGGACTCTCAATTCTGTTCCACTGATCGATGTGTCTATCTTTATGTCAGTACCATGTTGCTTTGAGCACTGTAGCTTTATGTTTTTTTTAAAGATTTTTATTTATTTATTTATTTCTCTCCACCCCCTCACTGTTTGCATTTGCTGTGTTTGCTTGTTATGTGTTGGTCTTCTTCTTAGGAGACACCAGGAACCAAACCCAGGACCTCTCACATGGAAAGCAGGTACCTAATTGCTTGAACCTCTACTCCCTGCTTTGTTGTGCCTCTCATTATGTTTTCCTCCTTCTGTCATCTTGTTGTGTCACCTCGCTGTGCCAACCCATCACATCAGCTCACTGTCTTGCTCATCTTCTTTAGGAGGCACTGGGAACTGAACCCTCGACCTCCCATGTTAAAGGCAGGAGCTCAATAGCTTCAGCCACATCTGCTTCTCTGTAATGTGTTTCAAGGTCAGGCAATGAACTTTCTCTCATATCACTCTTCTTTTTGTACCATGCTTTTAACTATTCAGGTGCACTTTGGTAATTGCCTTTTCTGTTTCTATAAAGGAGGCTGTTGGAATTTTGATTGGTATTGCACTGAATCTATAAATCAGTTTGGGTAGGATTGACATCTTCACAATATTTAGTCTTCCAATCTATGAACATGGAATGTCTTTCTATTTGTTTAGGTCTTCATTGATTTCTTTTAGCATTGTTTTGTAGTTTTCTCACATACAGGTCCTGTACTTCTTTGGTTAAATTGATTCCTAGGTAGTTGAGTCTTTTTGTTGCTATTTTAAATAGAATTTCTTCCCTGGTTTCCTCCTTAGATTGTTCAATACTAGTGTACAAAAACATAACTGAGTTTTGCATGTTGATCTTGTTTCCTGACACTTTGCTGAACTCATTCATTAGGTAAGGTAGATTTGTAGACATTTCAGAATTTTCTAAATATAGACTCATGTCATCTGCAAATAGAGTTTTCCTTCCTCTTTTCCTATTTGGATGCCTTAATTTTTTTTCTCTAATTGGTCTAGCTATAACTTCTAGTACAATGTTGAATAACAATGGTGGCCATCCTTGTCTTGTTCCTAATTTTAGAGGGAAACCTTTCAAACATTCCTCTTGAGTACAATGTTAGCTGTGAATTTTTCATATATGCTTTTAATCACATTAAGGAATTTTCCTTCTATTCCTAAATTTCAAAGTGTTTGTATCAAGAAAGGGTGCTGGATTTGTTGAATGCCTTTTCTGCATCAGTTGAGAAGATCATGGGGTTTTTTTCCCTTCAATTTGTTAATGTGGTGTATTGAATGATTTTCTTATGGTGCACCAGCCTTGCATACCAGGAATAAATCCCACTTGGTCATGATATGTAAGTCTTTTTATGTGCTGTTGGATTCTGTTTGTATTTTGTTGAGAATTTTTGCATCTGTGTTCATTAGAGTGACTGCTCTGTAACTTACTTTTCTTGTAGTGTCTTTATCTATTAGAGTGATGTCGACTTCATAAAATGCATTGGATAATTTTCCCTCCTCTTCAATTTTCTGAAAGAGTTAAACAGGATTGGTGTTAACTCTTTTTGAAATGCTTGGTAGAATTCACCTGTAAAGCCATCTGGTCCTGGACTTTTCTTTGTGGGGAGATTTTTGATTATGGATTCAATCTCTTTAAATGTGATTGGCTTGTTAGGTTCTTCTATTTCTTGTAGCATCAGTGCAGGCTTTTTGTGCATTTCTAGGAATTTGTCCATTTCATCTGGGTTATTTATTTTTTTGGCATACAGTTTCTCATAATATCCTCTTATGGTCCTTTTTAATTCTGTGGGGTTCATCATAACTTTCCCTCTTTCATTTCTGATTGTATTTATTTGTACCTTCTCTCTTTTTTCCTTTGTTGGTCTAGCTAGGGGGTTGTCAATTTTATTGATCTTCTCAAAGAAAAAGCTTTTGGTTTTGTTGATTTTCTCTATTGTTTTCTTGTTCTCAATTTCATTAATTCTGCTCTAATCTTTATTATTTCTTTCCTTCTGCTTGCTTTGGCATTTGTTTGCTGTTCTTTGTCTAGTTTCTCCAGTTGTTCAGTTTGATCTTTGATTTTAACTCTTTATTCTTTTTAAACATAGGCGTTTAAGGCTATAAATTTCCCTCTAAAGACTGCTTTCATTGAATCCCATAAGTTTTGATAAGCTGTGTTCTCACTTTTCACTTGTTTCAATATAGTTACTGATTTCAATTGCAATTTCTTCTTTGACCCAGTGATTATTTAGGAGTGTGTTGTTAATCCTCCACACATTTGCAAATTTACCTCTTTCCTGTCTAATTGTTTTCATTCTTTTCTCTCTTCAATTTCAGCTGTTATGTCCTTGATATCACTTATTCTTTCTTCTTCCATTTCAAGTCTGCTGTTGTATGCCTCTGATGTGTTTTTTATCTCACCTATCATGTCTTTCATTCCCATGAGCTCTGTTACTTTTCTATTCAGTCTTTCAATTCTTCCTTGTGCTCCCTAATGTCTTCTTGATGTCATTTATCTCTTTAGCCATATTGTCTTTCAACTCATTAATTTAATTTTGGAAATTTGTATGCATCTTGTTAATTGTCTCAAATCCTGCATCACTTATCGGGCTTTGAAATATTCCTTTCCTTGGGCCATTTCTTCTATTTTCTTAGTATGGCTCACAAATTTTTGCTGTTGTCTAGGCATCTGATTAGGATGTTGTTTACTCAGATGCTCAGTTTCTCTCTTTTGTAGGAATTTAGGGGCAGGAAGCTGTGTGTTACTGCTGTTCTTAGATTTTTGGTTCAACCTTGTTCTTTAGGATTGTCCCTGTTATTTGCTCAAAACAGGGCTCTGGACCCAGTAAGTGGTTGAAGACCCACTTCCTAGGGCCTGGGGAGGGAGGCTATAAAGGCAGGAAAAAGCCTCTGTTACTTATTTACTTTTAATTCCTCACACGTACTTTTGTCTGACAGTAGGTGGAACTTCGGCAGGCCTCTCAGTTCAGTGCCTGATTGGAGCCTGATTGGATCCTGCCTGGAGGCTGAGAGGCTAGTAATTCAAACTTTCTCAGAGACAGTTCTCCAGCCTGTCTCCCTTACTGGCAGCCCCCTCCCTTTCCCCAGGTAGGAAATAATTCCACTTCCCACTGCATCCTCAACAATCAGTCCCAGTTAGTAGAGAGGGAGACTGAGAGGGTCAAATCTCTTTAGTCTTGAGCTGGCTCAAAGGCTAACAATGGTGCGGCCCCACCCAGCCTGGCAGGGCTCCTGGGACACAGCAGAGCAATTTTGTGGGTCAGAAGCTGAGTCAGCCTTAGGCTTGTCCCCCTCTCTCCCCTTTCCTGGGGCCCCTTTGTCTCTGCTGGCCCAAAGGCCTGAGTATTCAAAGGCAACTTTACTATGGAGGAGGGTTCCGACAGTACTAACTGCCGTTTTTAACTCACCATTTTGCCCTTGTGATTTTTTTCCTTTGTTTCTCTCTCTTCTAGACAGTATCCAGGCTTCCTTGGTGTCCTTCAAACCTAGAAGATTTTTTTTCCAGGTCATTTCAGCCTGTCCTCTAGCTGAAGAGGGAGAGAAGAGAGTCCTATGTCTTTCTAGTCTGCCATCTTCCCTAAAGTCAAAATGTCAATTCTAGGGAAGTAGATACAGCCAAGTGTGCCAAGTGTACTCAATGGGGAAAGAATAGTCTCTTCAAAAATTGGTGCTGGGAAAACAGGATATCCATATGCAAAAAATGAAGGTGGACCCCTACCACAAACTATATATAAAAAACTAATTCAAAATGCATTGAAGAACTAAATATAAGTACCAAAACTATAAAACGACTCAAAGAAAATATAGGGAAGCATCTTCAAAAAAATTGTTAGGCAAGGATTTCTTAAACTTTACACCAAAAGCACAAGCAATTTTAAAAAATGGATGTAGCAGTTTGCTATTATTGATGAATTCCAAAAGAAATATTGGATTATATTTGTAAACTGATCTTTTCCTCTGGGCATATTAGATAATATTGGATTCATAGTTTACTTGATTAAGTAATTATATAAATCTCTTGTGCCAGTAGAGCACTGAGTCGCCAAAAGGTGGGGACTCACAGATAAAAGGCATGACAAAGGACAGAGTTAGGGGCTTTTAATGTTGGATTTTTGATGTTGGAGTTTGATGCTGAAGCTGGAGGCAGGGAGAGAGAGAGCCCTTCACTTGATAGTCTACAGCTGACATTGTGGAGAAAACAGAGGAGCTGAGCCCAGAGGAACCCAGGAAGCCTGAACCCTTGAAGACGTTGGCAGCTATCTTGCTCCAACATGTGAAAATAGACTTTGTTGAGGGAAGTAAATCAACCAGTTTCTGGAATTTCCCATCAGCACCACTTTGACTGACTAATATAATGGATAAATGGGACTACTTCAAAATTTAAAACTTCCATGTATCAAATAACTTCATCATGAAAGTAAAAAGACAACATACAGACTAGGAAACAATATTTGGAAACCACATATCCAATAAGGGCTTAATATTCAGAACATAAAAAGAAACCCTATAACTCAAAAACAAAAGATAAAAAACAGAATTAAAAAGTGGCGAAAGACTTGAAAGGACATTTTTTCCAAAGAATTTATACAAATGACCAAAAAGCACACGAAAAGATGCTCAACACCATTATCTAGGAAGGAAATGCAAATAAAAACCATGATGAGTATCATTTCATACCCACTAGAAAGGCTACTATTTTAAAAATGGAAAATAAACATTGAAGAGGTTGGGGAGAAATAAGAACACTTGTTCATTATTGTGGGCACATAGAATGGTGCAGTTGCTATGAAAGACAGTTTTATGGCTCCTCAGAAAGTTAAGAACAGAATTGCCACATGACCCAGCAATCCATTTTCTAGGCATATACCCAAAAGAATTGAAAGCAGGGATTCAGATGTTTTCACACTGATGTTCATAGCAGCATTATTCACAATTGTCAAAGATGGAAGCAACCCAAATGGCCACCAACAATGAACAGATAAACAAAATGTGGTATATCCATACAATGGGATATCATTCAGCCATTAAACGGAATGATGTTCTGATACATGTGACAACATGATGAAGCTTAAAGATGTGTTCAGTGAAATAAACCAGACACACTAGGAAAAATATTGTATAATCCCACTGACATGAAATAAGCATATTCATAGATTAACAAACTAGAATATAGGATACCAATATCCAGGATGGGGGTAGGAAATGGAGAGTGTCTTAGTTTGCAGAAGGCTGCCGATGCAAAGTACCAGAAATGTGTTGGCTTTTATAAAGCGGATTTATTTGAGGTAAAAGCTTACAGACCTGAGCCCGTGAAATGCCCAAATCAAGGCATCAGTAAGCAAAGATGCTTTCTCAGGGTCCTTCTATGAGGCGAAGCAAGATGGTGGCCTTCTCTGCCGCAGTCCCTGCCTTCTGCTCCAGGGTCTACCATCTCCTGGGGCTCAGCTGTGGCCAGTTATTTTCCCCTGGGACTCAGCTTCTTGACCTCTTGGGCTTCTCTCCTTGAGCTCAGCTGTTGGCAAACCTAGAGTACTTTTCCTCACAAGGCTGAAGCAAATATGTCAACTTCCTTTCTCTGTCTCTGTATGTGCCCGTTTAGATCAGACCCAGCAAGAGAGTGGACACTTGACTTGAGTCATGTCTCCCCGACATAGTCCAATCAAGAGCAATCTAATCAAGTATCTAAAATCCATCAAAATGTGCCACACCCACAGGAAGAGATTAGTTTAAGAACATAATCTTTTTCTGGGATTCACAAAATTCAGACTCACAGGGAGTTAATGCTTAACTGGTACAGAATTTCTGTCTGAGGTGATGGAAAGTTTTGCTGTGCAATGGTGGTAGTGGAGGCACAACCCCGTGAATGTAATTAGTATCACTGAATGATATATTTGAATGTGGTAAAAAGGGGGAAATTTTACATTGTATATGCATTACTAGCATAAACTTTTTAAAAAATCCATAGAAGTGTACGACATAACCAGTGAACCCTAATGTATACTATGGGCTATAGTTAATAATATTCTTTCTTTAATTGTTGCAAAGGTAACACACTAATGGAAATTATTTATAATAATGGGGGAAGTATATGAGAACTATCTATTTTATGCATGGATTATCATAAAGCTGCCTCTCCAACTTAAAAATTATTTTTAAAAGTGAATGAGAAATTAAGAAATTAACAAATAAAGAAAAGTAGAAAGAGAGCAACACTGGAAGAACTGCCCTGTAAGAAATGTCAAAGGGAGTCCTTCTGGCTGAAATAAAAGGTCACTAGACAGTAACTTGAAGCCATAAGGAGAAATGAAGAACACAGGTAAAGATAATTATATAAGTAAATATAAAATCCTGTGTTATTGTACTTTTAATTTGTAATTGGCTTTTTGCCACCCTATATGACTTAAAAGGCAAAATGCATAAAATACTATTTCAATTCTATATTAATGGGCAATGTATGAAGATATAATCTGAGACAATACCAATACAAAGGAGGAGGAATGGAGATGTATAGTAGAGAGTCTGTAAACTCCTGAAATTAGGTTGGCACTAGCCTGATTAGGTTGTCATTATTTTAATATGTTAATTGGAATCACAAAGGTAACTCGTAAGAAAATAACAACTATATAGAGAAAAGGAAAGATGAATGGAATTAAAGTGATACACTAAGAAAAAGCAACTAAATCCAAAAAAGCAAGTTATGAAGTAATGAGGAACAAAAACATACAAGACATACAGAAAACAAATTACTAAATGGCAGAAGTAAATCCTTTCCTCTCAGTTAATGCTGATGGATTTTTTTTTCTGTCAAAGCTTGTTTTATTTTTATTTATTTTTATTTTGTATCTTTATTTATTTAATGTTACATTAAAAAAATATGAGATCCCCGTATACCCCTCACCCCCCTCACCCCACTCCTCCCATAACAACAACTTCCTCCATCATCATGGGACATTCATTGTGCTTGGTGAATACATCTCTGAGCACTGCTGCACCACATGGTCAATGGTCCATATTATAGTTTACACTGTCCCCCAGTCCACCCAGTGGGCCATGGGAGGACATACAATATCTGGTAACTGTCCCTGCAGCACCACCCAGGACAGCTCCAAGTCCTGAAAAATGCCCCCACATCATGTCTCTTCTTCCCACTCCCTACCCTCAGCAGCTACCATGGCCACTTTCTCCAAATCAATGCTACGTTTTCTTCGATTACTAATCATAGTAGTTCATGAATAGAATATCAGTAAGTCCCCTCTAATCCATACTCTATTCCTTCATCCTGTGGATCCTGGAATGGTTGTGTCCACTCCACATCTATATCAAGAGGGGGCTTAGATTCCACATGGATACTGGATGTAATCCTCCTGCTTTCAGTTGTAGGCACTCTTGGCTCTCTGGTGTGGTGGTTGACCTTCTTCACCTACATGTTAGTTGAGTGGGGTAAGTCCAATAAACCAGAGTGTAGGAGTTGCAAGTCTGTTGAGTCTCAGGGCCTGGTTATCACATGGACAGTCCAGAGATTCAGGTCTGGACTGGATATACATTAAACCCCAGCACCAACCACAGGTCCGGTAAAAGTAACAGGAGAGGCTTGTGAACAAAGATCACATCTGAGTCCAGCTCCATTACACAGAAACACAAACTCCAAAGTAGGGCCAACTGACATGGCACTGAACTCCATCTGCCATGACCATAGAACATGTGGGTCTCTGTAGCCCTCAGAAGAACCAATATCTGGGTTGTATCTACTTTATCGGTCTCTGGGTCTCTGCTCAGGTGTGCATAAGGGCGACCCCTCTGATAACCTCCCGGCTCTTTTTTGGAGACTCATAGCCATATAAACTCTTTTGTCCTTTCCATTTCCCCCTTTTATTCAGGTCAAAAAGCATTTTTAACTCCTGATATTATATGTACGCTGAGATATTCTGCTGGTCTGAGTTGACCCTTTTATTCAAGGTCATTTTCTAGTTATATCTATGCTGATGGATTAAAGTCCCCTATGAAAAGGCAGAGACTGGTAGATTGGATGAAAAAGCATGATCTAGTCATACACTGTCTACAAGAGATTCGCTTTAGGTACAAAGACAAAGAGGTTGAAAGTAAAAGAGTGGCAAAAGAGATCCCGTGCCAACAGTAGTCAACAAGAGCCAGAGTGGCTATATTATTGCCATACAAATTTTTTTTTAAGATTTATTTATTTATTTCTCTCGCCATCCCCCCCCCCCACCCCGGTTGTCTGTTCTCTGTGTCTTCTTGCTGCTTCGTCTTATTTGTCCACTTCTGTTATTGTCAGCGGCACGGGAATCTGTGTTTCTTTTTGTTGCGTCATCTTGTTGTGTCATCTTTCTGTGTGTGCAGCTCCATTCTTGGGCAGGCTGCACTGTCTTTCACGCTGGGCAGCTCTTCTTATGAGGTGCACTCCTTGCACGTGGGGCTCCCCTACACGGGGCCACCCCTGCGTGGGGCGGCACTCCTTGCACACATCAGCACTGCGCATGGGCCAGCTCCACACGGGTCAAGGAGGCCTGGGGTTTGAACCGTGGACCTCCCATGTGGTAGACGGATGCCCTAACCACTGAGCCAAGTTAGCTTTCCGATTGCCATACAAATTAGACTTTAAGGTACGAGCATTACAAGAGACAAGGAAGGATTTATATACCAATAAGAGTTTCAGTTCAGCAAGAAAGACATGATTATAAACACTATGCATACAACAGAACCCCAAAATATATGAAGAAAAAATTTAAGAATTAAAGGGAGAGAAACAGATTGTTCTACAGTGATAACTGGAGACTTCAATACATCACTTTCAATAATTGATAGAACATCTAAACAGGAGATGAATAAGGAAAAGAGAACTTGAGCAACACTATTAAGCAGTTAGATCTAATGGACATATATTGAACGCTCCACTCAACAATGGCAGAATACACATTCTTCTTAAGTGCACAAGGACTATTTTCCAGGACTGACCATATGTTAGGCTACAAAACAAGTCTTAATAAATTAAAAAATACATAAAATCATGCAAAATATTTTCTCCAACCCCAGTGGAATAAAGCTAGACATTAGTAACAGAAGGAAAACTGGAAAACTTACAAATATGTGGAAATTAAATGATATTATTAAACAACCAGTGTGTTAAAGAAGAAATCACAAAGAAAACCAGGAAATATCTTGAGATGAACAAAAACACAACATACCAAAACTTATGGGATGCAGTGAAGGCAGTGCTCAGGAGGAATTTATAGCTCTAAATGCCTACGTTAAAAAAGAAAAAAGATCACAAATCAATAACCTAATTTCACATCTAAAAAAACTAGGACAAGAAGAGCAAACTAAATTCAAAATTAATAGAAGGGGGAAACGGACTTTGGCCCAGTGGTTAGGGCGTCCGTCTACCACATGGGAGGTCCGCGGTTCAAACCCCGGACCTCCTTGACCCGTGTGGAGCTGGCCATGCGCAGTGCTGATGCGCGCAAGGAGTGCCGTGCCACGCAAGGGTGTCCCCCGCGTGGGGGAGCCCCACGCGCAAGGAGTGCGCCCGTGAGGAGAGCCGCCCAGCGTGAAAAGAAAGTGCAGCCTGCCCAGGAATGGCGCCGCCCACACTTCCCGTGCCGCTGACGACAACAGAAGCGGACAAAGAAACAAGACGCAGCAAATAGACACCAAGAACAGACAACCAGGGGAGGGGGGAAAATTAAATAAATAAATAAATCTTTAAAAAAAAAAAAAAAAAAAAATTAATAGAAGGAAGGAAATAGTGGAGATTACAGCAGAGATAAACAAAACAGAATAGAGAAAAACAGAGATTCAACAAATCCAAAAGTTGATTTTTTAAAAAGATCAATAAAGTCGACAAACCTTTAGTCAGACTGACAGAGAGAGAGAGGACGCACCTAAAGCCAGGAATGACAGTGCGGCATCACTACCCACCGTGCAGAAATCCTGGTAAGTTTCAATCGCATTTTTTCCCATTCCTTGAACATGTGTCTGTCAAATGTGAAAGCAGCCCCGCTAGGAGAAAGACCGCGCAGCCCCCACTTGTCAACCCGGCTCTGCGCGACCCCCAGCACGGCCCCTCGCGGAGCCCACGCGACCCCAAGCACGGCCCCTCCCGGAGCCCACGCGACCCCCCAGCACGGCCCCTCGCGGAGCCCACGCGACCCCCCCAGCACGGCCCCTCGCGGATCCCACGCGACCCCCCAGCACGGCCCCTCCCGGAGCCCACGCGACCCCCCAGCACGGTCCCTCCGCGGAGCCCACGCGACCCCCAGCACGGCCCCTCCGCGGAGCCCACGCGACCCCCAGCACGGCCCCTCGCGGAGTCCACGCGACCCCCAGCACGGCCCCTCGCGGAGCCCACGCGACCCCCCCAGCACGGCCACTCCGCGGAGCCCACGCGACCCCCCCAGCACGGCCCTCCGTGGAGCCCACGCGACCCCCAGCACGGCCCTCCGCGGAGCGCACGCGACCCCCAGCACGGCCCCTCCGCGGAGTGCACGCGACCCCCCAGCACGGCCCCTCCGCGGAGCCCACGCGACCCCCAGCACGGCCCTCCGTGGAGCCCACGCGACCCCCAGCACGGCCCCTCCGCGGAGCCCACGCGACCCCCAGCACGGCCCCTCCGCGGAGCGCACGCGACCCCCCAGCACGGCCCCTCCGCGGAGCCCACGGGACCCCCAGCACGGCCCCTCGCGGAGCCCACGGGTCTCACCGCAGAGCCCGGGCCGAGCGCTGGTCAGCGCAGCCCCTCACGCCTGTCCTCCGTCCGGCCGCAGTCTGGGAAGGCAGGACAGGCCGGGCTGCGAGGGTCTGCGCTGCTGCCCAAGCGGGGCCCCAGCCTCGCGGCCTTGCGCTTTGGCCACCCGGTGACCACGGCGGGCACGGCGTCCCCCACCCGGGGCTCCCGGGGCTCCCCGCTGCTCCTAGCCCTGCCCTCCCCCCTGGAGGCGCGCAGCCCCACCCCGCGGGGGCGGGGGCCACAGGGACACCGACCTGCCCCAGCCCAGCACCCTGGCTGACCCCCGCCCACCTGCCAGCTCCTGGCGGCCCACCTCCTCCTATGCTCCTTGCTCCACTTCCCCCTCGGGCCCCAGGGAAGGGCCCCTTCCACTTTGGGGTGCAGCGCCCCCTCTTCAGGCTCCCTCCCAGCGCTCTCCGACCCCTGCCCTCATCTCTGCAGAGAAGGCGGCTTTTCTGAGCCCCACTTTCCGGTCCTTCTTATTCCCCGTAATTGTCTCTGCCCCCACCCACCAAGAAGGCCCTCCCTGGAGGGGATCCGGGGTGCTCAGAGACGTCCTCCAGTGAAAATAACAGCTTTTGGCACTGTTCTGTCAGGTTTTGTTGGACTTGCAGCTTCCAAACGCCACAATAAAGGCCCGGCCCTCTAAGGAAGCAAGGTGGTAAAATGAGGAGGCCCCGTGGGAACAGGTTAGAAACGGAGGGGCACTAGGCTGGACTTCCCTCTCCTGAGAGGAAAGATGGTCATCCAGAGCCGAGAGCGAGGAGAACGGTCCCAGGATTGCAAAGAGGCAGGACAGCAAGGCTCAGACATGGCAAAGAGTGTGCATTTTTAAAAACTCTTATTATGTTAAGGGATCTGATGGATACAGCACAAGAACAGAGGGGTAATGTAAGCAGAGAGGTGAAAACTATTTAAGAATCAAAAAAGGGAAGGGGATGTGGCTCAACTGACAGAGCATCCGTCTACCATATGGAGGGTCCAGGGTTCGATCCCAGGGCTCCTGACCCGTGGTGAGCTGGCCCACGCACAGTGCTGCCGCACGCAAGGAGTGCTGTGCCACGCAGGGGTGCCCCCATGCACAAAGAGTGTGCCCCACGTGAAAAAAGCGCAGCCTGACCAGGAGTGGCGCTGCACACACGGAGAGCAGACACAGCAAGATGATGCAACAAAAAAGAGATGCACTTTCCCAGAGCCCCAGGTAATGCAAGTGGAAACAGAAGAACACACAGTGAATGGACACAGAGAGCAGGCAATGGGGGGAAGGAGAGAGAAATAAATAAAATAAATCTAAAAAAAAAAGAATCAAAAGAAAATGCTACAAATGAGAAAACACTGTGACAAAAATGGAAAAAAAAAGGCTTTGATGACTGTATTCATCAGCCAAAAGGGTATTGATGCAAAAGTACCAGAAATCAGTTGGTTTTTATAAAGGGTATTTATTTGGGGTAGAAGGGGTAGGAGCTTACAGATACCGGGCCATAAAGCCTAAGGTATTTCCCTCACCAAAGTCTATTTCCACATGTTGGAGCAAGATGGCTGCCGACATCTGCCAGGGTTCAGGCTTCCCGGGTTCCTCGCTTCCTGATTTCCTCTCTTCCTGGGGTTCATTTCTGTGTCTAAGGAGCCGTCTCTATTCCTCTGTGTACTTCTCCTGTGTGTTCACTTCCTGGGCTCCAGCTCAAGACTCCAGCATCAAAACTCAAATTCTGTCCTTTGCCATGTCTTTTATCTGTGAGTCCCTACACAGGACAGGGACTCAACACCCTACTGATGTGGCCCAATCAAAGCCCTAATTATAATTTAATCATGCCCAGATACAGACCTGTTTACAAACATAATGCAATATCTATTTTTGGAATTCATGAACCATATCAAACTGCTACAATGGCCTTATCAGTAGACCAGACACACCCATGTAAAGAATCAGTGACATCAGCTATATCAATAGAAACTTCTCAAACTGGAAGGCAAAGAGAAGAAACACCGAAAAGAAAGGAACAGAATATCCAAGAATGGTGGGACAATTAAAAAAGCATAACAGTGCATAATGGGGATACCAAAAGAAGAGACAAAAACAGAATAAACATTTGAAGCAATAATGGCTGAGGATTTTTAAAAATTATTGACAGACACCAAATCACAAATCCAGGAATCTCAAAGAACAGAAAGGAGGATCAAAACCAAAAAACTGATATCTAGGCATATCATATTCAAAATGCAGAAAATAAAAGAGAAAGAGATAATTGTGAAAGAACCCAGGGAGACACCATAACTATAGAGGAATAAGGTTAAAAATTACATTAGACTTCTACTCAGAAATCATCCAAGCAAGAAGAGAGTGGGTGAAATATTTAAATTGTTAAAAGAAAAAACCCACCAACCTAGAATTCTGTAGCCAGCGGAACAATACTTCAAAATTTAAGGAGTAAACCACTGCTTAGCACCAGGTTAGGGTTTTGCAGGGCACACAGATGAATGCAAACACAAGGAATGACTCCAACTCCACAGAGCCCTTGGTACCCGAGCCTTAGAGAGATCCCTACACAAGAACAGCACACCAAACCTCACCATTTCCTAAGTGACACTAACGTTTGTTTCCTTGACAGTAGGCCAGTATGACAGTTGAAGGGGATGTGGTGGGAATCACCATGCCTGTACCCTTCTTCCCCTGATGGTGTACTGATCTCTGCAGTCCCTCCAGGAATCCTCAGAATGGAGACGATTTCAAGGACCAAAAGAGCACCAGCATTTCTCATTGAATGAGGCACTGGTATGGTTTTTAAGTCATGTAGAATTGGGATTATCTGTTACAGCAGTTAGAATTATCCTAAGTAATAACCCCTTGATTATCTGAGTCCAAATGAGCATCTGAAACCATTTAACCATAGTAGATTGACAAGTTATATTATTATTTTTATTACATTTTAATTTGTTGTCAAATAATTTACCACAAATTAAAATACTCCAATACGTGTACAAACATTACATATATAAGACATTTATGATTTTTAGGATAAGTATAACATGCAAATGATCAATGATTTGTGGAGTAGCTATGTGACATTTGTGACACATATTTGTATCATGTTGGTTACAAAATACTTTGTCACTGTGAATTCCAGTGAATTCTGTCTAACAAGAATATAAATAAAGAAAATAATGTTGTTTACCAAGTTTTTTAGAAACTAAAAACCAATGGGCAGGTTCACTGCTGTGCTGTTTTCTATACATAAAAGTCAAGGTTGAGCATAAACTGTTCATTCTCTTTCTCTCTGAATAGTTTTGATTTGTGAGAACTATAATGTTGTTTATAGTGATAATAATTATAAGCACTAGGAATTAAAAGATAATTTTAAAAATGAAAAAAGTGGGGGAGTAAAAGACTTCTTAAACAATAAGTTAATAATTAAAAGAATTTGATACCAGTAGACCTACTGAACAAGAACTATTTAAGAAATTCTTCAGAAAGAAGGAAAATGATATATATCAGAAACTTGGGTCTACATAAAGAAAATAAAATGCCCAAGAAGGAATAAATGAAGGTAATCTTTTATTTTCCTTATTCTTAACTCATCTACCAGATAACAGTTTATTCAAAATAATATCAACAATATATTGGATATTACAGTTTACAGATATAAGTAAAATATAGGACAGCAATGTTATAAGGGGTGGGAAGGAGGAATTAGGAAAACTTTATTATGAGGTACCTGGCAATATTCTTGAAGTGTGCATTAATTTGCTAAAGACAACCAAGGGAAGATACCATAAATGTGTTGGCTTCTACAATGGGATTTATTAACTTATAAGCTTAAGTTACAAGGCTTAAGGCTTATAAGACTGAGAAAAAATGTTCAGATCAAGGCGTCAGGTGAAGCTCTGTCCTCAGAGCTTGGCTGCTGACAATCCTGGACTCCTGCCATGTGGCAAGGCACAAAGGCGGCTCTGCCAGTCTCTGCCTTCTCCCCCAGGCTGCGCTGGTTTCAGCTTCTTGCTCTCGTGGTATTCTCTGCTTAGTGGGTTCCTCTCTGTCTCTGTGTTTTTTTAGTCCTCCATTTATAAAGGACTCCAGTAAGAGGATTAAGATCCATCTTGGGTCCCACAATCTAATCAAAGGCCCTGAACTCAAGGAATCTAATCAAAAGGATGCTTGACTGTGTCTAATCAATAGGTCCCATCCACAATGGATTTACAGTTAAAGGAATGGGTTTGCTTTAAGAACAAGATTTTCTGGGGCCCACAAAAAAACTCAAACCAGCACAAATGGTATAGAGTTATTTGAAAATGAACTTAGATTAGTTGTAAATGTATTAGCTGCAAACTCTAAGGCAGCCACTAAAATATTTTAAAGAGAAGAATAAGTGATATACTAAGAGAGAAGAGAAAATGGAATATACAATGCTCAATTAAAACCAGAGAAGGCAAAAAAATAAAAAAGAGTGGAAGATCAAAAAGAAAAGAAAATGAGTAGAAAGCAGTTACAAATATGGTAGATATTAATCTAACTATATCAATTATCACTTTAAATGTGAACAGTCTTTACACACCAATTAAAAGACAGAGACTGTCAATGGAAACAAAAACAGGGCCTAACTATATGTTGTATACAAGATATCTACTTTAAACATAAAGACACAGAAAGATTAAAGTGGAGGGATGGATAAAGGTATACTATGCTAACACTAATCAAAAGAAAGTTGGGGGAGTGGATGTGGCTCAAGCAACTGGACGTCCAGCCTCCCACATGGGAGGTCCTGGGTTCAATTACTGGTGCCTCCTAAAGAAGATGCCACACTGAGCAGATGCCACAAACAGCAGAAGTCGCAACCAGCAGATGCCACAGATGCTGCAACAAGCAGACACCACAATCACTGCAACAAGCAGATGCCACAACGAGCAGATAATGCAAAAAACAGAGCTGCAGCAATCAGATGCAGCAACCAGCAGATGCTGCAACCAGCAGACACTGCAACCAACAGACGATGCAACCAGCAGGAAGCAGAAGTGGCTCAAGTAGTTGAGCACTCACCTCCCACATGGGAGGTCCCAGGTTCGGTTCCCAGTGCCTCTTAATGAAAACAAACAGACACTAAGCAGACAGAGAAGGGAGCCATCTTGGGGGCAGGAAGGGAATAAAAATAAATGAAATAATAAAATAAAATTAAATTAAATTAAAATAAGAAAGTTGGAATAACTATATTAATTTCAGACCAAGAAGATTTCAAAGCAATGAAATTATCAGGGATAAAGAGATGAATTACATGGGAGCAGATGTGGCTCAAGCAGTTGAGTGCCTGCCTCCCACACAGGAGGTCCCAGGTTTGGTTCCTGGTGTCTCCTGAAAAAATAAAAACTAATAAGAAGCAAAACTAACTCAGGGAAGCTGATGTGGCTCAGTGGTTACAAACACTGGCTTCCCACATATGAGGTCCCAGGTTCGATCCCTGGCCCCCAGTACATTAAAAGAGAGAGAGAAAGACGGACAGACAGACATTACATATAACAATCCTTAATGTGTATAGTGCCTAACAACAAGGCTTCAAATTACATGAGGCAAAAATTGCTAGAAATGCAAAGAGAGATACACAAATACACTGTTATGGTTGGAGATTTCAACACAAATATATCAGTAATTGCAGATCCAACAAGCAGATAACTAGTAAGGATAGAGTTGAACTTAACAGAACCATGAATCAAGTGAATCTATTAGACATTTATAAATCCTTCATCCAACAAGAGCAGAATACACATTCTTCTCAAGCTCACATGGAACATTCACCAAGATAGATCACATCATGAATCATAAAAGATTCCTTAACAAATTTAAAAGAATAGAAATCACTCAAAGTATGCTTTCAAGTCACAATGACATTAAACTAGAAACCAATAACAAAAGATAGCCAGAAAATTGCCAAAATATTTGGAGATTAGACAACACACTTCTAAATAAGACATGAATCAAAGATGTAGTCTCATAGAAATTTAAAAATATTTTGAACTAAATTAAAATGAAAAGACAACTTATTAAAATGTGTGAGATGCATCAAAAACTGTGCTAAGAAAGACATTAACAGTATTAAAGGCATATATTTAAAAAGAAGAAAGATCTAAAATCAATAATCTAAGCTTCTAATTTAGGAAATTCACAAAATAAGAGCAAGTTAGGGAGCAGGTGTGGCTCAGGCAGTTGGGTGCCTCTCTGCCTCATGGCAAGTCCCAGCTTCAGCTTCCAGTGCCTCCTAAGGAAAACGAACAGATACCACAACGAGCAGACGTTGCAAACAGCAGACAATGAAACCATTAGATGACACAACCAGCAGGGAGTGGAAGTGGCTCAAGCAGTTGGGCACTCGCCTCCCACATGGGAGGTCCCAGGTTCAGTTCCTCCTGTCTCCTGAAGAGGACAAGCAGAAGATGAGCAGACAGACAAGGGAGCCACCTCGGGGGGAGGGGGGGAAGGGGATAAAAAAATTTTAAAAAAGAACAAAAAAAAGAGAGCAAAGTAAATCCAAAGCAAGCAGAAGAAAAGAAATAAAAATTAGAGCAGAAATAGATGAAATTGAAAACAGGAAATGAGAAGAAAAATCAACAAAACCAAAATCTGGTTCTTTACTGAAAAGGTCAATAAAGTTGATAAATCTTTAGCCAAGCTAACCAAGAAAAAAGAGAGAACACAAATAATTAATATCAGTAATGAAAGAGGAACCAATCTAACAGATTCCATGGATATGAAAAGTATAACAAAGGAATATTACATACAATTCTATGTCTACAAATTTGATAACTTAGATGAAATAGAGCAATGCCTTGAAAAACTACCAAAACTCACAAAAGGAGAAGAGATTATCTGAATAGGCTTTATCTATTGAAGAAATTGAGTCAACAATTACAACACTTACAAAAGCACCAGACCCAGATGATTTCACTAGTGAATTCTACCAAACATTTAAGGAAGAAATGATACCAATTCTCTGCAATCTCTTCCAGATAATAGATGCACAGGGTATACTTCCTAACTCATTCTATGAGGCCACCATTACCCTAATATCAAAACCAGACAAAGATATTACTTGTAAGCAAAATTACAGGCCATTATCACTCATGAACATAGAGGCAAAAATTTCCAGTAAAATATTAGCAAATCAAATCCAACAGTGTATAGAAAGGGATCATATACCACAACCAAGTGGGATTTATTCATGGTATGGAAGACTAGTTCAACATTCAAAAAAATCAATTAATGCAATTCATCACATCAACAGGCTAAAGAAGAAAAATCATATGATCATATTAGTATATGCAGAAAAGCATTTGACAAAATTTAATATGTGTGGCAGTTTGAGATTATTTTATGAATCCCCAAAAGAGAAAGATTATGTTTGTAAACTAATCTCTTCCTCTGGGTGTGATACCCTTGGATTAGATTTCTTGATAAAATTGCTTTAGGGCTTTTGATTGGACTTTGTCAGTGAGGCATGACTCAGGTTGAATCTCTGCCCCCTTGCTGGGTTGTATATAAAGGGACTCTCATGGACAGACAGAGGAAAAAAGGGAGCTGGTATATTTGATTCTACAATGTGAAAGAAAGTATTGCTTAAGGGCAAACCCCCAGAGGCTGGGCCCACAGAGCACATCAAGAGGAGACAGACCCAGAGGGAAAGGAGAGACCTAGGCAGAGATCAGCTGCCATCTTGCTCACTAAGTGCAACACACCTTGATCGTCAGTAGCTGACTCAGGTGAGAAAGCATCTCTGGTGGTGCATTGGTTTGGACTTTTCATGGCCTTAGAACTGCAAGTTTTTACCCCACATAAGTACCCTCTATAAAAGCCATCCAATTTCTGGTATTTTGTATTGTTACACCTTTGGAAAACTAAAACAGCATTGATTCATGATAAAAACTCTTGACAAGCTAGGAATAGAGGGGAACCACCTCAACTTGATTAAGAACATCTACCAAACAAACAAACAAAGAAACCCAATAGCTAACATTATACTTAATGGCAAGAAAGTAGATTCTTCCCCCTAAGAATAGGAACAAGACAAGGATCTCCTCTCCCACCACTCCTACTCAATGTCATACTGGAAGTTCTAGCTAATGCAATAAGACAAGAAAAGGAAAACAAAAGGTTTACAGATTAGGAAGGAAGAAATAAAACTGCCTTTGTTTGAAGATGATATGACTGTCTATATAGAAAATCCCAGAGAACTGGCAAACAAACAAACAAACAAACAAAAAACCTCCCTGGAACTAATAAGTGATTATAACAAGGTTGTAGTATATAAGATTAATATACAAAATTTAAGTTTTTCCTATACACCTGAATGAATATTTGGAATTTGATATTTAAAACCCAACACTGTTTACATGAAGACCAAAAAAAAAAAAAAAAAAAACCACTTAGGTACAAATCTAACAAAATATGTATGAGATTTTTATGAGGAAAATTACAAAACTCTGATTAATGAAATCAAAGAAGACCTAAATAAATGGAGAGACATTCCACATTCATGGATAGGAAGACTTAAGATTTTGATTCTTCCCAACTTTATCTGTAGATTCAACTCATTCCCATTCCCAATGAAAATCCCAGCAAGATATTCCATGGATACTGACAAACTGATTTATAAAGTCTATAAAGGTAAAAGATCCAGAATAGCCCACACAATATGGAAGAATAACAAAGTCAGAGGAGTGACATCACCCAAATTCAAGACTTACTAAAAGTTATGGTGACCAAGATGGTATGGTATTGGTGAAAGAACAAACAAATAGAGCAAGGAAACAGAATAGAGAGCCCAGAAACAGACCTACATACATATAGTCAACTGATCTTTGACATAGGAAGATGAATTTAGACACAGATCTTACACCTTTCACAAAAAGTAAACCAAAATGGATCATAGACCTAAATGCATAAAACTATAAAACTTCTAGAAAATAAAAAAGGAAAAAATCTAGGTGACTTTTTAGATATGCCAAAAGCACGATCCCTGAAAGAAAAATTGGTAAGCTGGACTTCATTCAAATATAAAACTTCTGCTCTGTGAAAAACACTGTTATGAAAATGAAAACACAAACCACAGACTGGGAGAAAATATTTACAAAACACATGTCTGATAAGGATCTTGTATTCAATTATGTAAACAACTCATGAAATTTAACAATAACAAACAACCCAGTTACAAAATGAGCAAAAGACCTGAGCACCTAGGTACCTGATCAAAGAAGATATGAAGATGGCAAATAAGTACACAAAAAAGATGCTCATCAGTTGTCTTTAAAGAATTGCCACTTAAAACAAGATACAATGCATACCTAACAAAATAGCTAAAATCCAAAATACCAACACCACCAAATGCTGGAGATATGGGGCAACATAAACTCTCATCCACTGCTGGTGGGAATGCAAAAGGGTGCAGCCACTTTGGAAGACAGTGAAGGAGTTTCATACAAAACTAATCTTAGGCTTACTATATGGTTCAGCAATCACATGTCTAGGTGTTTACCCAAATGAGTTGAACATGACGTCTGCACAAAAGCCTGTGTGTGAATGTTTATAGCAGCTTTATTCGTAATTGCCAAAAATTAGAAGCAACCAAAATTCTTAAATGCATATTGCTAAGTAAAAGAAATCAGTCTGAAGAGTCACATACTGTATGATTCCAACTACATGACACTCTGGAAAAGGCAAAACTATAGAGACAGTGAAATGATCAGTGATTACCAGGAGTTTGGCAAGGGATGGGGTACAGAATGAATAGAGTACAGGGCATTTTGGGGGCAAAGAAACTATTTTGTATTATCCTATAATGATGGATACATAACATTATCCATTAGAAACACAGAGAATTGTACAACACAAAAGGGACTCTTAACGTAAACTATCGACTTTAGTCAATAATCATGCATCAATATTGGTTCATTAATCATCTATCAATATTGGTTCACATATGTCCACATATGTCCTAAACTCATGCAAGATATTTTTTTTTCTCTCCCCTTCTTCCCCTCACCCCAGTTGTCTGCTCTCTGTGTCCAATCGCTGCGTCTTCTTTGTCCGCTTCTGTTGTTGTCAGCAGCACGGGAATCTGTGTTTCCCTTTGTCATGTCATCTTGCCATGTCAGCTCTCCGTGTGTACGGCGCCATTCCCAGGCAGGCTGCACTTTCTTTCACGCTGGGCGGCTCTCCTTACAGGGCACACCCCCCGCGTGTGGGGCTCCCCTACGCGGGGGACACCCCTGCGTGGCACGGCACTCCCCGCACATCAGCACTGTGCATGGGCCAGCTGCACATGGGTCAAGGAGACCTGGGGCTTGAACCGTGGACCTCCCATGTGGCAGATGGACACCCTAACCACTGGGCCAAGTATGCCCCGCATGCAAGATATTAATAAGAGCAGAAACTATGTGGCAGGGTAGGGAGAGAGTGGGGAGGATCAGAGAGGAGATGGAACATATGAAAGATCTTTATACTTTATATGCAATCTTTCTGTAACTTAAATGACTTTAAAAAATAAATTTTAAAAAATCAATTATTAATTGCAAATTAAATTCAGATAAAAACCACAATGAAATACCATTTCATACCACTAGAATGGCTACTATTTAAAAAACAGAAAGTTACAAGTGTTGGAGAGGTCGGGGAGAAGAAAGAACACTTATTCACTGTTGGTGGAAATGTAAAATGCTGCCGCTGCTGTGGAAGACAGCTTGACAGTTCCTCAGAAAGCTAAGTATAGAACTACCATTTGACCTGGCAATCCCAATTCTACGTATAAACCCAAAATTTAAATTAAGGACTCAAACAGATATTTGACCCTGATGTTCATAGCAGCATTACTTGCAATTGCCAAATGAAGTGTCCACAACCAATGAAGGGATAAAAAAATGTGGCTTATACACACAGATTCAGCCATAGAAGGGAACGAACTCCTGATACATGAGAATACATGGATGAACCTTGAAGAAATCACGTTGAGTGAAAGAAGTCAAATACAAAAGGACAAATATTTATCATCTCACTGATACAAAATAATTAGAATAAGCAAACTCATAGAATATAGGTTACCAGGCAGAGGTGGGGGTAAAGAATGGGGAGTGGATGCCTAAACTGTGCAGTATCTATATGGGATGATGAAAAAGTTTTAGTAATGACGACAAGGCTAGCACAACATTGTGAACATAATTAAAAGCATTGAATTATATATTTGAATGTGGTTAAATGGGGATATTTCAGGTTGTATATGTGTTACTGAAAAAAAAGCATAGGGTTGTATCTGTACAACACAGTGAACCTTAATGTAAACCATGAAATATAGGCAATAGTACAGTTATTTTGTAAAAATTCTTTAATCAATTATAACAAATTTACCACTAAGGCAAGATGTTAATAAAAGAATAGTGTGTGGGAATTATGTATTTTATGCATGACTCTTCTGTAAACCTACAACTTCTCTAATAGAAAACATCCTTTATTAAAAACTATCAGGGGAGAAGTGGACTTGGCCCAGTGGATAGGGCGTCCATCTACCACATGGGAGGTCCGCGATTCAAAGGCCTCCTTGACCCGTGTGCAGCTGGCCCACATGCAGTGCTGGTGCGCTCAAGGAGTGCCATGCCACACTGGGGTGTCCCCCGTGTAGGGGAGCCCCACGCACAAGGAGTGCGTGCCGTAAGGAGAGTCGCCCAGCATGAAAGAAAAGTTCAATCAGCCCAGGAATGGCACTGTACATACGGAGAGCTGACACAACAAGATGACACAACAAAAAGAAACACAGAGTCCCATGCCGCTGACAACAACAGAAGCAGACAAAGAAAAACATGCAGCAAATAGACTCAGAGAACAGACAACTGGGGTGGGGGGGGAGGGGAGAGAAATAAATAAATAAATCTTAAAAAAAAAAAAACTACCAGGGGATGGGAAGTGGCTGTGGCTCAATCAGTTGGGCTCCCGTCTACCATATGGGAGGCCCTGGGTTCACATCCCAGGGCCTCCTGGTGAAGGCAGGCTCGCCCACATGCCACGGAATGTTGCCCAGCCCACAAGCGCTGCAGAGAGCCGACTCAGCAAGGTGATGTGACAAAAAGGGAGACAAGTAAAAACAAAGAAGAGTACACAGTGAATGGATAGAGATAGCAGACAAGCAAGCTGCAAGGGAAGGGGGGGTGGAATAAATAAAATAATAAACACAGACACACAGAAGAATGCACAGCAAATGGACACAGAGAGCAGATAGCAAGCAAGCCCAGGGGGTGGGGGAATTAAAAAAAAAAACTACCAGGGGAACTCTGTCACATACCCCAATGGAACAGCAACAATCCCCCGAGAGCAAGGGTAAAGACCAGTGAAGAAGAATGGTTCAATGATGGGCCCTTGATACTAATGACTATGCTTATGAGCCTGTGTGCTTAAAATTTCAACTAGGCCTAGAGCTGCAGGATGCCTAAGAGTTACCTCCTGAGAGCCTCCATGACGCTCAAATGTGGTCACTCTCTAAGCCAAACTCAGCATGTAAATGCATTACCTTCCCCCCGGCAGGGAACATGACTCCCAGGGATAAGCTACCCTGGTGCTAAGCGATTACAACCAATAACCAGCTGGTGATGCAACTAGAAAAAGAACTTGAATAAAAGGGGGAAATGGTAAATAAAGACAAATGAGTTTTTATGGCTAAGAGACTTCAAAATGAGTCAGGAGGTCGACAGAGGGGTCGTGCTTAGGCATGTCTCAGCAGGATCCCAGAGACAGCCAAAGCAGCTGCAACCCCAGGTACTGGTGCTCCTGAGGGTTATGGTGACACACAAGTTTGACAGTCATGGCAGATGGCTCTGGAGTTCAGTGCCTTGTCAGTGGGCCCAGCTTTGGAATTTGTGCTCCTGAGTGTGATGGAGTTGGATTCAGATGTGACCTCTCTACACATGCCTCTTCTGTCACTTTTGCTGAACCTGTGGTTGGTGCTGGCATTTATGTATGCTCAGGAGACTTGAATCTCTTGACTGTCCATTTGCCAGCTGGGCCCTGAGCCTCAGCAGAGTTGTACTACCTACCCTCTGTTCACTGGACTTACCCAGGCCAGCTAACAGGAAGGTGAGGATGGTCAACCACTACACCAGGAAACCGAGAGAGTCTACAACTGCAAGCAGGAGAATCACATCCATCAACCATGTGGAATCTAAGCCCCCTCTCAATTTAGAGGTGAAGTGGACATCATCATTCCAGGGTCCACAGAATGGAGGAGTAAAATATGGATTAGAGTGAACTTACTAGTATTCTACTATAGAACTATTGTGACTCTAGCAACAGAAGAAATGGTATCACTGATGTGGAGACAGTGGCCATGGGAGTTGCTGAGGTCAGGGAGAGGGAAGAATAGATGTGATATGGGGGCATTTTTGGGACTTGGAGTTGTCTTGAATGATATTGCGGGGACAGATACAGGACATTATATATCCTGCCATAACCCACTGAATGGACTCGGGGAGAGTGTAAACTACAATGTAAACTATAATCCATGTGGTATAGCAGTGCTCAAAAATGTATTCACCAAATGCAATGAATGTGCCACAATGATGAAAGAAGTTGTTGATGTGGGAGGAGCGGAGGGGTGGGGTGGGGTGTGGGGTATATGGGAACCTCTTATATTTTTTTAATGTAACATTTTTTGTGATCTATATATCTGTTGTGTGAACTGATGCAATGAACTTTATTTCTCCTAATTTAGTAGGGTGGCCTTTAACCTGCTCATTAGGCTGCAGGGAGACATCAGCCCAGTGGCTAGCAGGATGCACTTTGGCATCCTTCAGAGATGGGCACCGTGTCAAAATGTGCTGCCACTCTAAGCTCTGTACCCTCTTAATTCCTCAGGACAGACCTCTACTGCAGCCTCCCTTTGGCAGTTTTATTTAACCCATGGTGATGGGCGTGGTTGGAGAAGCGTGGTCCAAGCTCAGGCTGCCACAGCATTGCACCAGAAGACCCCATCTCTGGGAGCAGCTATTGCTCAAACACTGAGAATTGCTCACGAGCCAGCCAGAGTCATCAAAGGGAATCAGCGACATAAAGAAAAAACAATGTGATCTGCACCAAGTAGCCTCAAAGGAGGCAAGCACGTAATGCCCAAGGACCAAGATGTCAGGAAATCTTCATGGACAAGGAAAAAATCTGGGGCCATCAAGAAAAATCTCTGGAAATCTATAAAAAGCTAAATGTTCCCATTTTTTAAAAGAGACATGCTCCAAAAATATATTGGAATCTTTCAAATATATTGGTTTACAACTGAATCACATTTTTTACTTTCCAAAATTCCTTCCAAAAACAGAAGACAGATGCCCAAGTATTATCCATTTAGCCCTGGAACAATTTTTGTTGACATTCTTACAGAGCTTTCAGGTAACACTCATCGTGGGTCACGTGAACACCAGGTTGACAGGCTCTCGGTCCAAGCTGGAGGAGAAGGGGTCCCCTTCACGTGAGGATGTGATGCATCTGTCAGAAGAGGAGGAAGGCAAGTGGAGTCCCACGTCCACCCGCAGCTGGCGGCAGGACGCCTTCACATCTGTCCTACGACAAGGCTAGAAAGCCTTCACGTCCTTCCCCCGAGCTAGGACAGAACATCTTCAGGTCCATCTGAAACTGAGGACAGATCACCTTCAAGTCTGTCCCACGACAGACTGTCTTCATGTCCATCCCATGCTGAGGACAGATCGTCTTCACACAGAGGACAGATTGTCTTCATGCCCATCCCAGCAAGCGGGGGCATTTTCACGTCTGTCCCACAAGTGGGGGGGCGGCAGAAGTGTTCACTACATCAGAAAGCATCGGCAGGATGCAGACTGACTCTCAAGTTGATGGAAGAAAACAGTATATAATTTAGGACTACGCTTTCCCTCCCAAGAACTCTGATTTTAAAGAAGCCAAGCCACGCCAGGAGCAGATTAGATGCTCTTTAGGCTGACTGTGCACACGGCACCTCTAAGGCAGAAGCCTGATTCCAGGGATCCTTTCCCCCATTCGTGCGCAAAACCGCCAAGTCTGCTTAGTTCCAGCCTAACATTCAAGGAACACATTCCCATTCAGAAACAAGGTGTGGCAGTTGGAAGGTCTTTGATGAATCCCAAAAAGAGAAAGACCACGCTCTTGAACTCATCACTCCGGGGTGCGGGCCCTTTCAACTGGACTAGTCTGTGCGGCGAGACTCAAGGTGGCCTCCGCCCTCGTGCTGGAGCTTAAGTGGAGGCAGGAAGAGGCACACAGAGAAAGGAAGCTGCCGATTTTGACCCTGCTGTGTGAGAGGGGACTCGAGGACCACAGCAGCTGAAGCTTAAGCACGAAGCCCCCAAGAGGCTGGGCCTCGGAGCAGCTCAGGGCTAAAGAGACAGGCCACGTGCCCGGCCGGCCACAGCCGGGCTCGGGGAGGAAGTGAGCGGCCAAGACTGAGCGAGGCGGCCAGGGAGAGACAAGCCCTGGGCCTGGCCGCCCACAGCTGAGCTCTGGGAGACGGGAGATTCCGGAGGGGACGGCAGGGACCTGGGCAGAGGCCAGCCGCCATCGTAGCCACGTGGCAGGACCCAGGATCACCAGCAGTTGACTTTGGGTCTGAGAAAGCATCTCTGACGGTACCTTGATTTGCACGTTTCATGGCCTCAGCACTGTAAGCTTCTACCCTCAACAAAATCCCCACTGTAAAAGCCAACCCATCTCTGGTACTTCGCTTTGGCAGCCTGTGGCAGCTAAGCCACCGGTCCTTACATAGTTTCCTCTTGGGAATACCCGAAGCAACTCTCTAAATCTGGGAAATACGTCAAAATAAAGCCTACTGTTACATCCGAAATCTCCCATATTTCTGTGACAAGAGACACCCTCCTCCAATGCTGGTGAGGCATACAGCTACCAGTACCAGTTCAACTTTCAGCCCCTCTTAGAAGAGAGACCGTGGAGAGAAAAAGCTTAAAGTAGCAACACAATCACGGCCCTGTTTTTTCCCATTTTACTCCAATAAGCTGGGTGGCGCCGATGGGGACACAGTGGGGGAGCAGGGCCATGTCCGCAGCTCGCCAGGCCTGCTCTCCAGACGGCCTCACATTCTGCAGAAAAAGGGGGCTCTGAGCTGCTCGCTGAGACTGGACATCAAAGGCGGCTTCCACTCTGAAGACAATTCCCCACTGCTTCGCCCTCGCGGAGCTGTTCAACAGGACGCGCCTCACGGCTGTAACCCCCCGTGTCTGGTGGACCCAAATGGAGCTGCGCTGCTCCCAAGGAGCCTCTCGGCAGCCAGGGGTCCGCTTCCCCCAGAACCTCCTGATCTGTAGCGCAGACCTCACACTTATCTGCGGTGTGAGGCAGAGCGGCCCCCAGCCCCGTGCTCACCCCTGCTGGGTGGCGAGGGTCGTGCACAGCGCCAAGCCCACCCAACTCGTGTGGCCGTCTCAGTGCAAAGCGACCACCAGCTCGCAGAGGTGCCTTGCGGATCTCGGGGACCTGACCTGGGACCGCAAGGTCAAAGATGCACACCCTAGCCTCAGGGCTGCCGCTGCACGCCCTCACAGAGGCTTTCTTGCTTTTTCATGTAAACCTTAGAGTTTGCATTATAATACCTTGGAAATGCTAAATTTTAGACTTTTGCAATTTTATCATCTCCAGGACTGTCTTTTTAAAGTGTTTAAAGTTCCAGAAAACAGTTTACAAATTGAAGATTATTGCTGAGGGGCTGGAGCTACGGGATACTGAGAAATCTTCTGTTGGCAAAAAGCAATTTCCTATATTGTAGACTCTGACGTGGAAAATGACTTTGTGTCAGCTGACATCCCACTGGTATTCTGAGCAAAGCTACAAAAATAACTTGCTTAGAACTTACTGCCTCACCAACTAATTTTTGGCTGAACACAAAATGGAGCCCTTTGAAAATGCAGCCCTCTAAATAGAACATGTGATTTCAAGACTTGACATTTCTATGTCTTGGATTTTCTATGAATCCAAGATTAGGAAAAATTTATTCCAGGTTACCTAATGTACTATTTTTTGATACTCCTGATAAAAATAATACATCTTCTTAAGGTGACCATATCCGCAGCAGTATTTTGCTTGCTTCCAATTTTCAGAAACCCAAGAAAAGCAACCAGATGGTTCTCTCATTACATTTACATTTTTTCTTCTTTTAACTCTCCAGTGGATGGGACATTGACATGGAAAACCCACCTGGAAGGGTAAAGAACACTCTGGCCCCTCCCCGAGGCTATAATTCCATGCTGAATTTCATTGTTATTCAACATCCATTTTCCTTTATTTATCAAATCACTTCCAAGTAAAAACCAAAGAAAATTCCAATGTGCTCCTTATATTTTTTATGTCAAACAAAGCTGTTAAGAGGGTGAAAAACTAGTATACAAATAGTAGATGTATTCAATCAAAATTCTATGAAGCCACTCTAAAAATATCATTAATGCAAATCCATTTGTCATTTATATTCTTGAGAACAAACGACTGGTGAAATTCCATGGCTAGTTCTTCATCCACCTTTGAAGAAAAAGGAAACGGGATTTATGCACAGTGTTTAAAAGTGCTGCCCCAACCCCATCATTCTAAATAAAAGAGGCTCTACTAGCAGAATGCCGTGCAGTGTGAAGTACAGATTTTCCATTCCATCAACATTTTGCTTTGCAATTTGAAAATAGAGGGAGCTGCTCTTTATGAAAAACATGCCATTGGACAAAAGAAGCTCCTCCAGGAATCCCTGCGCTGAGTTTATCTAGCCCTTCGTGACTCACCCACCTCCATATTGGTCTCCACGGGACGTCAACCCGGCTGGTTTTTAGTTCTTATTAATATTACTGTTCTAAACTTGACCTAAAGTTACAAAGGGAGCACACTGATTTTGATAGGTTAGAATTTTGTAGAGGAGCTCAAAATCGCAATAACCATGACTTTTCACAACTCCCCTGCTGTGCTTCACCTTAGAGTTCTGCAGGATCGAACCCACAAGGGAGACGCAAAGGGCAAATGCATCTGTATTTTTAAGACACTGCCAAGCTGCTCTCCACAAGCCTGCACCCACCACCCACCAGCACGAAGGAGCCACCTCGCCCCCCAGTGGTTTTCAAACATTTTAATCCAACAGGACAAAGAATCGTTTCCTTTCGCTTCCGGGGGCTCTGGGTGCCTCCCGCCGGGCTCCTGACCGAGCATCCTCCAGGGCGGCTGCTCATGTTCTAGGAGGCGCACTACGCAAGGCGTGCGAGAGACACCCTGGCAGCCACCTGCGGGAGGGAGCGCGGGACGCGCTCCACAGAAGGCAGGGCGGAGGGGCTGCAGCCCCTGCGCCTCCTGTGGCCACGGGCATGCGGGCAGAACAGTGACCACACCAGGGAGCCACGCCAGAGTTACCAAGTGAGAGGAAAACAGGAATAAAAACTATACTTACCAAATGTGATTTTTATAGTGACTAAACAGTACAAATATTTAAAATCCTCACCTTCAGCTTACCCACAACCATACTAAGGATGCAATTATCGGGAGCTGGTTGATGATCTTGGGATGTAATAAAATGCTGGATTTTTTGGAATGGTATATTCTGATAAGAGGATGAAAACATTTAAAATATTTGAGTTTTAATTAAATGAGTATGTAGTTCATTTAATTATCATATACCTAAGGCTGAACACAATTGTCATGAACCACTTTTTATCCCCCAAATGGAACCTTTTTTACATTACAAAAGTGACACACTTATTGAAAGAACTCAGACTCTGTAAAGTATATAAGGTGGCTGTAAAAGCCCATCCATCCTCGTGAGCTCATCCTCCAGAAATGGCCTCGAGGATTTGCTGGGTCTCCGTGCAGACTCAGTGCTGGTCTAACAGGGACACCGACGCCCCGCCTGGGCCCCCAGTGCACCTGCTGCTTGACCTTCATAACAACCCGGCTCACGGAGGACGTGTGAACACACACCTGCTATGATCAGGCCCACTTCATCTGTGGCGCCACCGAAGGCAGCATGCCAACCCCGGCGTCTAGTACAGGGAATCGAGGCTTTTAATTCCCAGGTCCAAGAAGGCAAAAGAGTTCCAAAAATAATAGGAGGAAGTAATAAGGAGAGGAAGTATATCCCATCACAAGAGAAATACATAAAAAAAAAATTGGTCTTTAAAAATTGACTTTCAGAACTTTAGCCAGAGCAAACCTGGAACCCCACCATTGCTGAGCTTAAGAGCAGCACTGCCCGCCCCGGGTTCCCTGCCTCCAAAGGAGCTGTGGGCCCCCTCCTCCCACCAGAGCAGGGGGCACGGGCGGCCCGGCGGGGGGTGAGCCCTGACCCACCCCCTAGCTGCTTGTCCCCGAGGCCCACGGAAACGGGGATCACAGGAACAGGGGAAACAAGAGTCCAACCGGCCTCAGTGTCCCCGGCCTTCTCGCAGGTGGGGAGCCTGCAGATGCGCGCGACTCCCGGTCGCCCTGCGGGGCCCCTCCCGAGTGGAACACCAGCGCCCTTCCAAGCTTCTGAGCCCTTTCCTCCCCGGCTTCCTGTCCATGAGGTTTCAGCAATCGTGTCCTCTGTGTACGCTGCTCTCTGTATTTTGATCTTTGGCAGCTGCAGACATTTGTGGATTAACTCATCAGGGCTGTGGCTGGGAACAGCTTAGGAGACCGTCCTCACTCACGAGAGACTTAAAGGAGAAACGTCCCAGCCGCTGCGCGCTTTGCAGTCCTTGGGGGCAGAGGGGGCCTCAGGACCTGGGTGGGGAACCGGCCGCTCGCCCAGGATGCCGCGTCTTTCTTCTTTTTTTTCTGGTCTCCAGTGACTTTCTCCCGAAGGCGCCTGGACTGATGCTTCCCTGAAGACTGGGTAAAAGCATCGTCTGGCCGTCTTCTGGGACAAGCACCAGAGAGAGCCTCCTCGTTCCTGCGAGCACGTCCAGGGCGCTCCCAAAGAACCCGTGTCCCGAGACTTCGGGGCCGCTGCTCCTCCACGGGGCTGAGCTTACTGCTCGAGGCCTCAGACACGCGGGGCGGCGCTCGGCAGGGGCCGTCCAGCGGCCTGGCCGGTCTCCAGCGCGTGCCAAGAGGAGCCCACGGCCGATTCGGGTCCACCGCGCCCCACTGTCGCCGTCGGTAACAGACGCATCTTCCCTGATGAAAGCTTCCTGGTGCCGCCTGGTGGAGGGCCACGAACGGGGGCTGGAAAGAGCAGACCCTGTTCTCTCAGCCCCGGAGGCCAGGCCTCCTGGAGGTCTGGGGAGGACCCCCTCTGCCTGCTCCAGCTTCCGAGGGCCCTGGCGCCCCTTGGCTGGTGGCCGGTCACCCCCGCCTGGGCTCCTCTCCACGTGGCCGCTCCTCTTCTCTGCCCGCACGACCGCTCCTCTTCTGAGGACACCGAGGGCCCCCTCGGCACTGGACCACATCTGCCAAGACCCCGCTTCCAAACGAGAGGGCCCCGTCCAGCTCACACCACACCTCCCGAGCCACAAGTCCTGGTGTCCGTGGCCTCTGGACCTTTCTGCAGCCCATCAGGGAACCCCGGCTCCCCATCCTCTGACCCCATCCCCCAAAAGCGACGGCCTTGAGGCCTGCAGGCTGCACCCTGCTCTGCCGCCCCCCTTAGGAAAAGCCGGATCCTCATGATAGTCCGGTTCCTGTCCTCCTGCCAGTACTTCTGACCTCGTGTCCCCGGAGCCACAGGGGGATTCTAGACTTTTCCTGAGCCTGCCAGCACGGGCCACCTTGGGGCCTCCGTGGAGCCTGTTCTCTCCGCCCGGGACGGGTTCCGTCTGCCCGCTGACCTTCCCTCCTCCGCAGACACCGCGCGCCCAGATCCGCCCCAGCCCGCCCCAGCCTCAGCCCTGCGCTAACTCCCCCTCGGGGTGTCAGCTGGCGGGCAGGGTTCCCGCATTCCGAGCCCAGCCCGTGCCAAGCTCCAGGCTGGAGCGGCAGCTGCTCGGCAGGCGCAGGCGGGCGGTGGGCACTGCATGCCGGAAATCCACGGCCCGCCGGGCAGTCCTGTGTCCCCCACCCCACCTGCCCCGTGCCCTCGGGTTGTTATGAGGGTCAAGGGCGCCGCGCTAGGCGGGGCGCAGCTCAGCACCTGCGCACAGCCCTCTGAGCCGAGCCACGTACCGTCAGCTTCTCCACGATGGCCTCTCTCCCGAGGAACAGCTCCCCTTCCCAAGACAAACGGGACGCATCTGTCTGGAAGAGGAAAGGAGAGGAGAGGAGCTGAGTCGGTGCCGGGAAACCTGGGGGCAAGGGGAGGCGGGGCGGGAGGCAGGGGTCAGCCCTAGCTCCGGAGGGAGATGAGCCTTCCTCACAGCAAGGCCCTAGGAGGAGGGCCGTGGAAGGGGCCCTTCGTGGGTCAGCACCCCAAGGCCGCCCTTGCTGGCCCGAGCTTACCCGAGCCACTGCTCCCCTCCACGGACACCTTCCCCCTGGACCGGACTGCAGGGACCCTGGAGCTGCCACTGTGGGGCTGCGCTCCTGGAGAGCAGACCTCACCACACAGGGCTCTCGGGGGTGGACGCCAAGGCACGGCCGAGCCGATCGCAGCCAGTGCGTGGCGGGGAGCCCTGGGTCAGGAGGCTGCGCCTTCCTAGAGCCCCAGCTTCACACCCCTCTGCCTCCCCTATTTTCAGCTGAACCCCGCCCTGCTCTTGGCCCCTCCCCGGGATCCTGAGCCGAGGCGCGCACAGACCAGGCCACACTGCGAGGAGAGTGCGCCCCAGCCGCTCTTCCTAAGCCGCTCTTCCTAAGCCGGCTCAGACTCAGACACCAGCTCTGCTTTCTCTTACAGGAACACCGAAGTCCCCTCCCCAACAGGAGTTCCTGCAGGACCCCGCACTCCCCTCCTCCCGCGGCCCCCACCTGCCTCTCCAGCCCTCCCCTGGGCAGCCCTGCCAGGCCTGGGCCACCCGCATCCTCCTCCAGAGGCGAGGTCCCACCCCTCCCACCCCCCCGTAGAGTCTCCCCAGCCCCTCCACGCCCCACCTCCTCTGCCCTTCCCCTAGAGGCACCCTGGGTTCCGCGCTCGCAGGCCAGTTCCCGTCCCTCCCAGGGACCTCGCGCACTCCAGCTTCCTCTGGAGGCTGGTACCGCCCAGGCGCAGCTTTTGGCGCCGGTTTCCGTAGGAGCATGGCCGGGACGCACGGCTGCTGCCCCTGCGCTGTTTCAGCCGGTCACCCCACGAGCACCTTCTCTGACATCGTTTCCTCCCCTCAGACCACCCTCTGCCCAGCAAATTCAAACACCCTACAAAACTCAGCTTAATTTTAGCACACGGAAAGGTAGCAGTGGGGAACAGGTGAATTACTCAAGAAGCAGAGTTTAAACACCTTGAAAGCATGGGGGTAGCTCACAGTTTACACCAAAATAAACTACAGCTGATGAAACATTCAAATGAAGAAAGAAGCCGGCTCACTCTGACCAAGACGTTGGAATGAGACACACCAAGCAGCGCTGAACAACAAGAAGCACTGGCAGAAACACCTTTCTCAAAGCTCCAGAAAACAGCTAAAGGACTGCAGTCACAGGATGAGCACTAAACCAAGAGAAAGGCGCCTTAAAAGCGGTAGGATCTCAGGGAAGCAGATGTGGCTCAAGCAGTTGAGCTCCCACCTACCATATGGGAGGTCCTGGGTTCAGTTCCAGGTGCCTCCTAAAAGACAAGCAAGAAAGCAAGCTGATTTAGCAGCTTTAGCATGATTTAGCAGATTTAGCATGACAGGCTGGTGCAGCTAGCTGCCACAACAAGATGACACAACAAGGTGATGCAACAAGAGACAGAGTGAGGAAAACATAATGAAAGACACAACAAAGCAGGGAGCGGAGGTGGTTCAAGTGATTGGGAGGTTCACTCCCACATCAAAGGTCCCAGGTTTGGGAAACGGACTTTGGCCCAGTGGTTAGGGCATCCGTCTACCACATGGGAGGTCCGCGGTTCAAACCCCGGGCCTCCTTGACCCGTGTGGAGCTGGCCATGTGCAGTGCTGATGCGCGCAAGGAGTGCCGTGCCACGCAAGGGTGTCCCCCGCGTGGGGGAGCCCCACGCGCAAGGAGTGCGCCTGTGAGGAAAGCCGCCCAGCGTGAAAAGAAAGTGCAGCCTGCCCAGGAATGGCGCCGCCCACACTTCCTGTGCCGCTGATGACAACAGAAGCGGACAAAGAAACAAGATGCAGCAAATAGACACCAAGAACAGACAACCAGGGGAGGGGGGGAAATTAAATAAATAAATAAATCTTTAAAAAAAAAAAAAAAAAAAAAGGTCCCAGGTTTGGTTCTCGGTGCCTCCTAAAAAAAAAAAAAAAAAAAGACCAGCACACAACAAACAGACACAGCAAATGCAAACAATGAGGGGGTGGGGAGAAAAATAAAATCAATCTTAAAAAAAAAAAAAGTGGTAGGCTCTTGGTGGCCCCAGCAGGCCCCTCCCTCACCCTCCCTGGTTCCACGCAGAGCCCTGGTCACGTTCCCAGGGAGCAGAGCGCCCGCGTGCACACACTGGGAGCAGGGACGTCCTCCCCATCTGCCTGGGGTGGCTTGAGGGACTTGCGTCCCAGAACCTGCCCTCAAGTAGAGGACGGCTGCTGTGGACGAGCAGTCCAGGGGCTGCTGGGGCAAGGGGCTGCCAGCAGTGGGGTGGACAGTGCATTGCTCACGACGGTGAGGAAAGTGTTTCCCAGGGAAGAGGGGACAGTCATATCCTTGATAAGGGGAGAATTCCTAGGGCCACGCACACATGCCCATGACAAGAGGCAGGTGCAGAAAGGCCAAGGGAGAACCCTACACTTCAGCCTGGAGCTACTCTCCAAACTCTCTGTACGGATGAAGCCTGCAGGAGAGCACTTGCACAGGCCAACAAAAGATTACAAACCTATAAACAGGAAGCAGTGGCTCAGGAAAAGGAGAGGACTGAAGCTTGGGAAGCCGTCAGTGTGGACGACTACACCCAGGATACATCAGATGAAGACTTAAAAAATATGGCCCTAAATATGTGCAAAGAGCTAAGGGAAACCATGGGCAAAGGACTAAAGGAAATCAGAAAGTTGAAAATGATAAACACAAAAAGAAAGTCATGAGAGAGATGGAAATTATGAAAAGGAACCAAACAGAGCTAAAGATCACAGTAACAGCCCTTTTCACAATGATGGTGCCAAAAATGAAGAAGGGAGTGCCTGCCCCTCCCCAAACCGAAGCCAAAGCAAAGGTTTTGAATGCCAAAAAGGCAGTACTGAATGGCGTCCACAGCCACAAAAAGAAGATCTGCCGCTCCCTTCCAGCTTACAACTCTGCGTCTCAGGAGATGGCCCAGACACCCTGGGAAGAGCACCCCAGGAGACACAAGCTTGGCCACTGGGCCAGCCATGAAGTGGCTGAAGACAATAGCCCACTTGTGTTCTCTGTGGACATCAAGGCCAAGCAGCAGCAGATCAAACAGGCTGTGAAGAAGCTCTATGACCTTGACATGGCCAAGGTCAAAGTCCAAATGGGGCCTGATGGGGAGAAGAAGGCATTTGTCAACTGGCTCCTGACTATGATGTTTTGGATATTGCCAACAAAAGTGGGATCATCTAAACTGAGTCCAGCTGGCTAATACTAAATATAAGTTTTCTGACCATAAAAAAAAGAAAACAGTAGCAGAAATTTAAAAATCCCCAGGGGGGCTCAACAGCAGATTAGAGCTGGCAGAAGAAAGAATCAGTGAACTTGAAGATATGTTAATTGAAATCATCCAGTCTGAGGAGCAGAAAGAAGATGGAATGAAGAAAAGAGAACAGAGTCTGGGAAACCTGTGGGACACCATCAAGCATACCTATATATTGTGAAAGTCCCAGAAGAAGAGAGAATGGGACAGAAAGAATATTCAAAGAAATATTGGCTGAAGACTTCCCACATTTAACTAAAGACATGAATATATACCTCTAAGACACTCAAACTCCAAACATGATAAATCCAAATAGACACACACAGCAGCATATTAAAATCAAACTGTTGAATGCCAGAGAGAGAGAGAATTCTGAAAGCCTCAAGAGAGAAGCCATGTATTACTTACATGGGAGTGACAATAAGAATAGCGCTGACTTTGCATCAGAAACCATGGATGTGGCGGCGGACTTGGCCCAGTGGTTAGGGCGTCCGTCTACCACATGGGAGGTCCGCGGTTCAAACCCCAGGCCTCCTTGACCCATGTGGAGCTGGCCCATGCGCAATGCTGATGCGCCCAAGGAGCGCCATCCCACGCAGGGGTGTCCCCGCATAGGGGAGCCCCACGCACAACCGTAAGGAGAGCCACCCAGTGCAAAAGAAAGTGCAGCCTGCCCAGGAATGGTGCCGCACACATAGAGAGCTGACACAAGAAGATGACAATAACACTGACAACAACAGAAGCAGACAAAGAAGATGCAGCAAACAGACACAGAGAACAGACAACCGGGGTGGGGGTGGGGGTGGGGTGGGGGGAAAGGGAGAGAAATAAATAAATCTTTAAAAAAAAAAAAAAAAGAAACCATGGATTAAGAAGGCAGTAGGAAGACATTTAAAGAGCTGAAAGCAAAAATTCACTAACCAATAACTCAATACCTGGCAAAATCTGCCTTTGACAAATGAGGAGTGATCAAGACACTCCCAGATCAACAAAAGCTGAGGGAGCTGGTCACCACTGGACCACCTCCACAGGCTGAGCTGGTCACCACTGGACCACTTCCACAGGCTGAAGAGAGCTCTGCAGGCTGAGAGGAGACAGGACAACAGATTAAAGCCACATGAAGAGATAAAGATCTCTGGTGAAGGTAATGACACAGGTAAACATAAATGCCAGTACCAATGCGTTTTTGGTTTGTAACGCTACTTTTTAATTCCTACAGGATCTAAAAGGTGTGTGCATAAAACGTAATGATAAATCAGTGGTTTTGAATACAATGCATAAATGTATCATTTTGACAAGAACTACAGAAAGGTGGGGGTGGAGGGGTACAGGAACATAGCTGGTGCTGACTATTGAGGTTAAGTTGGTATCAAAGCAAACAAGGTGGTTACAGATTTAGGATGTTAAATTTAAGCCCCATGGTAACTACAAAGAAAACATCAGAGAAGATGCACACTCATGAGCACATAGAAAGAAATTAGAAAAGAGAGTAAAGGTGGCCAGGGCAGGGCAAATGGGGAGTGAAGCATAACGGATGTAGGGCTTCTGCTTGGGGAGATGGGAAGGTTTCAGTAATGGAAGGTGGTGAGGGTACCACAATATAGTGGATGTGATTAATCCCCCTGCATGGGGTGCCTGGGAGGGGTTGAGATGAGAAGTTTATGTTGTATATGTGTTCCCACAATTTAAAAAAGAGAGCAATTAAAGAGACAGTGACAATTAAATGCAATATGTGATCCTGGGTGGGATCTAACAAGGGAGGAGAGAAGGCTTAGAGGGACATTACCGGGGCAGATGAGAAAACTGGAATATAGACCGTAAGCTTTATATCAGTGTCAAATTTCTTTTTTTTTTTTTATAAACTATATTTTGTTTTTGTTTTTTTTGTTTTTTTTTTTTTATTTAATTCCCCTCCCCTCCCCCGGTTGTCTGTTTTCTGTGTCTTTTTGCTGCGTCTTGTTTCTTTGTCCGCTTCTGTTGTCGTCAGTGGCAGGGGAAGTGTGGGCGGCGCCATTCCTGGGCAGGCTGCACTTTCTTTCGCCCTGGGCAGCTCTCCTTATGGGGTGCACTCCTTGCGCGTGGGGCTCCTCTACGCGGGGGACACCCCTGCATGGCGCGGCACTCCTCGCGCGCATCAGCACTGCGCATGGGCCAGCTCCACACGGGTCAAGGAGGCCCCGGGCTTGAACCGCAGACCTCCCATGTGGTAGACGGACGCCCTAACCACTGGGCCAAAGTCCGTTTCCCAGTGTCAAATTTCTTGAACTTAATAACTGCACTTAAGGTGGTTACATACGTAAGTGAATATCCTTACTCTTAGGAAACGTACAAGGAGTGTTCAAGGAGCACAAGGTAAACAACATACAAGTGTTCAGAAAATGGACTGATAAACAGAGATAGCAATAAATAGACAAAAGTACAGATGATAGAATGATACAGCAAATGTAGCAAAATCTTAAAATTGGTAGATCTGAGTGTTGTGGAGGCAGAGGTAGGGGTATTTTGGAGTTCTCTATATGTGGTTTGTAACTATCCTGTAAGTTTGAAAGTATTTCAAAATAAGTTTTTTTGTTTGTTTGTTTCTTTTTTAATGACACCAGAAAATGACCAGAAGAAAACATGGGAGGATTTCTTTAAATAATAATGGAATGGGAGCCAGCCTTTCCACATGGGATATAAAACCCAGAAGCCATGAAAAATAAAACAGAACCCAGTGGGTGAAAGATTAAAAGAAATTTCTGAAAGGCCAAAGATGCCATAAACAAAGTGAAAAGATAAAAGGCAAATACAGAAAATACCTGCAACCCTTATAAATACAAGAACCTTCAACAACTAATTAATCGTAAAACAGATCATTCTTAGAAAAGGCAGGCTCTTCAACCTATGACAAGGCCGTCAGCCTTCATTATTAGAGAAATGGCAATTAAAGCTCCAGTGAAAAGCCATTTTTCACTATCAGGATAACCTATTGGAATGGCAAAGATAACTGGTTTCTAAAAATGGATAAAATAGTTGATAACATAACGTGTTGGCAAGAAGCTGGGGAAATCGGCCGTCTCTGGCATTCCTGACGGGGCTATTCAGTGATACAGCACTACAGGGGGACACTGGCCAATTTACCAAAGGGCTGATGCACGCTTGTCTCAACAACCCTGCTCTAGGAATTTACACCACTGATCACCTCTGTGTAAAACAGGACTGGGCAATCTATTTCTCCATCAGTCAAGGACAAAAGGATAGAACCAAGTCAGTGAACAACGGGGCCGTTCTCATGGTCTGATGAGGAAAGATCTGGAAGACACACTGTTAAGTGAAAAAAGCAAGCAGCAGAGGAGTGCAGTTGCAGAGAGGACTCTACAGATGCTTGTACCTGCGCAAGGGTCTTGGGAAGGTACATGAGAAACAGCACTGGGCGGCTGGAGGTGGGGAAGAGATTTAAAGTTCACCTTTTGAATTTGTTCCACATGCCTGCAATCTTTTAAAAAAAAGTTTAAACTAGGCCAACAAATAGAACAGCAAGCCTGAGTGGGTGCCCGGCGCCGCGCCCCCACACCACCTGGGCTCGCTGCTGTGGCTCCAAGCACGGTGCAGGGCGAGCTGTGGGGCTGCTGAGCACTCCCGTGCGGCATCTGCTGCTGCAGTATTCTTCTGAGGCTCCGAGAAGCATCTCTGGGCATCCTGAGCGCACCCCCTCCACCAAGCCATGTCCAGTTCTGAGCTGCATCCCCGCTCGGAAGGGCTCCCCGGTGCTTTCCACCCTACTGGCAGATTTCAGTTTTCCAGGGATGACAGGCCCAAGCGCATCTCCTCTTGGGCACAAGGGAGCAAAATCAGAAAGGCCAGGGGTCCAGGCTCCAGCCAGGCAGTGCCGCCAGCTGGACAAGCTCTCAGCCATCCCACTGCACACGCATCAAGACCACCTCAAAGCTAAGCCAGCAGAAAGAACAAACGGCTTCTCTCATCTAGGGTGGCACGAGAATAGACTTTTAAAGAGGGCGCGTTCGGCCTATCTGTAGCTTGCTGGGGACATGACCTCCATGTCACAGCTGCCGTAGAATTGGGATTGTTGTTCTTCAGGGGCTCGGCCGTGAGGTGTCGCACACCTGAGTCAGCTCACCTTGCTGTACGGTGACGGCACCTGCTGCTGTATTGACTTGCCAAACCTGCTATCCTGGAGGGCAGGCTAGGGGATGTGCTGGAGGTGGGCTAGGGGCACAGCAGCCCCACCTGACACACGAAGGGACCTCTGCTGCAGGGGCTCTTAACTGTTCTTGTTCCACGGACCCCTTCACGGTCAGGTGGAAACCATGGACCCCTCGCCAAGTCCACACTGTGCTACATATTATTTAATAAACACATCACACCTGAACTAATACGTCCCCACCAGAGTCCCGTGTTTTTGAATTTCCATTCAAGCTCACGGACCCCTTGCTGAGAACCCTGCTCTAAATCCAGGGGAGGCAATGGCTGCCAGGCTCCTTTGGTCTGTCACCTCTACCTGCCGCCCGTGAGGAGCAAGGCCAGGGAGTGATCACAGAAGTGATAGGTCCCAGAGCTGGGACTCTTAACCAGAAAAGCTTCGTTTGGGGGATGCGCAGAAAAACCTACTCAGAGGTGTCTCTGCAAAAATGATAGGTCGCAGCTAGGGACTCTGGGGAAGGAAGGTGGGGAAAGGGCAAGAAACGAGTGGGAGATCGTTGAGCTCTCGGTCCCAGAAGAGACTTGAGAGTCACCTGGAGGCTAGCCATGTGTGTGGGTGCCAAGAATTTGCAGGAAGGCTGCTGCAGCTGGAGACTTCCCTTAGAGAAAGGGTGGGGGGTGAGGGGTTTTGTTTTAATTTTTTTTTTTTTTTTTTTCAGAATAAAGCAATAGGAAACGGACTTTGGCCCCGTGCTTAGGGCATCCCTCTACCACACGGGAGGTCCGCAGTTCAAGCTCCGGGCCTCCTTGACCCATGTGGAGCTGGCCCATGCGCAGTGCTGATGCGCGCAAGGAGTGCCGTGCCACACAGAGGTGTCCCCCACGAAGGGGAGCCCCACGCACAAGGAGTGCACCCATAAGGAGAGCTGCCCAGCGCGAAGGAGGGAGCAGCCTGCCGAGGAATGGCGCCGCCCACACTTCCCGTGCCGCTGAGGACAACAGAAGCGGACAAAGAAACAAGACGCAGCAAAAAGACACAGAAAACGGACAACCGGGGAAGGGGAGGGGAATTAAATAAATAAAAATAAATCTTTAAATAAAAAAAAGAATAAAGCAATAAGATGAAGAACTAAAGGCAAACTCTTAACAGGGACTCAGATACCTGACTTGACTAGTTAAGGGAGTTTCTAAAGGGATGTAACTAGAATAAGCAAATTCTCCAAGTCAGAATCTAGACTACAGGCTACCAGGAGATGGGATGGGGGTAGGGAAAGGGAAGTTAAGGCTTAAAATGTACAGGGTTCCTGGTGGAACGGTGGAAATGGCTTTGGTAATTAATGTACGGTGATGCTGGGAGCACAACATTGTAAATCAAAATACATAGCACTGAAATATATATCTGAATGTGGTTAAAAGGGGAAATGTTAGGTTTGTATATATAGCAATAGAACCAAATTTTTTTTTTAAAAATCCACAGGTAGAAGCGGATGTGGCTCAAACAACTGGGCTCCTGTCTACAACATAGGAGGTCACTAGTTTGGATCCCAGTGCCTCCTAAAAAAGACAGCAAGCTGACACAACAAGAGACACAAGCAGAAAAAAACATAATGAGAGACACAGCAAAGCAGGGAGCAGAGGTTCTGAACGCCTCCTATAAAAGACAGCAACCTGACGTGATGGGCAGGAGCAGTGAACTAATGCAACAAGATGATGCAACAAGAAACGAAGGGAGAAAAAACACAATGCGAGACAAAACAAAGCAGGGAGCAGAAGTGGCTCAAGCAATTAGGTACCTGCCTTCCACATCAGAGGTCCCGGGTTTGGCTCCCGGTGCCTCCTAAAGAAACAAGGAAGGTAGACACAGCAAGTGCAAACGAGAAGGGGGTGGGGAGAAATAAATAATCTTTTTTTAAAAAAATCCATGGAACTGCACTACTCAGTAAACCTGAAGTTAAAGCACAATTATAAAAATGTGCTTTCATCAAACGTATGTACCATGCAATGCAAAGTGTTAATAATATGGTGGTATATGGGAATCCTGTATTTTATGCATGGATGTTCTGTGAACTCACTTCTCTAATTAAAAAAAAAAAAAAAAAAGAAACATTTGGAAAAAATAATTCAAGATGAGAATTACATCCCTTCCTGTGTTTTCATTTATCCAGGGGATAGTTTCATAAGAGTTAGGATTCAGAAAATAAACAGAAACTTACCAAAGTAATAGCGATCACAAAACTCTAGCTATTGCCACATCAGAGCTCTGGGATAGCTGAAGATCTTAAACTGAATGGAGTTGCTTTTTTTTCTGGGGAAGGGAGATGCAATTTTGCTTTTCTTATTTCCCTTTTTCAGTACACAATGAGTATTTAGTCAATGCACTCACTTCAGTTCCTATGATATGTAACAATGACATGTTAAAATATTAAAAATCAAGTTACGCAGGATTACCCTTTAAAGAAAAACAATACACATCTCTGCCATCGCACTTAATTTAATTAGATGTCTCCAATTCTGTGGTCACAGGACAGGACTGTTTAGCATAAATGGAATCCTATTCCCTCATGTCCTTAGAAAAATACAAAACTGAATCTCACAGACTACTAACACTTAAAACTTGTCCAAAATAAAAAGCAAAGGGTGGTATTTAGAAAGACTGGATTTACTCCATTTTATTAGTATCCTCCCGATGACATAGTCATGTGCCCTAAGCCATAGAAACCCAAATCAAATTTGTGATTTGTGCTGATCAACACGAGAAGAAAAACCATAATCACATTCAAATTGGTACCTACGTAGAAAGCGCCCAGCTGCACCCTGTCGGCATCAAAGTGGCGATAATAAAGAAGAACAAAGCTGGTCCCGACTTGCTCCCAAACTGGGCTTTCAGTCATTTTTCCGCTCAATGTCTGTCAAGAAAGCAAAGATTATTTTAAAGACTTTATGACACTGATATGCTAACACAGTAACCAAGACTTCTACAAATGCAGGCAAAGTTTAAAACAAAGAAGAGGGACAAGTCCTTCTCAGCAGCACACGGGGCAGCTGGGTAGTGGCTTTCCTGGGACTCAGTTATCCGCTCGCTCCCCCCTCCGTGAGGCCGCGGAGCCCAGCACTGCCCCAGCAGATGGGCCCCAAGCAGAGCCCACTCATGCCAGCAAAGGGCCTAAGGTGGGCAAGGGAGGGCCAGAAGAGCTGCCAGACTTCCTACCAACATGGACCACGGGGCAGCTAGACGAACCTGAACATGAGGATGAAGTGAAAATGCTGGAACAAGCTGACACCTAGCAGCTTGTCAAAGAGTCAGAAACAGAGACATGAATAAAACTCACACCAGGAGGCACTGTGCTAAAGCAACTCTGAAACTCAGGTGTGAAAAGATTTAGCGAGCACCTGCAGCTTACCTGTTTCAAGGAAAAGCCTTTGGGCGCCCACAACTCCAAATTGTGGAAGGCGCTGGGAACCCCGAGTTTTCACTCATTTGATGACCTGACCTGACCTGACCTGACGGGAAGCCATTTATCATCATTTATCCACTTGGGGAGCTTTTCTCATGCCTCGCTGCAGAGAGAGGAGCACGTTTGATCACGGGCTCTGCGGGCCCTTGGGCTACGTCCCGGGCGCGCACACGGCCCACCTCTGGAGCCCGGGGTGCGGGCGCTAAAGCATCTGGCTCCGGGGTCTTAGGCAAGCAAGTGGGTGGCCTCCCCGCACGACGAGCCCCTCCCGCGGAAGGCCAGTGGCTCAGCGCTCCTCTCCACCGCACTGATGGGACCCCAGGAAGCCCCGGGCCCGCCCTGTCCCCCCAGGAGCGCCCCCCCGCAGCGAAGCGGGGGGTGGGGGGCAGGCGTCATGGAAAAGACGAAGGGGTCTCTACAGGGGGCGTCCACCTCCCAAAGGCAAACCCTCCCTGCACCTTTTAAACCCCAAGGGGAGGGCCGTGACCCGGATTTAGGAGGTAAAAGAAGAGGCTCCGTTTACAGGGACCACCGGAGGGCGCGCGCCTCCGCGCTGACCAGAGCCCGCGGGCCAGCCCCCGACCCAGGCCCGAGCGCCTCCCCCCTCCCCACTCCTCCCCCTGCCCTCGCCCCCAGCATCTCCTCCCCTCGACCCCCTCCCCCACCCCGGGCCGGAGCGCCTTGACCACCCCCCACCCCAGCCCGCGCACCTCTCCCCCCCACCCCCAGGCTTGAGCACCTCTCCCCCTCCCCCACCCCAGCCCGCGCTCCTCTCCCCCCCACCCCAGCCCGCGCACCTCTCCCCCCCACCCCCAGGCTTGAGCACCTCTCCCCCTCCCCCACCCCAGCCCGCGCACCTCTCCCCGCTCCCCACCCAGTCCTGAGCTCTCGCCCCATCCCGCCCCCCCCCCCCACCCCGCTACACCTGCGCGGGAGCACCGCCACGAGGCCGAGCCGCCCTGGCCCGGGGGAGATGCTGACAGCCCAGCCCGCCAGCCCGCACCTGGGCTGGGGTCCAAGCGGCGGTGCTCCCTGAGCTCGCGGCGTTGGCGGGGCGCGCCCCGTGTTCTCCGGCCGGAGTCCGCACCCCTCCCACCCGCGGCCCCAGGGCGGCTCCCCGCGCCCGCACCGGGCAGGCTGGGCCAGGGCGACCCGAGCCGCGCTCTGGCAGCGTCGCGCCTTCAGGCGGCACCGCCGGCACCGAGGCCTCCCGAGGCCCGACCCCCGGGAAACAGCGCCCGGCCTGGCGCGCCGCGCCTCTGGCCGCTCCACTCCGGGCAGCCCCGGCGCCTGCACCAACCTCCGGCACCGCCGCGCACGTGCGTGTCCCCCGCGGGCCTCCCCTTCTGCTCCTGCGCCCACGCCGCGGCCCTTGCCCTCCCTAACGCCTTCCCTTTTCTCCTGCCCCACTCCCTTCCACCCCTCCTCTCCGCCGCCCCCAGCCCAGGTGCACGCGCCCGGGAGCGCCCCGGCGCCCCGCGTCCAGGTGGGCGGGAGGAGCGCCCCTCCCCTCCGTCCGCCCGGGCCCGGCCCCCGCGTGGGCCGTCCCCGCCCGGACGCCTTCTGGCAGCTCCCGGGACCCCGCGCCCGGGAGGGTGGTCTCCTCTCTCCCCGCCCCGGTCCCCGCCGTGCTTCCCGGGAGCTCCCCCCGCCCCCGCGCGCAAAGCCCGGGGCCGCCTCTGCAACTTTGGAACGGTTGGCCTAAAGCCTCGCCTTGGACCGGGGTCTGCGGACCATGACCCGACTCCCGCGCTCCCCAGCCCAGCCGGCGACCCCTTCTCGGGCTCCAGATCACCTGCGCGCGGGAGCAGGTGCGGGAGCAGGTGCGGGAGCAGGTGCGGGGCGCGGCAGGGGCAGCACCTCAGTGCGCCGCGCTCCCGGGCGCCCCGGTTAGAAGTAGGTTTGCCTGGGTGGGAGCAGCAGCGAGGAGGCGGGAGCCGGGCGGACTCCTGGGGTGACGGCTGCGGGGCGAAGATGAGCGTCCCCGCTTGATTTGTTTGCAAGTCCCTCGTGAGCCAGTCGGAGACCCGTTTCTCTTCAGCGCTGGGCGGCCGGGTCGGAACACAAGTCTGCTCAGACCTGGATGGAGAGCGAGGACCGCCCACTGGAACCGTCACCCCAAAATGGGCCAGGCCCGCGCTCCGGGGGCGGGGCCCGCAAGGGGTTATGTAACGTGGCGCGCTGCGGTGGGAGGCAGAGAGCAGAGGATTTGCATTAAAAGGCGTTCAGCCGGCCCTTGGTGCTGAGATCCGAGACCCGGGGGAGCGCCCAGCACCGCGCGCGCCCCCAGGGAGGGCGCAGGCACGCTTCCCCGTGGAAGCGCCGGGCGCTAAGCCCCCGACTCGCCGCTCGCCACTGCTTCCTTTGTGCTCCACAGCGGACAGCCTTCACCTGCAGGCGGGGCTGTGCGCAAGCGTGGGCGTCGCTCCGCTGCGGACCCCCACCCCACTCCCGGCCCCTTCTTGGAGGTTGTACTCCGTGGGCCTTTTAGCTTCGCCTTCGGTCCAGCACACCTGGGGGCCGCCGCCCCTCCTGGGAACACCTGCCTCGCCCGGGCCTGCCGCCCCCAGCGGGGCTGAGCTCCGGCCCAGGCGCCCCCTCCCTGCTCCAACAGGTGAGGCCCCCCGGAAAGCCGGGCTGCTGCCCACGTGGCGGGGTGCTCGCAACACTGTCAGGTCGGTGTGGAGAGGAGGGGTCTCCCCTGTGCCCTCCACCCACGCGGTCTTGGAGGTCAGGTGCTGGCAGCTTCTGCTCCATCTCCTTACAGGGCCGATGGGAACTGTGTAGCTCAGTGGCTTAGCGCCTGCTTCCCGTGTGCGAGGGCCAGGGTTCTGTCCTGCACCCCCTAAAAAAATAATAACGAGAGGCTGTGGAGGAAGGGAACCCTCATCCACTGCTGGTGGGAATGCAGAACGGTGCGGCCACTGAAGAGGACAGCTTGGCAGTTCCTGGGGAAAGAGGAAGCTCACTGTAAAGCTGCCATGTGATCCAGCAATCCCACTGCTGGCTGTATATCTAGAGGAATTGAAAGCAGAAACACAAACAGATACATGCCCAGCAATGTTCACAGCAGCATTATTCACTACTGCCAGAATTGGAAGCAACCCAAATGTCCACCAACAGATGGATAAGCAAATTGTGGTGTATACAAATTTACATATAATGGAAACTTACTCAGCTGTAAGAAGGAATGCAGCATTAACTCGTGGATGACGTGATGAGTCTTGAAGACCTTATATTGCGTGAAGTAAACCAGGCGCTGAAGGGCAGATGATGCATGACCTCACTGATATGAATTAAGCAAACTGAGCAGACGCACAGAGCTAGAGAGTCTGGAAGAAAGGTTTACGGGGATGGAAAGGGGGTAGAGAGTTGTGAGCCAGTGCCCTGTGGGCGAAGTCTACGACGGGGGGAAGGGTCGTTGTGCCGTGGATGGCCGTGGCGCTGGTGCGGCGATGCTATTGGGTTTGGCGGTGCTGGTCCGGGAAGGGCTCCGGTGGGGGTCGGGCTGGACTGCCCATGGAACTGGGAGGAGGGGCGGGGGCGGGAGCAGGTGCACGCTGGGAATCTGCTGGTCTGTGGTTAAAACTTCAACACTGGGAATGTCCTTTTGGCCAATACAGCAGGGGAGGGTTCCTGGTGTAGGGTGTCGGATGTGGGGGTACAGGGGACAGGGTGCACCTGGGCAGGCTTCTGTGGAATATGAGTGTTCCTCCTGTCACAGTGTGTTATACCAGTGGGTGGGGACCTACACAATAAACGAGAAAATACTAAACTCCTATCCTGGGGAGTCATGTTATGTTCTCAAATAGAGGGGCAAGAATCCCTCGAGAACATAGGCAGTGCCTAATAAAAGAAAACTGACCAATATGTCAAACCCTTAATATTAATGCAGTAACTATGAATCTTACTCTTCAAAAAGTGAAACTTAGTGGTTACCATAAGTTCCAAGGGGATGGGGAGGGAAGGATGGAACACAGGGCATTTTTAGGGCATTGGAATTGTTCTGCATGGTCTTGCAATAGTGGATACAGGCCATTTTAAATTTCATCAAAACCTATAAAAGTGTCTGGTGCAAAATGTCGACGACTGACCACGGTTAGCATCAGTGCTTCGATATTTGTACATCAATTGTGACAAATGTATCATCCGCATGTAAAATGTTAATAGGGAAGAGTGGAAAGGGAGGAGAGTGCTGGGTATATGAGGGAAAGAATAAAACTAATGCAAAAACAAAAACAAAAAAAATGTAAAGAGGCCTGACTGTCATAGCCCATTAGGAAGAAGCCCTTAAAGGGTGAGAAACATGCAGCATGCGTCATATTTACCCTGCAGAGGGCACTTTGCCCCGACCGTGACCCTCAGGCAGCCCTGCAGCCGGGACACATCACAGCAGCTCTGCTCTGGAAGGAGCCTCAAAATCTCCGCTCTCACAGGACACCGTCCACTGTGCCTGAGTGACCCCGGGCAGCTGCCCCTGCTGGGGGGAGGCTGCGCCTGAGGCCGCAGCGCCTCTGCCCACTGTTTCCACCTGGGAAGGGTCTCTCGCCTCGAGGTTCTCACATCAACTGTTAAACCTCAGGCCGGACCTGATCTCACGCGGGTTCAATGGGAGGTGACTCCTGCTTTGCGCCCGAAGGCGAGGGTCCTGTCGACACTGCAGGCCCCTGCCGTACCCCAGGAGGGTGGCCTTGGCCTCCAGCCAGGGAGGCGACAGGCAGCTCTGGGCTCTGTCCAGGCCAACAAGCCAGAGAGCCCGCACCCCCGTTTACCTGACCCCATCCCCTGTGCCCGGGCAGCTGTGTAGATCTACACACATGGGGCTGGGGGCCGCCACCAGTTCGGACCTGCAGACCCTAAATAGCCGGTGGGCTCCCCTTAAGGCAGAAGTCGCTGGCAGCCCCAGCTCGGAAGCTGAGGACACGCTCACCCTGCCTGGTCCCTTCAGCGTCGGAGTTCCCGCCAAGTAGCCGACTCCCATGTCAGAACTTGGAATTCAACCTCTGTCCTCAGGACCCTGTGGACATGATTTGGCTGTTGCATAAAATAGGAAAGAGGAGAGGGAAGTTGATATTGAGAATACCCTCAAGTAAACTGGGAGACCATCCAACAGACTTCCAGTGAGAATTTAAAATTAAAAAAAAAAACACTTTATTTTGAAGTATTATAGGCTCGCAATAAACCGTAAAAAGTAGTATAGAGAAGTCCCTTAACACATAACCCAGCCGCCCTGACAGTAGCACCCTGCGCTGTCGCACCCTGACGCTGACAGTGGCCCAACGATCTCCTGCAGAGGACTTTGTAGCGCAGCAGGCTCTGCAGGCGCCGTCTCCTGGACGTCTGTGTTGCGGCCCACACGCCTCACCTGTGAGATTCATGTGACGCCACCAGAGCCAAGACACTGAAGTGTGCCATTGCCGCGGGAACGCCCCATCGGCACAGGAGCACCCGCCAGGCCCCACGCGCTCCCTTTGGCCATGCTGACCTCCGTCTCTAGACTTGGTCGTCCTGGGAATGTTCTGCAAATGGAAACACAGTGACAGCCTTCTGAGCTCGGCCTTCTCCCTCGAGAAGGAAGCCCGAGAGCCACCCGCCTCACGAGTGTCAGGTGGTCCCTTCAGTTGCCGAGCACTGAGCACTGGCTGTGACGTGCCCGTGCGAGCCCTCGACCCACCAGGACACTGGGTTGTCTCCAGGGATGGGCTCTTAGGAGTAAAGCTGCTGTGGTCTAACAGCGGGGGGCGGGGGGTGCTGGCCAGGGAAGCCCCTTCCCCTCAAACACAGGGGACCTCTGCAGAGGTCCAGAGGAAATGGGAAAAGGTGGTAACCACGGAAACATTTCAGGACGCATGCCCATCCCCTCTCCTGACTTCCCTGCAGCCTACCTGAGCTGCAGTGGCCCAGAGGCAGCAGGTGTCCACTGGGCTGAGCCAGCAGCTCCTGACCACGGCTGCTCAGGCCAGCAGCGGACAGACCTGCTTCCACAGGCTCTCAAATACGGAGGTTAGGTTGATGGAAATGCACATCAGTCTCTTGTTCAAAAGAAACAACCGAGTCAACCGTTTGCTCCTGTCTTTTGTGACTATCAACAGTTAGAAAGGGGAGCAGGGTCTGGAGGGGGCCACAACCAACTGCCTAGAGTGTCATCATTAAAAAACCACAGCATAGAATCGTACAACACAAACAACGAGTCCTAATGTAAAACACGGACTATAGTCAATTATATTTTATCAGTCGTAACAAAGACACTACAGTAACGCGAAGGGTCAGTAATACAGAAAACCGTATGTGTGAGGGGGTTATATGGGAACTCTGTACTTTTACATGATTTTTCTGTACACCACAAACTCTCCAATAAATAAACTTTTAAAGAAAAAAAGTCTGTCATGTTTGACATCACCTGTCTTGGGTACTCTGCAGGGATTACTTAGGAACTGGGATGACTTTTTTTTTTTTTTAAAGATTTATTTTCCTCCCCTCCCCTCCCCTCCCCCTCCCCTCCCCTCCCCTCCCCTCCCCTCCCCTCCCCTCCCCTCCCCTCCCCTCCCCTCCCCTCCCCTCCCCTCCCCTCCCCTCCCCTCCCCTCCCCTCCCCTCCCCTCCCCCGGTTGTCTGTTTTCTGTGTCTTTTTGCTGCGTCTTGTTTCTTGTTTCTTTGTCCGCTTCTGTTGTCGTCAGCGGCACGGGAAGTGTGGGCGGCGCCATTCCTCGGCAGGCTGCTCCCTCCTTCGCGCTGGGCGGCTCTCCTTATGGGTGCACTCCTTGCGCATGGGGCTCCCCTACGCGGGGGACACCCTGCGTGGTGCGGCACTCCTTGCGCGCATCAGCACTGCGCATGGGCCAGCTCCACACGGGTCAAGGAGGCCCGGGCTTGAACCGCGGGCCTCCCATGTGGTAGACAGACGCCCTAACCACTGGGCCAAAGTCCGTTTCCCGAACTGGGATGACTTTTGAAAGGGAATTGTTCTCTTGCGTCTGGGCCCATGCTGGCAGCCCCCCCACACACACACACCCGGATCACCACACAAGTAAACCTGGGGATTTATGACCTATAATGTGGAATTGTAGCCTGTAAATCAGCCCTCTTTATCATTTTTCAGCCCCTTCCTCTCTACCTGGAACCCCTGATCTGTTATTTTCTCCCATTTCTCTTCCCTCCTACCTGAATAAATCACTGGCCTAACTAAAAATAAATAACAATAACTAATAAATACAAGGGAATTGTTGATGTACCAAGTGAAGAAGGAAGAGTCAAAGGAAACTTTCCTTTTCTGAACTGATGCTTCTAAATCCAGAGAAGAATAAAGTGCTCAGTTAAAACACTGGATGTGCTTACGGGAAGCGCTAAGGCAGGCCTCTTCCTGGCTGAGCGGGGCTCAGGCCCTCTTCTCCACCTTCCTGCTGCTCTCACCTGCTTCATGGGCTTTACCTTGAGCGGGGTCTGAAGTGAGGGCAGAAGATGAAATGGGCTGCTCCTTCCCACAATAATGAGGGAAGTGGAAAGTAAGTCAGAGCCCAAGACAACTTACAGTGTTCCTTAGTTCGTTGCATCTAGCGGTATTGTTATGCCTTGCTTTTCCATCGCAGTAGGAGACTCCTTAACCTGAAAGGCCAGGAAGGGTCGTTTTTGTTTCCTTCAGAATGAGCAGGGGAGAACCATTTGCGCTGAGAGGGCTCATGGAGGACTGTCAGACCAGAGTGCGCTGGGGCCGCCTGGAGAACCGCTCCGTCAAGGGCTCAGGGGAAGACTCCATGTGGTGGCGGTGGCCCCCGGCTGTGAGGAGGGCAAGGGTCCCAGGTACAGGGATGACGTGAGCAGTCCCGGGAGCTGGAAAGGCAGGTGGTGTTCAAGGAGCAGTGAGCAACTGGATTCTGAGGACGCCTGCGGCATGCCTTAGCTTCCCAGCTGCCGTTGTAAACAGCACAAAGTAGGCCCGCTTAATCGGTGGGGATACTGGCTCGTGCTTTGAGGTAGGAGAAGCCCAAAGTCGAGGTATCCATGAGACAGCCTGTCTTCCTGAAGTCTGGGGGAGTCTGGGGCTGGCTGTGGCCACCGTCCTTGGCTCTTCTTTCACGTGGGATGCGCATGGCAGCGTCTGCTCCGTGCCTGCGCCTTTCTCTTCTGGCTTCCATCCACGCCCAGCCTCTCCTCCTCCCTCAGTCTGAGCTTCTGCTTAGAAAGGATTCCGTAATTTGTATTAAAGGCCAAACTGATTCAGCTGGCCACACCTGCACTAAAAGGAACCCAACATTAGAAGGAATAACTAAACTTAAAAATAGAGAATACACAATCTGAAGAACAAGGACAAAAGGAATGAAGAAAAATGAACAAAGCCTCAGAGAAATATAGGACACTACTGTTACTGGATTATAGGTTCTTGACTAAACTGCAAGAAACGAATTTCGAGAGCATGCTGGGTTAGTTAGGCAGTAATTTATTCAGGTAGGGAGGGAAGAGAAATGGGAGAAAATAACAGATCATGGGTCCCGGGTAGAGAGGACGGTGCTAAAGAGTGATAAAGAGGGCTGATTCACAGACTACAGTTCCCCTTATAGATGATAAATCCCCAGGATTTCTTGTGCAGTGATCCAGGTGGGGTGAAGAAGGCATGGACAGGCACAGGGACAGGGACAGAGACAGGGACAGGGACAGGGACAGGTGCAGGGACAGGGACAGAGACAGGGACAGGCACAGGGGCAGGGACAGGGGCAGGGACAGGTGCAGGGACAGGGACAGGCACAGGGGCAGGGACAGACGCAGGGACAAGGACAGGCACAGGGACAGGCGCAGGGACAGGGACAGGGGCAGGGACAAGGACAGGCACAGGGACAAGGACAGGGACAGGGACAAGTGCAGGGACAGGTGAAGGGACAGGGACAGGTGCAGGGACAGGGACAGAGACAGGGACAGGCACAGGGACAGGCGCAGGGACAGGGACAGGGGCAGGGACAAGGACAGGCACAGGGACAAGGACAGGGACAGGGACAAGTGCAGGGACAGGTGAAGGGACAGGGACAGGTGCAGGGACAGGGACAGAGACAGGGACAGGCACAGGGACAGGCGCAGGGACAGGGACAGGGACAGGGACAGACGCAGGGACAGGTGCAGGGACAGGTGAAGGGACAGGCTCAGGGACAAGGACAGGGACAGGCGCAGGGACAGGCGCAGGGACAGGGCCCAGTCACTTCCCCACTTGCCTTTTAAACCGTTAGTTATTCCGCCCCTTGGCTAAGGACACAGAGGAGTCCCAGCTGTTTGCTGTTTTGCTTGATTACCTCACCCGTCAATCCCCCAGCAGGGCCCAATGGCAAAGCCCCTGGAGAATATCCCAGGCTTCTCCTGGCTTCCAGGGGAAACCTCGGTCAGAATGGGAGCTGTTCTCCTGAGAGCGCTGTGAAGATGAAGAAAGAATCAAGGCGGCGGACTTGGCCCAGTGGTTAGGGCGTCCGTCTACCACATGGGAGGTCCACGGTTCAAACCCCGGGCCTCCTTGACCCGTGTGGAGCTGGCCCATGCGCAGTGCTGATGTGCACAAGGAGTGCCGCGCCACGCAGGGGTGTCCCTCACGTAGGGGAGCCCCACGCACAAGGAGTGCGCCCCGTAAGGAGAGCCACCCAGCACGAAAGAAAGTGCAGCCTGCCCAGGAATGGTGCCGCACACACAGAGAGCTGACACAACAAGATGACACAACAAAGAGAAACACAGATTCCCGTGCCGCTGACGACAACAGAAGCGGACAAAGAAGACGCAGCAAATAGACACAGAAAACAGACAACCGGGGTGGGGAGTTGCGGGAAGGGAAGAGAAATAAATAAATAAATAAATCTTTAAAAAAAAAGAAAAGAAAATCAATTTGTGGGAGCGAATGCAGCAGTGCCCACCACCCAGATATGCCCGACATGCCCAGCCCCCCGTGCCCGACGTGCCCAGCCCCCCGTGCCTGATGTGCTCTGCCCGCCCCCCCGTGCCTGATCCCCCAGGGCCTGGCTCCAGAATCAATGAGCAACAACCTCTCCTGTACAGGAAAATTGCCAGAAAAGGGAGAGATGTGGCTCGAGCATTTGAGGGCTTTTTCTGCACATGGGAGGTCCCGGGTTCAGTTCCCCATTTCTCCTAAAAACCAAGCAAACAAAGAATCAAACCAGCTCGGGGGAGCCTCTTGGCTCAGTGGTTGAGCACCGGCGTCCCACATAAGAGGTTCTGGGTTGAATCCCCAGCCCCTGGTCCCTCGAAAACACAAAAATGCCAGAAAAGAGCCTGCCCCCACCCCACTGTCTTTGGGGACACACAAACGGGGTGCTGTTGCCCTGCCAAGTTCCGAGCAGTGCTGCCCAGAGGCCCACCCTGCCCCCAGGTGCACCTCTGAGCCGCGCTCTGACCAAAGCAGCCTTTCTCCGCCGGGCCCTGTGCCCACAGACAAGGCTGCAGTCGCATGGCGAGGAGCACGGGTGGGCACCCCGGCTCTGTGGCCCCACCCACAAAATGAAGCTGTTTGCCCTGGCTGCGCCTGGCACCAAGGCTGACGGGCTGTGTGGGTTCATCCTGGGCAGCCGCCTGCAGAAAGCAGGCCGGAGGCTCATGCCCTGACTCCAGGGCTGGGGTCCCCGGCTCGGCCCCTGCTCTGCCTCTTCATGCAGCAGGCCCAGAGCAGGGCAAAGAGGGTCTCCTCTTCTGGCCCTTGCACCTTACTGCCCAGGTGCCTGTTTCTCCACCTGGTGCCACCGACGCTGCGAGGAGGGCCCCACCTTCCACTGAGGAATGGGGTGCTGGCTGCTCCAGAGCGGACTTGTGCAGCCACATCTCCTGCAGACCCCCAGCTCAGCCAGGGACCATGTCCTCAGTAGCAGAACTTCCGCTACGGGCAGTCTCAGCCCGGCCGACGGCCAGCTGGGTGGACCTGGACAAGTGACAGGCCCTCTTGCACCTCCACAGCTTCGCCTGTGAACCAGGGCTGCCAGCACCACCTCCCACGTCGTTTGGGCAGGCACCGGTGTCAGCTGCTGTCGTTGGCATCACAACCTCCTCTTCTTGAAGGACCGTCCTTCAGTTAAGTGACTTCCTGAAGTGGAACTGCATAAACGTCCATGTTGGGTACATGTGGTGCCTGAGACCCTAGGATTTCAGGGAGACATATATGCAGAAGTATAGTAAGCATCAATGGGATTAAACATGTGTTAGTTCTTGAGGTCGCTGTAAGAGGGCTGGGATGCTTTTCAGGCATCACCGTTGCGGGAGTCTCCTCCCCGTGGCCACAGAGCCCAGCTCTGCGCTCCGGCCCAGCCAGCTGCTCCAACATCTTCACTTTCCTTTGAAGCTTAGTCCCAAAGCATTCAAAAACAGACAGTAGCAACAAAAGCCTCCCAAAGTTACAGAGGGGCAAGAGTAACCAAAACTTTCTACCAGCTGTCCCGTACAGTAGGATGAACTATTACCTTGCTAAAAATACACAGACGTTTGCTTAAATGGGTGCTTAGAGATGCGCTTCCTGCCTCGAGTCCCCCTTCCAGTGCCCACGCAGGCACGCCACACCCTCCGTCTCAGGACAAACGTCGCAGGAACCAGCGCCCCCATAAGAGGGGCACGGTGCGCCCCCCGGGCCACTCGGGTGGAGGGCTCAGGGCTCTGCGCTGTCCCCATCTGCATCAGTAGAACTTCCTTTGCCGTGGAAAAGGGCAAAGCCTGGAGCCTGCAGGCGGTTCCTGCAGAACCTAACAGCCTTGCAGCGAGAGGGGAGCCATCCCACCACCTCCACCTACTCACGGATGATGACAGAGCCAAGCCCACAGGTGGGGAAGCCTCGTGCCGCCGGCGGGGGTGCAGCCTCCGTGGCATCCAGCCTGCTCCCAGGCTGTGCTTCAAAGCCCTGCAGCCTAACAGCATGCACACACACATGCGCACACCTTTGCTTGACCACTGCACAAGCTCCGGCTTGTATAAGCCACATTCACGCAAGGATCTGCACCGAATCGTCTCTACTTCTCCTTATTCAGAACTAAAACACGCACACACAGACTTTGTTCTTGGCTTTGTGACTGAGAGTAATGTACTCTGGAAAACCTTGCTTTAAAAACCCAGCAGTTGGCCACGTAAGCTGGACAGGGGCCATGTGAGCCCTCGGAAGCCCCCTTGGTTGCCACAGGCATGCGCAGGCCACGGCCACAGCCACGGCGTGCAGCTTCTAAGGTGCGAGCCTGAGCAGGGACACACACCTCACCAGTTCAACTCTTCAAATGCTGCAGCGGCCTCAGAAACAGGCTCTGCGGCATGGACGCCTCACGGTGTGGCCCCTTGGACGTGCGCGCCACTCTGCGTCCCCCTCCCAGCAAGCACCGGCTCGCTCTGTGTCGGCCACTATCTGGTCCGAGCAGATCCCAAGAGGCCTGAGCTGCCTCTTCCTGACCTCGACCCACAGGGCTGGTTGTCAGGCGCCTCTGACTACAGTAGGATGGAAGCACAGAGAGAAACTTCATTTTTAATGCTGGAGCTTCACCGGACACTGCAAGAATTCCTCCTACACATAACTTCCCAGAACAGCACACTTCAAAAAGCTGTACCCCATAATCTCAAGCGCTATCTTGAGAGGCGCTCTGCCAAAGGGAATTTGAAAATACATGTAGAAAATAGGGGTGTTGCAAGGACACGCACTGCATGAAAATTAAACTAAATGAAATATGCTACAGTGTTTTCTGTTCTGACTTTAGTCACTGAAAAGTTATTTTAAAACTAGGTTGCTTCCATATTTATCAGGAGATTTGGATTCTGATGTCAAGCAGTCCCCTCTGGCAATGTGGCATAAAGAGAGGCCCTGCGTCCATCTCACCCCCAGCGCCTTAGACAGGCAGTCTAAGTGAGGTTTTGTAACACTCTTGTTAATCTTCTGTACCTCTTTATGGAGGGGCAGGATAAGACGACGAAAGGCTGCGTGTCGAAGAATCGAGAGCAAAGAACTTGTTTCCCATGTTATTGCTACCAAAATGCCAGGTTAGGCAGGACTTGCGTTTTTCAGGGAATGAGCTCCACTTACAAATTTGCTATTTCTAGAGGCAGAACCTGAAGCGCCCCGGGCGCCAGCAGAAGGGAGCAGTGGCTCTTAGTTGTTCCTGTGCTGTGTTGAGGCCGTCTCCTGGCAGATGGCGAGGAGAAATCCTGGAAGGGGGTGGGCCAGTTTGCATAAAGCGCCCATTCCCGTCCAGGAAGGAGAGGAAGTACGACCCCCCCAACCCTGTGTCACTGGGATGGAAGCAGAGGCTCAGGGACCTGCTGCTCTGGTGGGGGCGGGGTGCAGGGGTTGCAGAAGAAGGGGGGGGGAGACCCCCAGAAGCCTGCTGAGGGTGGGACCACGTGAACTTCTGAGCATCCACTCTGAAATCGAGTTGGAGTTTATCAGAAGTTTACTCGTAACAGAATCAGGCTATTCTAAGCTTCATTTTTCAGAGTGAAAACAACCTGCCGCTATTCAGTGTGCTAATACCGCTTTCCTCAAAGCAAACGAATAGCACGCCGCGCTATCTGCGCGGCTTCCTCCGAGGCCTGGGGCCCCTCCTTTATCACCAGATTTGGCTCTGGGTTCCGGAAGCTGTTTGGACGCACCAGGCTGGTAAACGCCTCCCCTGTCCCCTTCTCACGAGTGGGCCGCGCTGGGCGGTGGAAAGCCGGCAGCCCTGGCCACCCGCCCGAGGGGCGCTGCCCAGTCTGAAGCAGAACCACCCAGCCCTGCGCGCGTGCCCCGGAAGCGTATTTCACACACACACACACACACACCCCCCATCGAGGACCGCTGAAGGAGACCCCCCCTTTTGCTTTGATGGCCCCCGAGCCAAAGAGCCAGGGAGGTGGCGCGGGGGGCGGCGCCAGGCAGCGCGCTCGCTGGGGCTTCACGTGTCCATCACGCACCCCACAGCGCTGAACTGAGGCAGACGCCACCGTCACCCCACTTCGCAGAGGAGGAAACTGAGGCACAGAAAGGTTAAGTACCGTGCCGGGGGCACTCGCTAGTAAGTGCCAGGTGGGGCTGTGCAGCAGGGACTGCTTTCCGAGCCAGAACGCCGGGGACGCTGGGGAGCGGGAATGGCCTGCGGGACCCGCGCCCTGGCCGGGGAGGTGCGCCCACAGGCCGCAGGGCTCCCGCAGCCAGGACAGCTGCTTCCCCGGGCTTGGTTCTTCCCACGCCCCCGGGAGCCCTGCTTTCCGCCCGAGCCATCCCAACGGCTGACTCCTCCAGCCCGGCCCGCGGGAGCCGCGCGCCGCGCTCCGCCCCTCCTCCGGCCGGTCCCGGAGTCTGCGTTCAGCCGCGCGCCGCGCTCCGCCCCTGCTCCGACCCTTCCCGGGGTCTGCGTTCAGCCGCGCGCCGAGCCCGGGGCGGCCGCGCCCACGTCCCCTGCCCCCGTCAGCAGGGGTGTCTGCTCTTGTCCGCGGAGCAAACCCGCGCTGGCCCTGCCCGGCCCGGGAGCCAGAGGGCGCGAGCCCAGGACGCGCTGCCGCCCGGGGCAGATCCTCGCGGCCCAGGGGAAGGTCCTGCCTCTGCGGCCCTCGGGGAGCAGCTACTCAAGGGCTGCGGTCCCGGAAGGCTTCCCAGGGGAGGCGACCTCCAGGCTGAGGCTGGAAGGACGAGGAGGAAGGAACAGCGCGAGCGTGAAGTCGCAGCGTAAGGGGAGAGCAGCCGGCGCGGATGCTGCAGGAGGGAATTCGTGGGGGTCCCGCGGGGGTCCGGGTTAGGGCTGGAATGCCCGGGAGCGCCGCCAGCAGCGGAGCGCGGGCCCTGTCCAAGGGCTGCGGCAGCAGATGGCGTGCTCAGGGCCAGGCCCTGGTCGCAGGACGGCTGCGGAGGGGCGCGCACGCGGTGAATGTGGACGAGGAAGCGCCGACCCTCGCGCAAGATGCGGCTCAAGGCAGAGCGCGGCTCCCGCCCGGCTGCTGCTGAGGCCCGGCGCCGGGTCCGCCTCGGACAGCGCGGCGGGCCTGGGTCTGCCTCCCGCCGCGCCCGGCAGAAGCCTCTGCCCCTGGGGACGCGCCGCTCCTCTCGAGCTGCGCACGCAGGGGTCCGCAGTCTCCCCAGGCAGACTTCCTGTGGTCAACATCCTCCACAGCAACCTGGGACCCGAGGAGGGGGCTTACAGAGACTCGGGACCCTCTTCTCTCCCCCGGACAGCAAGAGGACAGGCAGGAAAAGTGTGTGTGTGGGGGGGGGTTGGGGTTCCAGGGTTTAGGACACCAGGAAAAGGCTGGACACCGCCCAGAAGAGAGGGACAAAAGGAAGGGAACGGTCAGTGAGGAGAAGCTGCAGGTGCACCCACCCAGCCCTTGCCTGCCCTCCAAGCATGCGGTTTTGAATTCTCCGGGGCTTGGGCCTCTGGGCCTCTGGCCAGCAGCTAGGGACAGAGGAGGCGGGACAGGGGCTCACCTCCCCAAGAAAGGGGAGAGCAGGGGAGGCAGCCTAAGGCTGACTCAGCTTCTGACCCACACATTTGGTCTGCTGTGTCCCAGGAGCCCTTTCAGGCCAGATGGGGCTGCACCTTTGACTGGAAGCAGGCAAGGGGCTAAAGAGACCCAGAACTAAAGAGATTCAGGACTAAAGAGATCCAGAATTAAAGAGACCTAAAGAAATCCAGGACTCAAGAGACTCAGGACTAAAGAGACCTAAAGAGATCCAGGGCTAAAGAGACCTAGGATTAAAGAGACCTTAAGAGATCCAGGACTAAAGAGATCCCAGACTAAAGAGACCCAGGACTAAAGAGACCTAAAGAGATCCAATACTAAAGAGACTCAGGACTAAAGAGACCCAGAACTAAAGAGATCCGGCCTTCTCAATCTCCCTCCCTACTGACAGAACCATTGCTGAGGATGCAGAAGGGGGTGGAATTATTTCCTACCAGAGAAAAGAGCGGGGGCTGCCAGCAGAGGCTGGAGAACTGTCTCTGAGAAAGTTTGATTTGTGAGGCTCTGCATAGCCTTGAACTGCTCTCACATTGTTCTGGTCGGAGTAGCAACAAACACACCCTGACCAGCTCTGAACTGACAGGGCTTCTGAAGAGCACGTCTGCTGGTGAACCACGGACGTGCATGCAAGGAAATTAAAAGAAAATAAGTGAGGGAAACGGACTTGGCCCAGTGGATAGGGCGTCCACCTACCCCATGGGAGGTCCATGGTTCAAACCCTGGGCCTCCTGACCCGTGTGGAGCTGGCCCATGTGCAGTGCTGATGCGTGCAGAGTACCGTGCCACACAGGGGTGTCCCCCGTGTAGGGGAGCCCCATGCACAAGGAGTGCACCCTGTAAGGAGAGCCGCCCAGCGCTAAAGAAAGTGCCACCTGCCCAGGAATGGCGCCGCACACACGGAGAGCTGACACAGCAAGATGACGCAATGAAAAGAAACACAGATTCCTGGTGCTGCTGATAAGTATCGAAGCGGTCACAGAAGAACACACGGCGAATGGACACAGAAAGCAGACAACAGGGAGAGGGAGAAGGGGAGAGAAATTTTTTTTAAATCTAAAAAAATAAAAGAAAGTAAGTGAGAGGTTGTTGGGGCCTTTACACACTCTCCCCTCCCCTAAGGCCCTTGGAGGCTGGTCTGCACAGGGCCTGGATTTGAGCAACTGAACAGTGATAATCCCAAAGAGCTAGAACAGGTTGAAACAAGGGTCAAAGAACAGCAGGAAGACACAGCCACCTTCTGCTAAATCCCTATGAAAGAGAGAAACAGCGAGCATCAGAGTAAACTCACCATCACAATCAGATTCCTAGACAGCCGCAAAAAGTTACAAGCTATGCTAAGAAAACAGAAGACATGGCCCAAGCAAAGGAATCTATCAAAGCCCCAGATGAGGCACAGAATTTGAGACAACCAATCAACAAGTCATATAAATTTCCAAAATTAAATTAATGAGTTGATAGATAATATGGCTAAAGAGATAAAGGACATCTTTGGCAAACACAAAGAAGAATTTGAAAGCCTGAATAGAAAAATAACAGAGCTTATGGGAATGAAAGACACAAGAGATGCAATTAAAAAATTTAAAAACCCCAACACATTAGAGGCATAAAACAACAGACTTGAAATGATAGAAGAAAGAATAAATGATACAGAAGACAAAAGAGCTGAAATTGAAGAGAAGAACAGTGAGAGGAAAGAATAGAAAATATTGAGCAGGGGCTCAGGAAGTTGAAAGATACACAAAATGCAACAACTTACATGTCATGGGAGTTCCAGAAGAAGAGAAGGGAAAGGGAACAGAAAGTTCCAGAAGAAGAGAAGGGAAAGGGGGCAGAAAGGGCACTTGAGGAAACAACAGCTGAAAACATCCCAACTCTCATGAAAGAAATGGACTCACATGTCTAAGACGCACAGGGTACTCCAGTCAGAATATATCCAAACAGACCTACTCCAAGACACATACTACTCAGAATGTCAAATGCCAGAGTTAAAGAGAAAATTCTGAGAGCAGCAAGGGAGAAGCAAAGCATCACATACAAGGGAGATTTAGTATGGCTTTCTCATCAGAAACTATGGAAGCAAGAAGACAGTGGTGTGCTATAATTAGGGATACTGAAAGAGAAAAATCACCAGCTGAGAATTCTTTATCCAGAAAAATTGTCCTTTGAAAATGGAAGTGAGTTTAAAATATTCAAAACCAAACAGAAACTAAGAAAGTTCATTAAAAAAGAATCCAGCTTTTCAGGAAGTATTAAAAGGAGCCTTACAGTCCAAAAGAAAAAGACAAGAGAGAGAGAGGTTTGGAGGAGAGTGTAGAAGGCAGAAAGAGCAGAAAGGATACCCATAAGAGTAAAAAGACAGATGAAAATAAGGTATGACATACAAACGTAAAAAAACAGAATGGTGGAAGTAAATAATGCATTTACAGGTACTTCTGGGAGGATGGAAAACTAGAAAGATACAGGACTCTCGTCTCCTGCAGAATAAAAGCTAGAGGACAGGCTGAAACAGCCTGTAAAAAGCCTGTAGAGGACACCAGGCGAAGGCTGGACACCACCCCAAGGAGAGAGGGACAAAGGAGGGGAATCGCAATGACAGAACTGAGTTGAAACCAGCAGCTGCTGCACCTTCCCCACACTAAAGCCACTTTAGAACTCTCATGACTCTGAACCAGCTACAGAAAAAGGGGGCTCCAGGGACCCAACGCCCCAGGAAAGGGGACAGAGGGGACAAGCCTAAGGCCGACTCAGCTTCTGACCCACAGCCTGCTCTCTGTGTCCAGGAGCCCTTCCACACTGGGTGGGGCTGCGCCATTGTCTGTCTTGGAGCCAGGGAGGGGCTAAAGATAGACCACCCTCAATCTCCCTCTACTGACTGGGACTGACTGTTGAGGATGCAGAGAGCTGACCACCCAGGAAAAGGGAGGGGGCTCCCAGAAAGGCTGGAGAACTGTTTCTGAGAACATTTGAATTACAAGACTCCTAGTCTGCAGGCAGGAAGCTCTATCACATTATCTGTCTGTGGTGCAACAAACACACTCCCACCACGCATTGAACTGAGAGCTGCCAAAGAGTGCCACCATCCGGCAGACCAAGGAAGCACGTGAGAAAATAAGAAAGTAAGAGGCCTTTTCCAGGCTCGATAGCCTCCCTCCCAGAGGTCTTAGGAAGAGGGTCTACAACCAATTACTGGGCCCAGAGCCCAGTTTTGAGCAACTAGCAGGGACAATCCTAACAATTCAGATTGAGCCAAGAATCAAAGAGCAGGGGTAACACACAGCCTACTTCCACTAAATTCCTACAAAAGAGAAAGAAATTGAGCATCTGAGTAAACTACATCCTATTCAGATGCCTAGACAACAACAAAAATTAAGAGCCGTACTAAGAAAATGGAAGACATGTCCCAAGAAAAGGAATATACCAAAACCCCAGAAGAGATGCAGGATTTGAGAGAAATAATTAGCAAGATGTGCACACACTTCTAAAGTCAAATTAAGAGTCAAAAAAACAATATGACTAAAGAGATAAAGGACATCAAGAAGACATTGAGCAAACAAAAAGAATAATTTGAAATCCTGAACAGAAAAGCAACAGAGCTCATGGGAATGAAAGATACAATAGGTGAGATAAAAACCACATTAGACCCCTCCCAATTATAGGTTGGAATGGACATCATCATCCCAGAATCCTCAGGATTGGGAATGAACAATGGGCTAAACAAGACTTACTGGTATTCTACTATAGACTTATTGTGCTTCCAGCAATGGAGGAAATTATATCATTGATGTGGAGGCAGTGGTCACTGAAGGATCTGAGGGCAGGGAGAGAGAAAAACAGGTGAAATATGGGGGCATTTCCAGGACTTGGGAATTGTCCTGAATGATGTTACAATGACAGATACAGGCCATTACACACTTTTTAAAAAAAGATTTATTTATTTATTTATTTATTTCTCTCACCTCCTCCACCCCACCCCAGTTGTCTGTTCTCTGTGTCTATTTGCTGCATCTTCTTTGTCTGCTTCTGTTGTTGTCAGCGGCATGGGAATCTGTGTTTCTTTTTGTTGTGTCATCTTGTTGTGTCAGTTCCTGTGTGTTAGGCACCATTCCTGGGCAGGCTGCACTTTCTTTCATGCTGAGCAGCTCTCCTTACGGGGCGCACTCTTTGCGCGTGGGGTGTGGCATGGCACTCCTTGTGCGCGTCAGCACTGCATATGCACACGGGTCAAGGAGGCCTGGGGTTTGAACCGCGGACCTCCCATGTGGTAGAAGGATGCCCTAACCACTGGGCCAAGTCTGCTGCCCCCATTACACTTCTTGATACAACTTACAAAATTGTGGAGGAGAGGGTGTAAACTACAGTGTAAATCATAACCCAAAATTAGTGACAATAATCCAAAATGTTTTCATCAATTGCAGTGAATGTATTACACTAATGAAAGATGTTGTTAATGTGGGAAAATGTGGGAGGTGTAGGGAGTGGGACATATGGAAATCCCCTACATATTTATGTAATATTTATATAATCTAATTATCTTTAAAATATGCATATATATATTTTAAAACTACAATGAGATTAAGAAAACACACATAAGAAGCATAGAACAAGCAGACTCCAAATGATAGAAGAAAGCATAAGTGATAGTGAAGACAGAACAATGTGAAATTAAGGAGAGAAAAGAAAGGGGAAAATTGAGCAGAGGCTCAGAGAGTTGAATGACAACACAAAATGTAACAATATACACATCATGGGAGTTCCAGAAGGATAAGAGAAGGGAAAAGGGACAGAAAGAGTTTTTGAGGAAATGTTAGCTAAAAATTTCCCAACTCTCAAGAAAGGAATGCATTTACATGTCCAAAAAAAAAGCACCATACCCAAGTCAGAATCCAAATAGACCTACTCCAAGACACATACTACCTGAATGTCAAATGTCAAAGATAAAGAAATTTTTCAGAGCATCAAGGGAGAAGCAAACCATCACATACAAGGGATGTCCAGTAAAACTTAGTACAGATTTCTTTCCAGAAACCATGGAGGTGAGAAGACAATGGTAGGACACAAAAGGACACTGAAAGAGAAAAACTGCCAGCCAAGAATTTTATCCAGCAAAATTGTCCTTCAAATGTGAAGGTGAGTATAAAATATTCACAAACAGACAGAAACCAAGAGAGTTTGCAAAAAAGAATCTGCCTTTGCAGGAAGTATTAACAGAAGCCTTAGACCTTGAAATAAAAAGACAGGAAAGAGAGAAGAAAGAATAGCAGAAAGGATTAAGCAAAAGACATGAAAATATGATATGATATATGAAACCAAAGAATAAAATTGTGGAAATAAATAATGCATTTTCAGTAATATCATTGAATGTGAATGGATTAAACTCCCCAATCAAAGAGGGATGATAGAAATGGATTTAAAAACATGAGCCATCCATATGCTGCTTACAAGAAACTCACCTAAGACCAAGAAATATAAACCAGCTGAAGGTGAAAGGTTGCAAAAAAGATACTTTATGCAAATAGTAACCAGAAAAGAACAGAGGTAGCTATGCTAATACTGAGGGGGAAAAAAGACTTTAAATGCAAAAAAGTTATAAGTGATACAGAAGACCATTATATATATATATATATATATAATATACACACAACAGTCATAAATATCTATGTAGCTAACCAGGGTGCCCCAAAATACATGAGACAAACTCTGAGAAAACTGAAGGGAGAAAAAGACATCTCTACTATAATTGCTGGAAACTTCAACATACCACTCACATCATTAGTTAGAACAACTAGAAAGAAGATAAACAAGGAAACAGAGAACTTGAACAATATGATAAACAAGTTAGACCTAACAGACATATATAAAATGCGGCTTCCAAACTCAGCAGGTTACACATTCTTCTCAAGTGTCCATGGATCTTTCTCCAGGATAGACCACATGTTAGGGCACAATACAGCTCTCAGTAAATATAAAAAGATTGAAATTATACAAAGCACCTTCTCAGATCATAATAAAATGAAACTGGAAATCAGTAATAGACAGGAAAGAGGTAAATTCACAAATGTATGGAGGCTGAACAACACACTCCTAAACAACTAGTAGATCAAAAGAGAAATTGCAAGTGAAATCAGTAAATATATTGAGACAAATGAAAATGAGAACACAATGTATCAAAACTTATGGGATACACTGAAGGCAGTCTTGAGAGGGAAATCTAAAGTCCTAAATGCCTATATTAAAAAAGAAGAGCTAAACTCAAAGATTTAACTGAACAGCTAGAGAAACTATTAAAGAACAGAAACCAATTCCAAAGAAAGCAGAAGGAAAGAAATAATAAAGATTAGAGCAAAAATAAATGAAAATGAGAATTTAAAAAAAAATTTTTTAATCCACAAAACAAAAGCTGGTTCTTTGAGAAAATCAGTATAATTGACAACCCCCTAGGTAGACTAACAAAGAAAAAAACAGAAAGGATGCAAATAAAAACCATCAGAAATGAAAGGTTACAACTGACCCCACAGAAATAAAAAGGATCGTAAGGATATTATGAGAAACTGTATGCCAACAAACTAGACCACCTACATGCAACAGACAAATTCCTAGAAATGCACAACCTACACCAATGCTACAAGAAATACAAGAACTTAACAAACCAATCACATTTAAAGAGATTTAATCCATCATCAAAAATCAGTCCAGGACCAGATGGCTTCACAGGTGAAGTCTACCAAGCATTTTGAAAAGAATTAACACAAATCCTGTTTAAACTCCATTACCCAACACATTTTATGAAGCCTACATCACCCTAATACCAAAGTCAAAGAAAAGAAAATTACAGACCAACCTATCTCATGAACATAGATGCAGAAATTCTCAATAAAATAATTGCAAATAGAATCTAACAGCATATCAAAAGACGTACCCATCATGAGATTTTTTTCCTGGTATGCAAGGCTGGTTCAATATTAAAAAATCAACCAATGTAGTACACCACATCAACAAATTGAAGGAAAAAAAATCACATGATCATCTCAATCGATGCAGAAAGGGCTTTCAATAAAATCCAGCATCCTTTTTTAATAAAAACACTTCAAAAGATAGGAATAGAAGGAAAATTCCTCAATCTAATAAAAGGCATATATGAAAAACCCACAGCCGACATCATCCTCAACGGGGAAAGACTGACTATTTCCCTCTGGGATCTGGAAGAAGACAGGGATGCCCACTGTCACTGGTTCTTCAACATTGTACTAGAAGTTCCAGCTAGGGCAATTAGAACAGAAGAAAAGTTAAAGGCATGCAAATAGGAAAAGAGGAAGTAAAATTCTCACTGTTTGCAGATGACACAATTCTGTATTTAGAAAATTCTGAAGTATCCATGACTAAAGCTACTTGAGCTAATAAATGAGTTCAGCAAAGTGGCAGGATACAAGATCAACATGCAAAAATCAGTATGATTTTGTACACTAGAACTGAACAATCTGAGGAGGAAATTGGGGGGAAATTCCATTCACAATAGCAACAAAAAGGACTCAAATACCTAGGAATTAATTTAAGCAAAGAAGTACAGGACCTGTATTACTCAGGGTTCTCTGAGGAAACAAATCAACAAGAGATATCTGTTGATACTAGGCGATTCTATAAGAGGCTTTCACGCAGCCGTGGGGATGCACAAGTCCAGGTTCCGCAGGCAGGCTGCAACCAGGGGCTGCAGTGAAAGTCCAATGAAGGTTCTTGACGAGTTCTGGGAGATGCTGGCTGTCCAAAGATGAGCTGGAAAATTCTCATTAAATGCTGGAATCACTTCCCCTTTAAGGCACTCAGCTGATTGGGTTAAGTATCACTCTTGCTGGTGGCAATTTCCCTGATAAATGTAATTGTAATCAGCTATCTATGATTTACCACTGCAATAAAGTCAATGGTGACTGAAGTCCATAAATGCCCTTGTATTACAGTTAGCCCAGTGCTTGCTTGACCAAACGACTGGGCACAATTACCTGGCTGAGTTGACACAATAACCTAACCATCACAGGACCTGTATGCAGAAAACTACACTAAAAATAATGCTAAAGGAGATTTAAAAAGACCCAAACAAATGGAAAGACATTCCATGATCATAAATTGGAAGAATAAACATTGTGAAGATGTCCATCTTACCCAAACTGATTTATAGATTCAATGCAACACCAATCAAAATTCCAACAGCTACTTTACAAAATTAGAAAAGGTGATTATCAAATTCATTTGGAAGAGAAAGTGCACCTAAATAGCCAAAAACATTCTAAAAAAGGAGAGCAAAGTGGGAGGAATTTCACTCCCTGATATTGAAACATACAAAGCTACAGTGGTCAAAACAGCAAGGTATTGGCATAAAGATAGACACATCGAACAGTGGAATAGAACTGAGAGTCCAGAAATAAACCCTCACCTATATGGGGTTTTTTGACAAACTTACCAAGTCCATGTTAACAGGAAATAACAGTCTCTTCAACAAATGGTGCTGAGAAAATTAGATATCCATAACCAAAAGAATGAAAGAGGACCTGTATCTCCCTCCCTATACAAGAATCAACTCAAAATGTATCAAAGACCTAAACATAAAAGCCAGGGCCATAAAGCTCCTAGAAGAAAATGTGGGGAAACATCTTCAAGACCTTGTGGTAGGTGGTGGTTTCTTGGAGCTTACACCCAAAGCACGAGCAACAAAAGGAAAAATAGATAAATGGGATTCCTCAAAATTAAACACTTTGTGCCTCACAGGTCTTTGTCAAATGGTAAAAAGGCAGCCAACTCAATGGGAGAAAATATTTGGAAATCACATGTTAGGTAAGTGTTTAATATCCAGGATATATAAAGAGATGTTACAACACAACAATAAAAAGACAAATGACTCAGTTTAAAAATGGCCACAAGAGTTGAAAAGACATTTGTCCAAAGAAGAAATACAAATAGAAAAAAAAAAAGAAGAAGAAGAAATGCTCACCATCACTAATGGTAAGGGAAATGCAAGTCAAAATTACAGTGAGATATCACTTCACACACGTTGGAATACCCACTATTAAAAAGACAGAGAGGGAAGCAGATGTGGCTCAAGCAACTGGGCTCCTGTCTGCCGTATGGGAGGTCCCAGGTTCATTTCCCAGGTTCACTTCTCCTGGTGAAGGTGAGCTGGCCCATGCAGCAAGCGGGCCCACACAGAGAGCTGACGCAACAAGATGATGCGGCAAAAAACAGACACAGAGGAAAGACAATAAGAGACAAAACGAACCAGGGATCTGAAGTGCCTTAGCAATTGAGTGCCTCTCTCCCATGTTGGAAGGTCCCGGGATTAGTTCCCAGTGGCTCCTATAGAGAAAGCAAGAAAAGACGACAAGGAGGCATAAAAGAACATGCAGTGAATGGACACAGCAGATGTGAGCACAAGTGTCAAGGGGGTGGGATAAATAAATAAAAATAAATAAGTCTTTTTAAAAAAGACAGAACTATAAGTGTTGGAGAGGAAGTGGAGAGATAGAAACAATTATTCGCTGTTGGTGGGAATGTAGAATGGTACAGCCACTGTGGAAGACTGTTCAGCAGTTCCTAAAGAAGTTGAATACAGAGTTGCCACATGACCCTGCAATACCACTACTGGGTATATACCCAGAAGAACTAAGAGCTGTGACATGAACAGACATCTGCACACTGATTTTCATAGCAGCATTATTCATGATTGACATTATTCATGTGGTGTATCCACATAATGGAATATTATGCAGCTGTGAGAAGGAATGAAGTCAATGAAGTGCAGATGACAACATGGGTGAAGCTGGAGGACATTATGTCGAGCAAAGCAAGCCAGACACAAAAGGACAAACACCCTATGACTGCATTACTATGAACCAAATATATTGTGTAATATATTGTATGATTTTTTAAAAAGTATATGTATATAGTACATTTAATTGAAAAATGTATGTTTTAATTCAACTGTTTCTTTTTTAAAGATTTATTTATTTTTTATTTCATCTCTCCTCCCCCCTGTGGCTTACTTGCTGTCTGCTCTCTGTGTCCATTTGCTGCGTGTTCTTCTGTGTCTGCTTGTCTCCCTTTGTTGCATCATCTTGCTACACCAGCTCTCTGCAGGTGCAGGCTGTCAGCTCTCCTCAGGCATGGGCCAGCCTGCCTTCACAAGGAGGCCCTGGGACGTGAATCCAGGGCTTCCCATAAGGTAGATGGGAGCCCAATGGATTGAGCCCAGCCTCTTCCTAACTGTGTTTTCTTTTTATTTTTAATAACTTTATATATTATATTTTCAATTATTAAATGTACAAAATAAAGTTTAAAAAAGTAGAATAAAAAAGAAATTTGAAACACCTAAAATATCAATAAAAGAATCTGTGTTTAATTTGCAAAAAAAAATGCAGTTACAGTAATATCATTGAAAGCGAATGGATTAAACTCCCCAGTCAAAAGATATATAGGGTGACAGCATAGATTAAAAAAACAGCAGCCATCTGTATGCTGCCTGTGAGAGACTCACCTCAGACCTGAGGATACAAACCGATAAAAGTGAAAGGTTACAAAAAGATACTCCACGCAAACAGTAACCAAAAAAGAGCGGAGTAGCTATATGAATATGGGACAAAACACATTTTAAATGCAAAAAATCATGACATACAAAAGGCCAATATATATTAATAAAAGGAACAATCCACCAGGAAGCTATAACAGTCATAAATATCTATGCACATAACAGGATACCCCCAAAATACATGAGACAAACACTTGCAAAACTGAAGGGAGAAATATAAATATCTACAATAATCATTGGAGACTTCAACACACCACTCACATCATTAGATAGAACTAGACTGAAGATCCACAAGAACAAATTAGACCGAACAGCTATATACAGAATGTTGCATCCAAACTCAGTGTATTACACATTCTTCTCAGTTGTCCATGGATCTTTCTCCAGGATAGACCACATGTTAGGGCACAATGCAGCTCTTGATAAATATAAAAAAGATTGAAATTATACAAAGCACCTTCTCAGATTATAATGGAATGAAACTGGAAATCAATTATAGATAAGAAAGAGGTAAATTTGCTAACGTGTGGAAGCCAAACAACATACTCCTAAATAATCAGTGGCTCAAAGAAGAAATTGCAAGTGAAATCAGTAAATATATTGAGACAAATGAAAATCAAACTTATCAAAACTTATGGGATACAGTGAAGGCAGTCTTGAGAGGGAAATTTATAGCCCTAAATGCCTATATTAAAAAAGAAGAAGAGCTAAACTCAAAGATTTAACTGAACAACTAGAGTAACTAGAAAAAGAACAGCAAACCAATCCCAAAGCAAGCAGAAGGAAAGAAATAATAAAGATTAGAGCAGAAATAAATGAAATTGAGAACCAAAAAAAAAAAAAACAACAGAGAAAATCAACAAAAGCTTGCTCTTTGAGAAGATCAATAAAATTGACAAACCTCTAGCTATATTTAACAAAAAAAAAAAGAGAGAAGATGCAAATAAATACAACTGAAAAAGAAAGAGGTGAATTTGAAATTGAACACCCAGAAATAAAAAGGTTTATAATCCTAAGAACAGCTAAAGTTTGAGCCTGTCCAAGTCAGAAAGAGACTGGTAGCCACCGTCTTGACTTCACACCTGGCACGAGGGGAGGCAGAGCAGACCAAAATCCCAGTGCTGGTGGGCACCGGCTGCTTTCCATCCAGATCATATTGCAGCTCTAGCCTAGGCCCCAGCCCCACCTTTGGAGGTGAAAGGTGGGGGCACCTGCACCAGCCTCTCCAGGAAATTACTGGCCAACCTGCAGAGGCTGGTGATCATCCTACTTTGGCAGCACAAGCTGCCCCAGGAGCTATTCTGTGGCTGGAATTAGAAGCTCCATTTCCCAAAAACAGGGAAGGAGGAGATGGTTGGCCACTGATTTCAGCTACTGATTAGTAGACTCGGCTGGCGTAGGAACAGCTAAGGTGTGAATCTGTCCAAGTGGGAAAGAGGCCAGTGGCTGCCATTTTAACTCCATCCCCAGCCTGAGGGGAAGCCAGGCTGACCAAAAATCACAGTGATGGTAGGAACCAGTTTCTTTCACCCAGATCGGCTGCAGCCCTAGCCTAGGCTTCAGTCCCACCTCTGGCAGGGAGGAGGCTGGCAGCATCTGCACCAGCCTATCCAGGTAACTGTGGGTACCATTGGCTGGCACAGACTGAATAATCAGAAGTCTACCAGGGCAACTGCGGTCATCTTGGACCCGCACTGCATAGATTGCTGCCCACACCTGCAGCTCCATCGCCATCCCAAGCAGGGGAGAAAGAGTTATGAAGCTTCATCAGTCTCTCTGGGCAACTACAGTCTAGGCCTGCATGACTTGGATTATTCCACACAGTTGTGACTCTGTCCCTACCCCTGGCAAAGGAGACACGTTGGGAGAAGCTTCATTGGTCCCTGGGGAAATGAGGGCAGCTTGAGCCTCCACAGCTTACAGCACCAACTACATCCTTGGCTCCTACTGCACAACCAGCAAGGGAAAAAGGGCAGGAAGCCCTAAACTAAGGAGAAAACCTGCACCCAGAATAAATACTCCAGTAAGCCAGATGCTAAGACACCAACAAAAAATTACAATCCACACCAAGAAACAGGAAGGTATGGCCCAGTTAAAGGAATAAGATAAGCCTCCAGATGACATAAAGGAATTGAGACAACTAATCATAGATGTTTGAACAAAACTCCTTAATAAATTCAATGAGATGGCTAAAGAGATTTAGGATATTAAGAGGACATTGGATGAGCACAAAGAAGAATTTGAAAGCATACATAGAAAAATAGCAGATCTTATGGGAATGAAAGGTGTAATAAATGAAATTTTTAAAACATTTGAATCATATAATAGCAGATTTGAGGAGGCAGAAGAAAGGATTTGTGAGCTTGAAGAAATGGCCTCCAAAAGTGAACATACGGGGAAACGGACTTGGCCCAGTGGTTAGGGCATCTGTCTACCACATGGGAGGTCCGCGGTTCAAACCCCGGGCCTCCTTGACCAGTGTGGAGCTGGCCCATGCACAGTGCTGATGTGTGCAAGGAGTGCCCTGCCACTCAGGGGTGTCCCCACGTAGGGGAGCCCCACACGCAAGGAGTGCACCCCATAAGGAGAGCCACCCAGCGCAAAAGAAAGTGCAGCCTGCCCAGGAATGGCGCCGCCCACACTTCCCGTGCCGCTGACAATAACAGAAGCAGACAAAGAAACAAGACGCAGCAAATAGACACAGAGAACAGACAACTGGGGGAGGGGAGGGGAATTAAATAAATAAATATATCTTTTTAAAAAAAAAGTGAACATACAAAAGAACAGATGAAGAAAAGAATGGAAAAAATTGAACAAGTTCTCAGGGAACTAAATGACAGCAAAAGGCATGCAAATATATGTGTCATGGGTGTCCCAGAAGGAGAAGAGAAGGAAAAAGGGACAGAAGAAATATTTGAAGAAATAATGGTAGAAAATTTCCAACCCTATTGAAGGACATAGATAACCATATCCAAGAAGCACAACGTAATTCCATCTGAAAAAAACCAAAAAGACCAACTCTGAGACAAATACTAATCAAAATGTCAAATGCCAAAGACAAAGAGAATTCTGAGATGAGCAAGAAAAAAGCAATGCATAACATATAAGGGATATCCAATAAGATTTAGTGCTGATTTCTCACCAGAAACCATGGAGGCAAGAAGACAGTGGTATGATATATTTAAGATACTACAAGAGAAAAACTTCCAGTCAAGAATCTTATATCCAGCAAGACTGTCTTTCAAAAATGAGGGTGAGATTAGAATATTCTCAGATAAACAGAAACTGAAAGACTTTCTAAGCAAGAGAACAGATTTTCAGGAAATACTAAAGGGTGTACTAGAGCCTGAAAAGAAAAGACAGGAAAGAAAGGCGTGGAAGAGTCTAGAAATGAAGATTATATCAATAAAAGTAACTAAAAGTGTCAAAAGAGTGGTGAAAATAAAATATGACAGAGAAAACTCAAATAGTCAGGAATAAACTTAACCAATGATTTAAAGCACTTGTATTCAGAAAACTGCAACTCAATGTTAAAAGAAATTTTAAAAGGCCTAAATAACTGGAAGAACATTCCACGCTCATGGATTAGAAGACTAAATATCATTAAGATGTCAATTCTACTCCAATTGATATACAGATTCAATGTAATCCCAATAAAAATTCCACCAGCATTAAAAAAATATTGAAAACACGGTTATAAAATTTATTTGGAAGGGTCTTGAATACCCAGAAACATCATAAAAAGGAAAAGTCAAACTTCATCTCCAGACTTCAAATCATATTACCTAGCTATATTGGTAAAAGCAGCATGGTACTGGCATAAAGACGGACCAATGGAGCCAAATTTATGGTTCAGAAACAGACCCTCACATGAGTGATGTGATGGTCAAGTGATTTTTAACTAGCCTGTCAAACCCACACACCTTGGGCAGAAGAGTCCATTCAACAAATGGTGCCGAAAGAATTGGATATCCATCGCCGAAAGAAGGAAAGAGGACCCCTATCTCATACATTATCTAAAAATTAACTCAAAATGGATCAAAAACCTAAAAATAAAAGCAAGAACCATAAAACTTCCAGAAGAAATTGTAGGAAAATATCTTCAAGACCTGGTGGTAAGTGATGGATTCTAAAGGAGATAAGAGGAGGACTGAGATGGACTACTGATGTTCAATGTATGTAGAAGTTTTAATTAGCTTTACTGTGAAAGTGTGGAAATGTAGAGTGGATGGTAACAAATGGTTACAGCTAGTTTATAAATGGGGATGAGGCTGAAAATGGTAACCTAAATACGTAAATGCCAATTGACAGAATACTAGAGAATAATCTAAGAACTGAATAGCACAAACCCAGAAGTGGATGAGAATTGTGGCTGATGGGTACAGATGCAAGAGTATCCTTGTTGAACTAGAGCAAATGTACATCACTACTGCAGGATGTTGGGAATGTGGAGAAGCATGGGAAAAATCCAGCTGGAGTGACCTATGGACTGTGGTGAGCAATAGTAATATAATATTCTTGCATCTATGGCAAAGATGTACTGTGTTGACAATAGGGCAGCATGGAAAATGTGTGCCAAATGTACACTATGGATGTGGTAACCATCAGATGATATTGTCTTATCTGTAACAAATGTTCCACCACAGTGTGATGTGTTGATGGAGGGGTGTTGTTTGGAAATTCTGCACATGTGCATGATTGTTTTATAAGTTCACAACTTCTGTCATAAAAATATATTTAAGTAATAATAATAGGATGGGAAAATACACCAAATGTAAGATACGGACTATAATTAGTAGTGATTTTTTTTTATTCTCCCCCCCAAAAGCTTTTTTTTTTTTCTGCTTATTGTCTGCTTTTCTGTGTCTGTATTTTATTTTTATTTACTCCCCCCCCCCCTTTGTGGCTTGCTTGCTGTCTGCTCTCTGTGTTCATTTGCCACACGTTCTTCTGCATTTTTTTTTTTTTGCTTGTCTCCCTTTTTGTTGCGTCACCTTCCTGAGCGGTGCTTGTGGGCTGGCGGCTCTCTGCAGCGTGTGGGCAAGCCTGCCTTCACAAGGAGTCCCTGGGACGTGAACCCATGGCCTCCTATATAGTAGACAGGAGCCCAGCTGATTGAGCCACAGCTGCCTCCCAGAAGTAAGATTTTGACAATATTCTTTCATAATCTGTGGCAGGTGTCTCATGACAATGCAAGGTGTTAGTGGAGGGTTGATGTAAGGGACCCCTGTTGTGCATGTTTGCTTTGTAAGTTCACAACTTTTACTATACACTTATTGTTCATGTATATTCATATATAAATGATATAAAGATAGTAGGGTGGGTTGGGTGAAAAATACTTTGGGTAGTAGTAATACTTTGACAATGCTCTTTAATCAATAGTTTAAAATGTTCTAACAACAATGCAAGGTGGTGGTGGTAGGGTGAGTTGTAAGAGCCCTGTATGATGTTATATATGTTTGTTTTGTAAGTTCACAACTATGACTATATACTCATTGTTTATGAATGTTTATGAATGAGTGATATACTTCAATAAATTTTTAAAAAGGATCTGATGCTTTTGACTACAACTGGCTCTGATAGCTATGCTGGAAATGAACTAGAAATTTCCGTCATTTCCTCTCTACTTTTTTTCTTTATTAAAGAAGTTGTGGGTTTGCCAAGCAATCTGTGTATAAAATTCAGGATTGACATGTACCACCCTATTAGTTACACCTGGCATTGGTGTGGAACATTTGTTACAATTGATGAATACCCACTTTTATAATTGTTTTATTAACTATAGTCCATGGTTTAACTTAGGGTTCGCTGTGTAGGGTAGTTCCATGGATTTTTACAATATATACATCCTAACATTTCCACTGTTAGTCACATTTAGATAGATATTTCAGAGTTGTAAATTATGTTCACAGTGTTGAGCTACTCTTACTGCCATCCATTACCAAAACATTTCCATCATTCCATGTAAGTTCTTTGTACATTTTAAGCCTTAACTTTCATTTCCCTGTCCCCACCCTGTCCCTTGGTAACCTATAATCTAGATTCTGACTCCCAGGTTTCTGAACTCCTTTTATGTACCAGGACCTGATCTATATTCTGGAACAAAAGAATGTAAGTGACACATTGCTCTTCTTTGAAAGAAAAATAGATGGATAAAAGAGAATCTTTAGGGGGAGGCAGACATGCAAACAATTATCTAAGTTGTAGGAGTCTCATAAATTTGTTGACTACAAGAATAAATTAGGGAAGCGGGCTTGGCCCAATGAATAGGGCACCCGCCTGCCACATGGGAGGTCCAGGGTTCAAACCCCGGGTCTCTTTGACCCGTGTGGAGCTGGCCCACGCGCAGTGCTGATGCGCGCAAGGAGTGCCCTGCCACGCAGGGGTGTCCCCCGTGTAGGGGAGCCCCACGCACAAGGAGTGCGCCCCGTAAGGAGAGCTGCCCGGCGCGAAAGAAAGTGCAACCTGTCCAAGAATGGCACCACTTGCATGAAGAGCTGACACAATAAGATGATGCAACAAAAAGAAACACAGGTTCCCAGTGCCGCTGGTAAGGATAGAAGTGGTCACAGAAGAACGCACAGCGAATGGACACAGAGAGCAGACAGCTGGGGGGTGGAGAAGGGGAGATAAATAAATAAATAAAGCTTTTTTAAAAAAAGAATAAATTAATAAACCAAAATTTTTTCACAATTCTAAATTTATATACCATAATTCAAAGCACACTCTATTTACAATATCTAAATAATTCCACATTTCATTTTGGTAAATGATGGGAATACTTTAATAAAATATGTAACACACCTTATATGTAGGCAGAATATTTTACTATTTATATTATCTTTCCTCAATTATCTTAAGGGAAGGGCAATATTTAAAGATTCTTTAATGTGCTATCCAGTGAAAAAGGTGATACCTAGAACATAATAAATTATCAAACACCTATTGAAATTAACAGATGCTTTCCCAGTGATATATTGAAAAGCGTTATTTAAATTATTTCACAATATGTTGGTATTAAAATGAAAAAAACAACAACAGGTGCGTGGCAAACTAGGCAGATGAAAAAACCAATCAGACTCAAATCATTGTTGTTTTGAAAATTGACATCTTTGGAAAAAATAGAGAGCATAGATAAGAATATTCACTAATTTGATATTTAAAACAGCTACATATAATTTACACAGGCAGGTTAATATTTACACTGTGATTTTTATGACTACATTTTTATTTATACTTTTATACAAACACAGGATTTTAAAAAGCAGCTCTTAAATTCTTTATTTCTGAAGAGTGGGTTGTTAGTATATATGGAGTTGGAATCACAAAATTGGATATGGATAGAGTTTTGTAGATTTCGGAATTATCTCTAGATATTTTGAGCATTACAGTTCTTCTAGATATCTATGGTAAAGGCATATAAAGTCATGCTTGTTTATCTTGATGACACTTGATATACCAATGCTAAGTTTTAAACCAATGCTATGGGATTAAGCAAATCATGTGATTCAGCGCTAGGTTAGCATCTCTGATAATAAAGTTCTGGCCATGAAAATGGCTGTGCAATAACACACTTTATTGCATTAATTATCACAAATACATGGTCCCAGGTGCTTATTCAAATTATTCTCTAAATTGGGACGTGGATGTAGCTTAACTGATAGAGCATCTGCCTACCATATGGAGGGTCCAGTGTTCAAACCCAGGGTCTCCTGACCCGTGTGATGAGCTGGCCCATGCGCAGTGCTGATGCGCACAAGGAGTGCCCTGCCATGCAGGGGTGTCCCCTGCGTAGGGGATCCCCACACGCAAGGAATGCGCCCCTCAAGGATAGCTGCCCCATGCAAAAAAATCACAGCCCTCCCAGGAATGGCACCGCACACACGGAGAGATGATGCAACAAAAAGAGATACAGATTCCTGGTGCCGCCAAGGACGCAAGCAGACACAGAAGAGCACACAGCGAATGGACACAGAGAGCAGACAACAGGGGTCGGGGAGAGGGGAAAGAAATAAATTTTAAAATTTTTAAATAAAAAATTATTTTCTAAGTGTCACAAACATACACCAGAGAAAAATCACTCTTTAGCCCTAAATCTTTATCTGGTCTCTGAACTCTGTGAATTAGACGAGGGTATTCCATTAGAAGGGAGGATTTCTTTTTTCTTTTTCTTTTTTTTTAAAGATTTATTTATTTTATTTAATTCCCCACCTTCCCCTGGTTGTCTGTTCTCTATGTCTATTTGCTGCGTCTTGTTTCTTTGTCTGCTTCTGTTGTTGTCAACGGCACGGGAAGTGTGTGCGGCGCCATTCCTGGGCAGGCTGCACTTTCTTTCATGCTGGGTGGCTCTCCTTACGGGGCGCACTCCTTGCGCGTGGGGCTCCCCTACACGGGGGACACCCCTGCGTGGCAGGGCACTCCTTGCGCGCATCAGCACTGCACGTGGGCCAGCTCCACACGGGTCAAGGAGGCCCGGGGTTTGAACCGCGGACCTCCCATGTGGTAGTCGGACGCCCTAACCACTGGGCCAAGTCCGTTTCCCTCTTTTTCTTAATCCATGAAAATTCTAGGAAACCTGCCCATATATACTTCATCCTGGAATCCTCCTAATGCTTGCTGGGTTTTTAAACTGAAGGGCTGACAACATGAAGAGGATCTTTTTGGGCTCTATCCTCTTTTAAAAGGAAAGAAAGAAGGGCATCATGCACCTATGTATGAATAAGACAACAATGCAAATCCCAATGTAAACACAATCGATAAAATATTTACTATCAATCTGGCACCGCATTGCATGCTTTATATGCTTTACATGCATTTCATAATTTTATGCTTCCAACTTCTTATGGGGTATTTTTTTATTATTACGTCACATTTAAATATGAATAAACCAAGGCTAAGCAAACTGAAGTAGACTCCAAACTCACTTAGTGACTGTGGAGTTTGAGTTTTATGCCCCAGATGGTCATGCCCCCAGGGCTAGTTAGTCCCCGTGGGTGGGACCCTGCTGTGGGTGGGGGCTTTTGGTTAGACTGCGCAGTAGGGCGTGACCCAGGCGGGCCTCACCCTCTTACTAGGGCCCTTTATAAAAGGGATGAATACGGAGAGAGATTCAGAGAGAAACCAGCAGAAATGCAGGGAGAAAACCACAGGAGCTGAGGGGACAGAGGAAGCCAGAATCTGAAAACAACGAAACCCAGAAGGGGAGGAGAGACCCGCAGGTGCCACCACGCGTCAGCCTTCGGGGGAAAGTGCCACCTGACGACGCCTGGGTTTGGACATGTTTTCATCCTCAAAACTGTAAACTTACAAGCTAATAAATCCCCACTGTAAAAGCTAACCTATTTCTGATTTGTTGCTTTCTACAGCTTCGGGCAAACTAAAATAGTGACAAAATGGGACTTGAATACTATATTGCTAATATCCAAAGTGCACCGACCTGAGGAAGACAGAACATGCTGTTCCATTCTGACAACCAAAGTACCTTTTATAATGGGTAAAGGCTATTTTGTTATATTTATTTTTACCCATTGTGTCCCTTAGAAATCTTTGCCCTGTTACTCTGGCTCAACTGGTCTTTATAGTATGTTCAGAATTTCTTAGATATAGTAAAATTGGGACTTGTATTTATTTTTACGCTTTAAGAATACTTTTTAAAGTTTAGAAAGAGGATCAAATACTACCTTGAGAAACAGATAAAATTTGTAAACACTTTGCCTTCCCCTAATTCAAATATTTCCACATACAGATAATATGAATATTTGGATATAAATCCAGGTGATTCATGAACTGCAGATTAAATCATAAGCATTAAAACTTTGTTGTTTCATTAAAACGATGGCATTCTTTCTACTTCTGCTTTTAGATCTTCTTTAGTCATATAAGTCTTACAATAAATCAGTAACAAGGAATAAATAAATATGTATATATAATAGGGTGGGTTGCGGGGAAAATACACCAAATGTAGGATGTGGACTACAGTTAGTAGTAATATTTAATGATGCTTTTGCATAGTTTGTAACAGATGTTTCACAACAATGGAAGGTGTTGGTGGAGGGGTGATGAGTGGGACCCCTGTATGATGTTATGCATGTTTCTTTTGTAGGTTCACAACTGTTACTATTCACTTATTGTTTGTGTATGTTCATGTATGAATGATATATTTCAGTAGAAATATCTTTTTAATGGGCAAAAAAGTTTTCTTAAAGCAATTTTATTGAGATATATTCACATATCATGCAATCTATCCAAAGTGTACAATCTGTGGCTTTTTGTATAATCTCAGTGCTGTGCATTCATCACCACAAAAAATTTTAGAACAATTTCATTACTCCAAAAAGAAAAACTCCATGCCCCTTAGCAGCTGCCTTTCAATCCCTCTATCCTTCCCAGCCTTACATAACCACTTACCTAATTCCATCTTTATAAATTGATTTTTATTTACATTTTATATAAATGGAATCATACAATATTTAGTACTTTGTGTCTGGTTTCTTTCACTTAGAATAATGGTATTTTTGGGGGTTTTGTGGGGTTTTTATTTGCCTGCTATTAACATCTTGTAACATTAACATACATACGTTCAGTTTCAAATAAAAAGTCTTATATATACAATATTACCTGTATTCATATTTCACATGTGGTTTCACTGTGCTATACAGTTCCACGTTACATTTTTCAGCTTTTCTTCAAGTAATATAAATATCCTTAGACTTGCCCTTTCAACCACTGTCATACCCATCTATTAGCGCTGCTAAAAACACTGTGGTGTGCTTCCACCATTTTTATTCATTGCCAACGCTTTACCAACAACCTTTTCAGCAGCTCCGCGCAGGTTGGCCCTGGGATCCGGATGTGCTGCGTGGGCAGGTGAAGGCCGTGCCTCTCGCACCGCCAGGCCCCTCCCTGAGCCCGAGGGGATTAATACAAATGAGGTCTGTTATTACATGACCCTCTGCCAACTAAGCCTCCCTACTCTACTTTTTATAATTAATATTTAAAATCCCAAACAGGAAATTACGTGTATCCCTGTTAAATTTCATTTGGTTGATTTTGGTTCTTCATTTCAACCTCTTAGAAGGCAATTTCGAATTTTCATTTTGTCATCTATTTATGCATTATTCTTCCCAATGCTACATTCTATATAATTCTGATCATCTTTAATTAAGCATCGAGCAAATTCTGACAGTGGGTATTTTCAGAAACAGATCGAGGCCGCAGGCTGGTGTTGAATACAAGGCAATAAGGAGGAGTGAAATAGGCTTTTCTCAATCCCATGACATTATATAATAGCAATTAGATTATCTTCCCTTTCACCCTAGAGTTTAGATATGCCATAAATTTGTCTGATTTTTATATATTCTTTAAATAAAATAAAGTTCTGGGTTAATTTAAGTATCTCTAGGGTGAACTAAAAGCAGTTCTTTGTATTATGGCAGTCCTGGGTTTAGTTTTTGATGGTTCTTTCCATATCAAAGATATAATTAATCCTTAAAAATATGCAGAGCACTGCATTCCAGCTGCAAATTTGGATAATATTAATGTCATTTTCCCACCCAAGCAAAACTGGCAAGGAGTAAATGAGGTAATACCTTCTTAACCACTTCTTTTTTGTTTTAAGATTTATTTCTTTCTCCCCACCCCTGTTTGCATTTGCTGTTCATTTTCTTTTCAGGAGGCACCAGGACCTGAACAAACCCAGGACCTCCGCTGTGGGAAGGAGGTGCCTAACTGCTAGAGCCACTTCCACTCCCTTTGTTTTACTCTCACTATGCTTTCCTCCTTGTGTCTCATGTCATCTTATGTCAGCTCACCATGGCTGCCCTTTGCATCAGCTTGCTGTCTGGCTTGTCTTCTTTAGGAGGCATGGGGAACTAACTCGGGACCTCCCATGTGGTAGGCGGGAGCTCATCTGCTTGCGCCATATCCACTTCCCCTAACACTTGTTTTAAAGCACTTGGCAAGAAAAGCAGAAATCAATCAAAGCGGTCAAACTCGCAGAATCAGCAGCTTTCCAGCCCTATCTGTGAGGCATGCTGTTTTAGTTTGCGGAAGGGCTGCGATGCAAAGTACCAGAAATGAGTTGGCTTTTACAAAGGGGATTTAACTGCGGTAAATTCACTAATTGGAAGAGCAGCTCCCAGGACGAGCACTGTCCGGCAGGGTGTCCGCAGAGGAGGGTGACCCCGGCGCCGCCAGGGGCAGCAGAGACGGCCTCCGAGGACCCGGAGCTCAGCGGCAGCCGCGCCTGGCGCTTCTCCTCCCGCCTCCGCCCTCTGACCCGGGGCTGCGCAGGACCACGTGCGCAGCTCGTCCGCCTGTCCGGCGCGCTGGCTCCCTTTATACGACCCGGCAGGAGGCGGAGCCTCCCGGGACCACGCCCACTGGCAAGAGGCGGCGCCTCCCTGGGGCCACGCCCACTGGCAAGAGGCGGCGCCTCCCGGGGCCACGCCCACTGGCAAGAGGCGGCGCCTCCCGGGGCCACGCCCACTGGCAAGAGGCGGAGCCTCCCGGGGCCACGCCCACTGACGCAGCCCAGCAGGCAGCTCCCGCCCCCAGGCAGGGATTGGTTACAACACAAGCTTTTGCTTTTTGGAATCCACAAATTCCGAACCGTCAGGCGTGCCATCAGGGGCTGCCTCGGGCTCCCTCTCTGGAACTGCTGTGCTGCTCCTACCACTGGTCCAGACACTTCCTCTGCCACAGCTGCCCACTGCTGTAGCGCGCAGGCAGGCACAGAGTATACACAAGCGAGTTTCCGGGGCTCTGCAGCCAGCCTCGCGCCCCGCGTTTCTCTCCCCTGCCCTGGATCCCTGAGAGGCCACGAGAAGCCGAGCTCCCCTGATAAGCTGTGTGGTCACGTGGCAAGAACAAGACATAAAACCTTGTTTTAAGTGAGTGAGATTTGGGGGATGTTTGTTACTGGAGCATCACCTCGTCTATACTGTCTGATAAAATAGTTACCAAATGCCCTCCAGCCCGCTTTTTTATTGGCTCCAGAAAACCTAGAGCTAATGATTTGACTCATGGTGTAATCTAGGCCTCTAGATGGGGCATGCACTCTTAGCCTAGCTCCTGGCCCCTTTTTCTCTCTCCTTTTAAGGTGTTGTGGTGTGTATCCATCCTTACAAATTGTCTTAGAGCCATCTTGGAATAATAAAGAGTATAAATAAATAAAATGTCCTGGGTCTAGGGAAAAAAAGGAACCTTGTTTCTGCTATTTGATGACTTATACAAAGCGTAGCCTGGAGCACAAATGAAAAGAAAAAGAAAAAAACCAAGTCGGCACCTTGCACCAGCAGCTCCCACAATCCCCATTTCCTGGCATGAGGGAGGCTGCTTGGCTGGGCTCTGCCTCTGTCCTGGCACCACCGCCAGGAGCCTCACCACCTTGACTCTGTGCTTCCAGCTGGGTCTGTGTATTTCTCGCCGAGTGTGAGCCCAGGGAATAATGATCAGTACTGCCTGCTCCTCAGTGCTGCACAGTCTGTCCTTCTCCTGCATACCCCAAGGATTGGCCCCTCCCAGGGTAGAGAAAGTGATGAAGGAAATAATGGCCCAAATGCCCAAATCTGTAAACTTACAGGAAGTTCCACGGGCTCCAAGTCTGATAGACATTAAGAGAATTACACCAAGACACATTATGGGAAGTAGATGTGGCTCAACAACTGAGCTCCTGCCTACCACACAGGAGGTCATGGGTTTGGTTCTCAGTGCCACCTGGAGAAGACAAGTAAGACAGTAAGCCAACATGATGGGCAGGCGCAAAGAGCTGATGCAACAAGATGATGCAACAAGGAGACACAAAGAATAAAGACAATGAGAGACACAACGAAGCAGGTTGCTGAGGTGGCTCAAGTGATTGAGCACAACTCTCCCACATGGGAGTCCCAGGTTTGGTTCCCAGTGTCTCCTAAGAGAAGATGAGCAGACACAGAGAGCAGACAGTAAGTGCAAGCAAAAAGGGAGGGAATAAATAAATAATAAATCTTAAAAAAAAAAAACTTATTATGGCAGGGCTTTTTAACCTTTTTTTTTTTGCTCCACAGAACCCTTTGCCAGTCAGATGAAAACCATGGACCCCTTCTCAGAATGCAATGGCAGACAGTTTATGACACTCAACATCAGAGGTCAGAAAACATAAAGATAATAATTTGATTTTTTTCAATTCAAGCTCATGGACCCCCTGAAATCTTTCCATGGACTGCTTGGAGGTCTGTGGACCCCTGGTTAAGAACCCCTGCATTATGGCAAAATTGACAAAATCCAAAGATGAGAGAGGGATTTTAAAGTAGCAAGAGAGAAGTGACTTGCCACATTCAAGGGAACCCCATTAAGATAACAGCAGAAGGAAATGGATGTAGCTCAAGCAATTGAGCTCCCACCTACCACATGGGAGGTCCCAGGTTCAGTTCCCAGTACCTCTAAAGAAGACAAGCAAGACGGCAAGCTGATGCAATGGGCTGGCGCAGCAAGTTGAAGCAACAAGATGATGCGGCAAGAGACAAAAGGAGGAAAACATAATGAGAGACACAGCAAAACAGGGAGTGGAGGTCCCAGGTTCAGTTCCTGGTGCCTCCTAAGAGGAAGATGAGCACACAATGAACAGACAGTGGGTGCAAAAAATGAGGGGGTGAGGAGAAATAAAAAAATAAATCTTAAAAATATATATATTAAAAGCAGACTTCCCATCAGAAACCCTGGAGGCCAGAAGACAGTAGATGGCATATTCAAAGTCCTTAAGGAAAAAACTGCCAACCCAAAGTTCTAAAGCTGGCAAACTTATCATAACAAAAATGAAGGAGAGACTTCTAAGAAGTTGGAGGATTAGAAACACAGGATTTTCCTTTCTCTCAGAAAAATAGCTAGAGAACAGGCAGAAATGGAATGAAAAAATTGGGGCATTAGGGCACCAGGGGAGGCTGGACACTACCCAGAAGTGAGAAGGGACAAAGGAAAAGAACCTCAACAGGTAACTGTGGGTAGAAGCTGAGGCTGGTGGCTTCCCGTCCCCACCCGGGGAGGAGACAGTTTTGAATTCTCCAGCCACTGGCCGGCGGCTTCGGACAGAGCGAGCCGCAGGGGCCACCTCCCCAGGAAGGGGGAGAGAGGGACGCAGCCCAAGGCCGACTCAGCGTTGGCCAAGAGATGTGCTCTGCTGTGTCCCAGGAGCCCCTCCGGCTGGGGGCTACGCCACTGTTGGCCTTGGAGCCAGCAGGGGCGAAAGCACCGGCCTTCTCCATCTCCCTCCCCATGACGGAACCGTTGCTGAGGATGCAGAAGGGGGTGGAGTTATTTCCCACCAGAGAAAAGGGCGGGGGGCTGCCAATAGAGGCTGGAGAACTGTCTCTGAGAAAGTTTGATTTGTGAGGCTCTGCATAGCCTTGAACTGCTCTCACATTGTTCTGGTCCGAGTAGCAACAAACACACCCTGACCAGCTCTGAACTGACAGGGCTTCTGAAGAGCGCGTCTGCTGGTGAACCACAGACATGCATGCGAGGAAATTAAAAGAAAATAAGTAAGAGGCTTTTGGGGCCTTTACACAACCCCCCCCCCCCCCAAGGCCCATGGAGGCTGGTTTGCAGCCCATTACTGGGTCCAGGGCCTGGATTGGAGCAACTGAACAGTGATAATCCCAAAGAGCTAGAACAGGTTGAACCAAGGGTCAAAGAACAGCAGTAAGACACAGCCACCTGCTGCTAAATCCCTATGAAAGAGAGAAACAGCGAGCATCAGAGTAAACTCGCCATCACAGTCAGATTCCTAGACAGGCGCAAAAAGTTACAAGCTATGCTAAGAAAACAGAAGACATGGCCCAAGCAAAGGAATCTATCAAAGCCCCAGATGAGACAAAGGATTCGACACAACTATTCAACAAGGTACCTACAAATCTCCTAAACCAAATCAACAGGTTGAAAACCAATAAGATCAAAGAGGTAAAGGACATCAAGAAGACACTGGGCAAGCACAAAGAAGAATTTGAAAACCTGAACAGAAAAATAACAGAGCTTATGGGAATGAAAATCACAATAGGTGAGATCAAAAACACATTAGAGGGGGAAATGGACTTGGCCCAGTGGTTAGGGCGTCCGTCTACCACATGAGAGGTCCACAGTTCAAACCCTGGGCCTCCATGACTCATGTGGAGCTGGCCCATGCTCAGTGCTGATGTGCGCAAGGAGTGCCCTGCCACGCAGGGGTGTCCCCCACGTAGGGGAGCCCCACATGCAAGGAGTGCACCCTATAAGGAGAGCCACCCAGCACGAAAGAAAGTGCAGCCTGCCCAGGAATGGCGCCACTCACACGGAGAGCTGACACAAGAAGATGATGCAACAAAAAGAAACACAGATTCCTGGTGCCGCTGATAAGGATAGAAGTGGTCACAGAACACACAGCAGATGGACACAGAGAGCAGACAACTGGGGGGAGAGGGGAGAGAAATAAATAAATAAATAGATAAATAGATAAATAAAAGCACATTAGAAGTGCTTATTGAGCTGTAGTTTGTCTGTTTTTTCTTTATTATTGGAACAATGAAAATGCTCTAACAATGATTGAAGTGATGAATGCAGATCTATGTGATTATAGCAAATACCATTGATTGTATACTTTGGATGAATCGTATGCTTTATTAATATGTATCAATAAAATTATTTGTTTAAAAAACACATTAGAGGCCTACAAGAGCAGACTTCAATGACAGAAGAAAAAATAAGAGATGAAGACAGAACAGCTGAAATTGAAGAGAAAGAAGAACAGAGAGAGGGAAGAATGGAAAAATTGGGCAGGTGCTCAGGAAGTTGAATGATAACATGAAGTGCAACAACATACGTCATGAGAATTCCAGCAGAAGAAAAGGGAAAAGGGACAGAAAGAGCATTTGAGGAAATAATGGCTGAAAATTTCCCCAACTCTCATGAAAGAAATGAATTTACATGTCCAAGAAGTGCAGGGTACTCCAATCAGAATAAATCTGAGTAGACCTGCTCCAAGACACATACTACTCAGAATGTCAAATGCCAAAGATAAAGAGAAAACTTTCAGAGCAGCAAGAGAGAAGCAAACCATCATGTATAAGGGACATCCAGTAAGACTCAGTAGATTTCTCTTCAGAAACCATGGAGGTGAGAGACAGTGGTATGATCCAAGTAGGATACTGAAAGAGAACAGTGCCAGCCAGGAATTCTGTATCTGGCAAAATTGTCCTTCAAACATGAAGGTGAGTTTAAAATATGTGAAAACACACAAAAACTAAGAGAGTTTGTAAAAAAAGAATCCACATCTGCAAGAACTATTAAAAAGAGTCTTACAGCCTGAAAGAAAAAGACAAGATAGAGGGGCTTGGAGGAGAAAGGAGAAGGCAAGAATAGCAGAAAGGATAGCCCAAAGAGTAAAAAGACAGATGAAAGTAAGGTACATGAAAACCAAAGAATAAAATAGTGGAAGTAATTAATGAATTCACAGTATATCATTGATTGTGAATAAATTAAACTCCTCAATTGGGAAGCAGACTTGGCCCAGTGGTTAGGGCGACCGTCTACCACATGGGAGGTCCGCGGTTCAAACCCCGGGCCTCCTTGATCCATGTGGAGCTGGCCCACATGCAGTGCTGATGCGCGCAAGGAGTGCCGTGCCATGCAGGGGTGTCCCCACGTAGGGGAGCCCACGCGCAAGGAGTGCGTCCCGTAAGGAGAGCCGCCTAGCACAAAAGAAAGTGCAGCCTGCCCAGGAATGGTGCTGCACACATGGAGAGCTGACACAGCAAAATGACGCAACAAAAAGAAACACAGATTCCCGTGCCACTGACAACAACAGAAGTGGACAAAGAAGAACACGCAGCAAACAGACACAGAGAGCAGACAACTGGGGGGGGGGGGAGAAAGGGGAGAGAAATAAAAATAAATAAATCTTGAAAAAAAAATTAACCGCCCCAATCAAAAGATATAAGCTGACAGATTAATAGGGAAAATGGGAGAGGGGGTGGGGTATATAAAAATCTCCTATATTTTCTATGTAACTTTCATGTAATGTAAAAAATTTTTTCTTACCAAAGCTTAATTTTAATAGTGTTATCGTCTCAGATACTTTAAATATATCTCACAAATACAAATTGATAAATCATCTTTGGTGTTCACAGAGCCTATAGCAGGAAGGGTTACAACCATACAAAGAAGTGTAGTTAAACTGGAGCTGGAAAGAGACCACATGTGAAGAAGCTGGTTCCTGCCTTAGCTTTTTCTAAGTGGACCATAAATAAGCCGTCTGCAACAGCTGCCCCTAATATAAATAACAGAAGACAATCACACATGATGAACTAGTTTCCAGATGAGTTCTTCTCTAGCAGGGACAGGAAACGGATGCAGCTCATTTCTTGAGAATGGATTCCTAGTAAATACCCAGAAAGAGGTATCAGCCAAAGCCATTATTTATTCTCATCACATTTGTATATCTTCAGAATTGGAAGAAGAGCCTGTGCTGTGGCTCATTCTTTTGCAGTACACACGTCATGCTCTGGCTCTCTCCATGTGGGCATACAATGGAGGAAACAAGAGGGATTTTCTTAGCCTGGAAATAATCATAGACCTTCTTTCCACAGACCAGGAGTACAGTTCCCCCCTCTGCTGTTTATTCTGCCCACCACCTTCTCATAGGGCTCATCCATAACACTTACCCATCCACTTCAGTGATGAACTGTCATCTCCCAGGTCGGCAGGGCTGCCCCTCTGCATCTCTTGGGCAAATAGACTGGCAGATTCAGAATCGCATTTAAGTGAAAGTCATAGCCATTCTCACCTTTAACCAGCATGCGGCGCTTGGGCTTCTGATTGCCTACTTCCTCTGTACTATCTGGACTTGAGACCTCAGAGAATCAGGAGTAGGAGCTAGAGCCTCCTTGACAGAACCACTGGGCAGTTCTTGACTTTGATAGTGGAGAGATGGAGAAAAATGAGCCAATCTACGCGTTGTCTGTCTATCACCGACGGTGAAGTCTGATCTCCACCCTCCCTGGTCATTTCTAGCCCAGTCATGATTAAGGCTTCCACAGCCTTGCCATTGACAGCAACTACCAGGCCGGTGCTCTTCGGGCCAGCCTGCTCTGCTGGGCTTCTGGAATCTACATCCTTGATGATTTGGCCTTTCTGGTCTGGGGCTGCCCTCAGGTAGAACCCACAGCCATTGCTTCCCTTCTTAAGCTCTACAACCTGGGGCTTTGAGGGTAGCAGCTTCAAACTGGCTGTTTCCCTCCTGAATTTTATCTTCTGCTCACTGTGGCACTTATCTGTTTCCTTATCCACCAGCAGAAATGTGGCGTGGCTTCCTGACTTCTTTGCCTTTTCAATCACTTCCTCATGGCTGGCATTTTCTACGTTCTCTCCATTCACACCAGTCAAGTGATCATCAGCCAGGAGACCAGCTTTCGGAGCCCACCGTGAGGCATTCTACCAGCCGTGTGCACTCCCTTTCTCACCATGGACAGTTTCCAGAGAAGCCCTTGCTATTCGCCTCCTTCACCAGGAGCACAGCTGAGGCTGGGGCCAAGTGTCCACTCCACCGGTCATCACTGGGAGCAATTCCTCATCACTCAAACCTGGCACCTTCTGACTCTGACCCAACTCCTTCAAGTCAACCTGTTTTTTTAAGGGCTTTCTCATAGGAATTCCCATCCAGAACTAGTTGTCCACAGACACCACTGATCCTGAGAACTCCCATCGCCGTCCTGGAGGCAGCCTTCTCTGCCAGGCTGCACTTTTCATCCCCCTAGACCAGGTGGCCAGCAGAGTCCTCGATTCACCAGAAGCCAGAACTCTGCCCTGCTTGTTTGGACAGCTCACATTCTTGGGGTCTGAAAGTGGAGACCATTTCTAGATCTGGAAGGGAGAGAAGCCCCTCTGTTCATGTGGGAATTCTCTCTCTGCTGGTGAGCACTAGTCTTGGAACTCACAGGACTTTAACAAAGATTTATTTAAAAGTTGCTGTATTTAACAGGGACGTGAGGTCTGAGTTCAGGTGACTTCCGTCCTGACCTGCCAGCTGACTGGGCCCTGAGCTGGGAGAGCCTGAAAGACCCTCAGCTAACAAGTGCGCAGCCCACCTGCCTCCTGGGGATGTGGCTCTCCTTGCCTGCCATTCCCAAGGAATTAAAACTTTTTAAAATAAAGAGAAAAAAAAGAACAAAAAAATTATATATATATATATATATATATGTATGTATGTGTATATGTATATATATATATATATAGGCAGACTGAATGGGTAAAAAACCCAGCAAAAAATCCATACGCTGTCTACAAGAGACTCACATTAGATCCAGGTATATAAATTGGCTGAAAGTGAAAGGATAGAAAAAGATATTCCATGCTGTATTAGTCAGCCAAAGGGTGCTGATGCAAAATACCAGAAATCGGTTGGTTTTTAACAAAAGGTATTTATTTGCGGTAGAAGCTTACAGTTACACGGTCTTAAAGAGTCCAACTCAAGGTACCATAGAGGTGGTTTCTCACCTAGAATCTGTCGCCATGTGTTGGTGCAGGATGGCGGGCGGTGTCTGTGAGGGTTCAGGCCTCCTCCTCCTCCCAAGGCTCCGTGGTCCCAGCTTCTTCCAGTGTCAGCCACAGGCTGGGACAAGTCTAGTCTATCTTCTGGGGCTGGTTTCTCTCCAGGCTCAGCTGCTCTGCTCTGTCCACAAGGCCAGCTGTGAACTGTCAGGCAAATGGCTTGTCTCTCTTCCCATGGCCTCTGCCATGTCTAATGGAGCCTTCTCATGTATCTGCTTCTCTGTGTGTTTACTTCTCAGGCCCAGGATCAAACTCTCACTCTCTCCTCTGCCACGTCATTTTCTCTGTGAGTCCTTGCCCACCGAGGGGGCGGGGTATCACCATCCTACTGATGTGGCCCAATCAAAGCCTTAATCATTATTTAATCAGGAAAAGTGAAACTTCTGAATCTAATATAATCTAATATGCCTGGAGGGACAGACCAGTTTACAAACATAATCACATGCAGACAGTAACTAAAAAAGAGCAGGGCAGCTATCCTAATATTGGACAGATTTTAATGCAAAAAAGTTACAAGAGATGGAGAAAGCCATTATATATTAATAAAAGGGACAATTCACCTGGAAGAATTAACAGTCATAAATGCCTATGCACCTAACAAGGGTGCCCCAAAATACATGAGGCAAACTCTATCAAAACTGAAAGAAGAAACAAGTATCTACATTGTAATAGTTACAGACTTCAATACACTCCTCACATAATTAGACAGAACAATTAAACAGAAGATCTCAAGTAAATATCTCGAGACGAATGAAAACGAGAACACAATTTATCAAACTTTATGGGATACAACAAAGGTGTAAGTACTGATAGAGAAATTTATAAACTTAAATGCCTATATTTAAAAAGAAAACTAAAATCAAAGACCTAATTGAACACCTGGAGGAACTAGAAAAAGAACAGCAAACCAATCCCAAATCAAGCAGAAGGAAATAAATAATAAAGATTAGGGCAGAAATAAGTGAAATTGAGAAAAACAACAGAAAACAATACAGAAAATCAACAAAACCAAAAGCTGGTTCTTTGAAAAGATCAAAAAAATTGACAAAACCTTGGCTAGATTAACAAAGAAAGAGAGAGAAGAGGCAAAAAAAAAAAAAAAAAAAATCAGAAATGAAAAGGGGGACATTACAACTGACCCCACAGAAATAAAAAGGATCATAAGTGGATATTATGAAAAACTGTATGCCAACAAATAGACAACTTAGGTGAAATGGGTAAATTCCAAGAAATGCATAAAGAACTTACACTGACTCTACAAAATATAGAGGGAAAAAAGTCCAGGACCAGGCTTCACAGGTAAATTCTAGTAAGCATTTCAAGAAGAATTAACACCAATCCTGTTTAAACTCTTCCAAAAAATTTAACAGGAGGGAAAGTCACCCAACACATTTTATGAAGCCAACGTCACCCATAACCAAAGCCAGATAAAGACACTATAAGCCAGAAAATTACAGACCAATCTCTCTAATGAACTTAGGTGTAAAATTTCTCAACAAAATACTTACAGATAGAATCCAACAGCATATTAAAAGAATCATACACCACGACCAAGTGGAATTTATTCCTGGAATGCAAGGGTTGTTCAACACAAGAGAATCAATTAACATAATACACCACACTAACAGACTAAAAGGGAAAAACCATATGATCATCTTTATCCATGCAGAAAAGGCATTCAACAAAATCCAGCATCCTTTGATAAAACCACTTGGAAAGATAGGAATAGAGGGCACATTCCTCAATATGATAAAGAGCATAGATGAAAATCCCACAGCCATCATCATACTCAATGTGGAAAAGTTGGAAGCTGTCCCTCTAAGATCAGGAGCAAGACAAAATGCCCACTGTCACCACTGTTATTCAACATTGTGTTAGAAGTTCTACCTCAAGCAATTAGACAAGGAAAAAAGAAAGGAACCAAAATAGAAGGAAGTAAAACTCTCACTATTCACAGATGACGTGATCCTTTATTTAGAAAATAAATGTCTATAACAAAGCTAATCAAGAAAATAAGTTCTGGAAAGTGTCACGATACAAGATGAACATGCAAAAATCAGTAATGTTTCTGTACACTATTATTGAATAATTCGAGGAGAAAATCAGGGAAAAAATTTCCATTTATAGTAACAACAAAAAGACCCAAATGCCTAGGAATCAATTTAACCAAAGAAGTACAGGACCTATATGCAGAAAACTACAACAAAACAATGTTAAAAGAAATTTAAAAAGATCCAAACAAATGGAAAGACATTCCATGTTCATGGATTGGAAGAGTATTGTGATGTGAATCTTATGCAAAGTGATTTATAGATTCAATGCAATACCAATCAAAATCCCAACAGCCTATTTTACAGAAATTCGAAAAGGCAACTATCAAATTCATTTGGAAGGAAAAGGGCACCCAAGTAGCCAAAACCATTCTAAAAAAGAAGAGTGATATGGGAGGAATTTCTGTCTGATCTTGAAACATATTACAAAGCTACAGTGTCAAAACAGCATGGTACTGGCATAGAGAGATACACCAATCAGTGCAATAGAATTGAGAACCCAGAAATAAACCCTCACCTATATGGTCAACTGTTTTTTGACAAACCTACCAAGTCCATGTTAATGGCACAAAACAGTCTCTTCAACAAATGGTGCTGGAGAACTGGATATCTATAACCAAAAAAATGAAAGAGGACTCCTACCTCACTCCCTGTCGCAGTTTGATATGGTTCAAATTCGAAACAGAAATATTGGATTATGTTTGTAAACTATCTGTACCTGGGTGTGATTAAATGATGATGAGGGCTTGGATTGGGCCACATCAACAGGGTGTTGAGTCCCTGCCCCTTGGTGGGTGGGGACTCAAAGATAAAAGACATGGCATTTAATAAGTATGAAATAATAAAAAAGAATCCTGAAAGATACACAAAATGGCAAAATTGTAATTGAAAAATCAAATGGAACCTCTATGTTGAAACCTGCAATGATGAAAATTAAAAATCTCCATGTAGTAGAACTGACAGAAAATGTGTTGCACTAGAATTCAAAGTCCCATCCTGAAACAGAATGTAAAAAATGAGACAAATTCACATCTGTGGACTTTCCCCCTATTTCTCCATGTCTCTGCAGATACTGCCAATAAAGCATTCCCTCCCAGTATATTTCCTTCTCACAGCAATTAGAAATTAGAAAAGGCAACTATCAAATTCTTCCAACAGAACTTCTCTGGCTCATTCAAGGGATTTTTTTCATTCCACTGGCTCCCTGTCTCCCTGGATATTGGATACATTTAAAAAGAAAATCTGCATTCCGTGAATTCAAGGAGATGAAACAAGTTGAGTAATCAAAGTTGGGATGATAAAACTAAGAGTTACGTGGGTGCTTCCAATTCTTCTGAGAAGAGTGATCTGGAAGTGAGCGGAAATGAGAGTGGTAACATTGGTGGAAGACCACAAGATGAAGTCTTAGACCTTCTCATCCAATACTCCTACTCTGTCATTTGCTACTCTTGGAAACTCAGCTCTTGGCAGTGGAGGAAGGAGTCATTGCTCCTATGTTTGACATATACTCACTTGGACACTGGCTACAGTATTATAGTTCATTATTTGAGGTAAAGACTCCGTTACTGCTTTCTCCTTTTAGTTTAAATGGTGTTGTCTGGACGAATGTTTTTTCCTCACTTCCTCCATTCTGGACAATTGATCTTACATTGAAAATGTTCAACTTTTCTAAAATTTTGTATGGAACCCAGTAAAAGAATACTTGAATTTACCCTATATAATACAATTGAACTCAGTATTTAGATGGTTTGATGGTCTCAGTCAATTCTCCATTTGCCCAGTAACCTCGTTGTTTGTCCCACACTCAATTCCCCCCTGTAAGTTCTAAGGCTGAAATCTGTATTTTAGTTATCCTCTTGACGTTTTCCCTTTTAACAAAACCCGAAATTGCACTGAAGTTTCACCAATACCAGACTATTTGATGCTACTTTATTGTAGCCATTTATAAATCTTTTTTAAGAAGATTTTTAATTTATTTCTCTCCCCTTCCCTACCCCCCTCCCCTCCCCATTGTCTGCTCTCTGTGTTCATTCGCTGTGTGTTCTTGTGTCCTTTTGTTGTTGTTGCATCATCTTGCTGCATCGGCTCTCCGTGTGTGCAGCACCACTCCTGGGCAGGCTGCACTTTTTTCGCACTGGGTGGCTCTCCTTATGGGGCGCACTTCTTGCACGTGGGGCTCCCCTATGCAGGGGACACCCCTGCATGGCACAGCACTCCTTGCACGCCTCAGCACTGCATGTGGGCCAGCTCACCACATGGCTCAGGAGGTCCTGGGTTTGAACCTTGGACCTCCTATGTGGTAGGCAGACGCTCTTATTAGTTGGGCCAAATCCGCTTCCCTATAGATCCTTTGAGAAAAACAGTTCATTTCCATGAAAACAGATCTATCCCCTCTGTTCTTAATCAATATTATTACCACATAGTTTAAGGACTCTGCAAAATAATAAAATCCTACTATAAGAGCAAGTGTAGTTCAGTGGTTGAGCACCTGCTTCTCATGTATGAGATCTCAGGTTCAATCCCTGGTACCACCTAAAGAAATCCAAAGATTTTTCATCTCAGTAAAAATACATGGTTCAGAAATGGCAAAATCAAACCAAGATCTGAGAACATATGGCAGAGTTCTAACAGTCTCCATCACTCACTCATGACATGTTCTACAAAACACCTTAAGAACCTTTGTGCTAGCTAGGTATATAAATGAAACAAGGAAAAGGCTTAGGGAAACTTAAAAGATATACTATCACCCTCTCCTAAATTATACCCAAAGTATGAGAAGTTTTGCTACTACCATTGAGGCTATGTGATACGCCGTGAAGTGGGTAGGGTGGCCTGGCACTTAGCAGTCACTCCTTCCTCCGATTTGTGTCCCCACGCTCCAAAGGGTGGTGAACTAGCAGGCACAGTGCATGTGTAACAAATATTTTTGGCAAAAGCTTCCTATAGCCTGGATTGACAAAATGCAGCATGTGTGTGGAGCCGACAATTTCTGTGGAATCTTTTTGATTATACAAGATGATAAAAGAAGAGTATCAATTTTCTTGGCTGGCCTGTTTTTCAGTGTTTTCTCCTTCCAACAACTTGAAAGACATACCCCCATTTCTTCAACAAGGTTGACTGTAGAGGCCTACTAAATTTCTTTTCAAAAATTTTAGAAGAGTTGTTTTTCAAAAATATTTCTCTGCTTTAAAGATAAGCCATTCAGGTAATTATCTGGTACAAGGATTACGAAAACAGTTCTTCCAGGTTAGGGATCTGGGAATTGATAATATCAATTTGTTTAGTGTGAGAACTACGATGGCTTTATTTCCATTGGATTATTTTATAGTACAAGTGTATGTATAATATTGGCAAATCTGATTCACAATGTATTGTTGGCAGTAACTCCTAAGGACATTGCCTAGACAAGATTTTGGCAAGCTCACTGATTAATGTGATAACTGATTTTGTTCAGAACCATAATTCAAAGAATCAGTTGTTGAGTCTTCTCATTGTATTGGATTAAAAAAAAAAAAAAAAGATGCTAGGATTTTTAGTTCTCAGATTAGGGCACAATCAGAAACCAGAAATTTTCCAGGACTATATGAATCAAATCTTTTCCCCAGAAAACTACTGCTATTTTGATGTGGGTGTTACTCAAAAAGTCTGATCCCATTGATTGAAAAATTATAATATAAGGTGAATTCACAGCTTTACCAATGAATGTGAAATGATTAGAAAGGACAAAAAATATAGGTTATTAGTGGACAGATTGGGGTTATAGAATGTAGACCTGAAGCTTAATTTGTATAGAATTTCTATTTAGGGTAATTGTAAAAGGCTTGGAAATGGATGGTGGTGAGGGTTGCCCATTATTGTGAGTATAATTTACAGCACTTAACGATGTCTGTGAAGTGATTGAAAAGGGGGTTTTGGGTCATGTATATTACTAGAATGAAAGTTAGAAAATAAAACATAAGGATGTATAATACAGTGAACCTTGCTGTGGATGATGGACCGGAGTTAACAGTACAAGAATGTTCTTTCATGAATTATAACAAACATACAATGCTAATACAATGTGTTAATAATAGGGTGGCAAACGGTGAAAATACAACTAATGTAAACTATGGGCTATACCTAATTGTATTGTTAATTTTCTTTGATCAGTTGTAACAAAGACACCACACTAATGCAACATGCCAACAATAGGGCGTAAACAGGAGTGCTGTTGTTGTTTTTTTTAAGGTTTATTTTATTTCTGTTTCCCCCACCGCACCCCATTCTCCCCATTGTCTGCTCTCTGTGTCCATTCGCTGTGTGTTCTGTGCCTGCTGGTATTCTCATTAGGCGGCTCCAGGAACTGACCCTGGGACCCTCTGGAGTGGGGGAGAGGCGCTCACTCTTGCACCACCTCACCTCCCTGTTCTGCTGTGTCTTCTTACTTCCTCTCCTCTGTGTCTCTTGTTGCGCCATCTCGCTGCACCAGCTCTCGGCATTGGCTGGCACTCCTGCGCATGGTGGCTTTCCCATGCTGGGCGGCATTCCCGTGCAGGGGGGCACTCCTGTATGGAGGCATTCCAGCGTGGGCCAGCCTCTGCGTGCGCCAGCCTGCCCTCACCAGGAGGCCCTGGGCATCAAACCCTGGATTCCTATATGGTAAAAGGGAGCCCAATTGGTTGAGCCACATCCGTTTCCCAGGAATGCTGTTTTTTTAATGACTCTTCTGTAAAAGTACAATGTCTCCAACTATCAAATAATTAATAAAAGTATTTCAAGCAGACTTGGGGGGAAGACATGACAAAGGACAGAATTGAAGTTATGATGTTGGAGTCTTGAGCTGGAGCCCAGGAACAAAGCACGCAGAGGGGACTGGTTGTGAGGAAAAAGAAGCAAGTCCCAGAAAGAGAAGAGCCCTGAGCCTGGAAACAAGCCCCGGGGAGAGAGGAATCCTGAGCCTGGAGAGAAGCCCCGGGGAGAGAGGAACCCAGGAAGCCTGAAACCTGGCACGCCGGCAGCCGTCTTGCTCCCACACGTGGCAAGACTTTGGTGAGGGAAATAACTTACACTTTATGGCCCAGTAACTGTAAGCTCCTATCCCAAATATCCTTTATAAAAACCAACTGATTTCTGGTATTTTGCATCAGCAGCCTTTGCTGACTAATATGCTCCCTATACAAGAATCAATTCAAAGTGGATCAAAGACCTAAACGTAAAAGCCAGGGCCATAAAGCTCCTAGAAGAAAATGTGGGGAAACATCTTCAAGACCTTGTGGTAGGTGGTGGTTTCTTGGACCTTACACCCAAAGCACGAGCAACAAAAGGAAAAATAGATAAATGGGATTCCTCAAAATTAAACACTTTTGCACCTCACAGGACTTAGTCAAAAGGGTGAAAAGGCAGCCAACTCAATGGGAAAAATATTTGGAAATCACATGTCCGATAAGGGTTTAATATCTGGGATATATAGAGATGTTACAACTCAACAATAAAAAGACAACTCAATTTAAAAAAAGGGCAAAAGACTTGAATAAAGACATTTGTCCAAAGAAGAAATATAAAAAGCAAAAAAGCACATGAAATATTCAACATCACTAGCAATTAGGAAAATGCAAAACAAAGCTGCAAAGAGATATCATTTCACACTTATTAGAATGGTCACTATTAAAAAATTGATAAACTACTAGTGTTGGAAAGGATGTGGAGAGATAGGAACACTTATTCACTGTCGGTGGTAATATAGAATAGTACAGCCACTGTGAAGAACTATTTGGCAATTCCTAAGGAAACTGAATAATGATTTCCCATGTGACCTGACAACACCACTACTATGTATATACCCAAAAGAAATGAGAGCAGTGACACCAACAGACATCTGCACAATGATGTTCATAGCAGAGTTTTTGACTATCAAAAAATGGAAACAATCCAAGTGTCTCTCAATCAATGAATAAACAAATTTGATATATACACACGGTAGAGTATTACGTAGCTGTAAGAAGAAATGAAGTCATAAAGTATATGACAATATGAATGAACTTGCAGGACATTATGCTGAGTGAAGCAAGCCAGACATAAAAGGGCAAATACTGTGACTGTGCTGCTAGGAACTAAATACATTGTGTTATGGAGTTACTACATTATGGAGTTAACTTGAATATAGGTCAACAGAAAATAGAACGAGGTTAGAGAACAGAAAGCTGATGGTTAATCTGTACAGAATTAGTAAAAAAGTTGGTCATAAATTTTTGGAAATGAATGGAAATGGTGAAAGCATACTATAGTGTTTGTAACTAGCAGTACAACAGTGGGTACAGCAGTGATCGAAAGGGAAAGTCTAAGTTTGTGTATATTACTAGAATGAAAGCTAAAAATTGTAACATGGGACTGTATAACAGTAAAACCTCATGTGAAATATTAAATATGGGTGATATTGCATATATGACTGTTTTTCTTTGAAATAGAACAAATGTACATTAATGTTACAAGGTATTAATATCAGGCAAAAATATAATATAACCAAAGCAAACCATAAACAATTGCATGTTAAAATATTAATAATCTCCCATTTCTGGTTTAAAAAAAAAAGGAAACATACTAAGTGAAAGAAAAGTGACAAAAGGTACTACATATTGACTCTATACAAAATATAAAAACAAATAAATTAGAGACAGAAACAGAATAGCAGCTATATATGACAGAGGAAGCAGAGAGAGATTGAGAGGTGCTTATTGAGCTGTAGAGGCTTTTTTGGACTTATTATTGAAATAATGAAAATGCTCTAATAACAACTGAAATGAATGGCCAATTATGTGATTACACCAAATACTATTGATTGTACACTTTGGATGGACTGTATGCTTTATTAGTCTGCATCAATAAAATTGATTTAGGGAAGTGGATATGGCTCAGGTGATAGGGCCTGCGCCTACCATACGGGAGGACCCGGGTTCAATCCCTAGGGCCTCCTGGTGAAAAAGAAGAGAAAGTGCCTGCACGGCGAGCCAGTGCCCACGTGGTGAGCTCAGCACCTGTGCGGCGAGCCAAAGTGCCTACATGGCAAGCTGAATGCTCACGTGAGTGCCCGTGTGGCAAGGCAGTGCCCATGCAAGTGAGTCATACAGCAAATGCTGATGCAACAAAGAGAGAGGAAGAGGAGAGTCAAGGTGAAGTGCAGCAGAGACCAGGAACTGCGATGGCGCAGGTGACAGGGAACCTCTCTTCACATCAGAGGTCCCCAGGATCAAATCCCAGTGAATCCTAGAGGAGAAAGACAGCATGAGAAGACAGAAAAAGAGAAACAGATACAGAAGATCACACAGCAAATGGACACAGACAGCAAAAACAGCAGGGCAGGGGAGGGGAAGAAAAAAATTTAATAAAATTGATTGTTAAAAAGTCATTAACACTAGACGACAAACTCGGGAGGGTCTGTACTAGGTATGAAGAGTACAGCAGGAGCAGAAATCATTCCCACGGGCTCCCCACGAGGCAAACCCTGCAGCTCAGTCCTCGTTTTTTGTTTTTCTTTGTTTCTGGAGGAGAAAAAAACCCATGAAATTATATATTAATAAGGGGAAACGGCCAGAAAATTATGTAATAGCTAAGCAATGAAGAGCTGGGACAGAGCCGACAGTGGCCTTTGGCCATCCAAGTGGGTCCTGTGCCCGGCATGCCAAGTGGGTCCTGTGCCCGGCATGCCAAGTGGGTCCTGGGCCCGGCATGCCAAGTGGGTCCTGTGCCCGGCATGCCACAGCCTGGGGCTCCCTGGAGCCCCTCACAGGTGTTGGGTCCCCACCCAGGCGTCATGCTCAGCTGCTCTGGGGGCTCTGGCAGAGGCGGGCACAGCCGGCTGGGCCCACCCTGGGCAGGCTCTGCAGGAGCCACCAACTTCCCCTGGTGCGACCTGAGTGCGACCATTCTGAGGCGGGACCCCTCGGCGGACGACAACCCCTCGAAGGCATGCGAGGCCCCAGGAGACGGGGACCCCTAGACAGACGTCAGGCAGAGAAAGCCAAGTGGCCTCAGTCCACACACTGGGAAATGTAAAACCATTTCATTCTGAGGTCATTCCGCAGGTTGGTGAGTTTTACTGCCTTGAACTGACACCTCAACAAAGAGAACAAACCCTTCAGCCCTGTACAGTCGGGGGCAGGTGAAAGTGAAGCGAGCCCATCCCCAGTGGGCTCCCTCCAGGGCTGCCGGGGGCTCGGCCAAGCACAGGGTCCAGGCGCCCACGCCCCGCCACACACGACAGCCAGGGGCCTGCAAGGTAATGGCGCGTCTCCTCATTCTTTGGGGAGCCTGGCCTGGGAGTGGGGGCTGGGGCCCAGGCTCCAGTGGCAGCCCCAGCTCGGGGTGCCAGCGCTCCCAGGCGAGGAGGCCCACGCGGCAGCCCACCGCCTGCAGCAGGCGCCCGCACAGCGCAGGCGGAGCGGCCTGGGCGGGTGTGGGAGGACGTGGAGCATGACTCTGTGGGAAGGGGCCGACAGCCCACCGCCAAGACAGGTGTGTGCAGACAGACCACGAGCTTTCAACCCAAGCACCAAGCTTTTCAGACACTCAGGGTGCCTTAGGGCTCAGGGCTGGGTGGGGGGATGGAGGCTCAGCTGGTGGGTGCACAGCCCGTCTGGGGCAATGGAACTCGGCTTTGGTGGCGGGTGAAGCGAGGGCGCACCACCCCGTCAGGGTGCTCAGCAGCGCAGCGGTACATGTGCGCGCGGTTACATGGGAAACGCGGTGTCGCCGCAGCGCACACTCCCGTCCGCCACTACTTGAACCCGTACACCCCATACCGTGCAGAACCTGCGGCCCTCGAGGGGTCCCGAGGCTCCCACACCCTCCTCTTTGACACCGAGACCCGCTGTGGCAGGGCACGTAGGCAGAGGCTGTCTGCCGCCGCCTGCCTCCTCCCAGCGACACCGCGGGGCGGGCTGCTCCACGGCTCAGGGTGGCGCTGCGTCTCAGCTCACGCAAGACCAGGGGAAATTTTAGAAACTGGCAGCCTGAGAGGCTAGAAGCATTAAATGGGAGCACCAAATGGAAAAGTAAACTAGAAGGCGTAGCTTACGTCTTCTCTGCTAACAAATGCTAAAGAGTCCTGGCCACAGAGGTGACACACAAACTCAGTTCAACAGTCACCCCCACAGCTTGTTCCCCGGGAGGAAGCGGCCAGGCCTGTTCTCACCGAGGAGCACTTCCTAGACGTACGTCCTGACCAGGCACCGGGAGGGAAGTCCATCAGTGCTGCCGGGGAGCTGGGAGGGACGCCCCAACACACCCACGTGGCTCCACGGGCGCTGCCGTGGCGATGGGTGACCGCCGTGGCACAGTCGGGGGCTGCGCGTGCCCTTCCTAAGCAGGGCAAGGCGTCCACCGACAGCCACTGTGATGGGCTGGTGCTGGGCCATCCGGCCACGCCAGTGCTGGGAGGCCTCCGGGCATGGCTTGGCAGGGGCAGAGGGTCAGCTGTGGCCTGTACAGAGACCCCCGAGGACTTCCCCAAGAGGACCCCAGAGAACTTTGGACCAGACTGCAGACCCCACCTCGGTCCCTCCAGACTGACCAGCCGGCTCTTGGGGTCAGGGGAAGAAGGCACTGGGTGCTGCCCACACCCAGGGGTCCAGGCAGGTGACTCCTGAGGCGGCTGCCCCAGAAAGAGGGGGCTGCAGGAGCCTCCAACCATCCTCTGACCAGCACGCTGCCCAGGCAAGCCCCCCGCTGGGCCACCAGAATGCCCCAGCTTCAGAAAGGCCAACAACAAGACAGGACGGGGACGAGAAGGGCCCGAGAGGGAGGAGAGCATCACAAGTGAAGACTCGGGAGGGGCCGAGGCCAGCGGGGCCGCAGACAGCTCTGCACACAGCGATGCCGCCCCCGCCTCCCACAGCCCCCAAACGCGCCACGTCCCTGAGTTTTCAGGTGGCTATGGGGAACGATGAGGGCCCCCGAGGCTGGCAGGAACCAGCCAAGCCACGCAGCTGCCTCCCTCCCAGAGCTCGGTGAGGCACCAGGTGCAGGTGCAGGGGCTGCGGGAGCAGTTGGCCCTGGCCCCGAAATGCCAGCTCGCCAAGAGGTGTGGGGCCTGGCTCGAGGCGCTGCGCCCCCGCCCGACCCCACAGGTCGAGACGCTGCTCTGCTCTGCTCTTCCCATTCGTCAGTCCTCCTCATTAGACGCTTGTTCCGAAAGTCACTTTCAGAAAAACTTAGTGTTGAAACGTAAATAACAGTAACTTTATAAGCCGTATCTGAAGCAAGGGGCCAGGCCCATGGGCGTTAGCCTTACCCCGGGCCTCACTGCCCCTTTCCAGTACTGTTCCTTGGCGAGACGCGCACAAGTGCCTCCTGCCATCTCTCCGAGCAGAGCCGGGGTGCAGCAGCATGGCGGCCCCAGCCCAGCCCTCCCTGCTCCGGCTCAGGAGGGAGGGGCGCGGTCGTCCTCCGGGCCCGCGTCGCCCTCCAGCCCCCGCAGGAAGTCCCTCGGGGAGCTGTCGCCACGGGGGGGCCTGGCTTTCCTCCTCGGCTGCCGCAGCCCCAGCCATGAGCTCTCGGCCGCGAGCCCTTTCTCCTTCTTCCTTCTGTATTCCAGGATTTGCCTGTTGAGCACCTCGTGGTCGATTCCGCTCAGGCTCGGGGGCTCAGTGTCCAGAGCCGGGGGCTCCCTGCGAAGAGGAGAGCGGGGCCCTCAGACCCTGGTCTGCAGCAGCCACACTGGCTCTCACCTGCGCACTTAGGAACTAAACCCTGACACTGCTTAAGCCGCTCTGGACCCCCGGCTGGGGCAGCTGCCAGATCAACCCCGCCCCAGGGAGCGTCCAGGGTGCGCCCAGCTCAGCCCACCGTAGCCACCGTCAAGCCACCAAATGCCGTCCGTGCCTGTTTGCCGCCATTCGAGCAGCGGGGCCAGGCCAGCTAAGCGCCGCTGCGGGCGGGGCCCTTTGGGCCTATCGCTCAGGTTACTTGGACCCGGGAGTTCTCTGCATGCCGGGCACAGCAGCCCCCACAGGCAGGGCCAGCCGGCCTCCAGGCTCTGCTCCACTGGGGCCAGGTCCCAGCCGCATCTGCTGGACTCCAGACTCACCCCACGACCCCCACGACCCCCACTCCCTGGCCTCTGCTCCCATGTGGCTGCAACCAACATAGAACATTCCAGGCCAGCTGCTGCTTCCGGCCTCACCTCTAGCTCAGGATTCGCCAGCTGCAGCACCAGAGCTTGCAGGCTAGCCGGGTTCTGAGCAGGGGTGCTGGGCGGCCCCACACCCACATTTCGGAGGGCTGGGGCTGGCAATGCAGGCTGGGACCTCTCCCCTGTTTCCTCAAGGCTCACCCCCCTCCTCCAAGCCTCTGCCCACTTGCCGCTTCTCAGAGGCCCACCTGACCCTGGGATTCAGAACTGCAGCCCTGCCTCCGCACTCCTGGTCCCCAGGTCCCTCTGCCAGCCCCCCATCATTCCTAGTTCCCAAGCCCCCCTGCCAACTCCCCCTGCCACTCCTGGTCCCCAGCACCCCCCCACCCCCCCTGCACTCCTGATCCCCAGTCCCCTGCCAGCCCTCTCTGCACTCCTGGTCCCAGCGCCCCCCATCTCCCCTGTACTCCTGGTCCCGCAGTGCCCCCACCAGCCCTCTCCGCACTCCTAGTCCCCGAGCCCACCTGCCAACTCCCCCTGCCACTCCTGGTGCCCCAACCTTGTTGTGTCACCTCCCAACAAGGATTTACTTATCCACAAGATTTTCTGCTTCCTGTCTGAACCCCATTTAGGAAAAGGAGATAAAATTGCATCTTTTCTGATTTTTCATTTGATAATTTTTCAGTATGCATGCATAATTTTATAATTTAAAAAACAAAGGAAAAAGATTATACTGTACACAGTGAACTAAAATGAATAAATATTCTAGCTCTGTTCTTTTGGGGTTGCATCTTCGAATGTATCGATAAAACCAACAAACACTAAAAATATATTTTGAAAAGAACAATGAAACACAAGGAATATCACCTGAAATCATTTTCTATGAAATCTTCTTTTTCATCTGGGGGTCCAAAATCAGCAATTGCCAATAATCGGTCAATCTGAAAAGAAATAAACGTAAACTGGTGAGCCCATTTCTCTGCCATCTCATCTTAAGCCAAGCTCCTCGTGTACTGGCTATCTGCGGGCTTGTACTTCCATGGCCCTCCACTACCCTTTCCCCCACACGGAGCCAGTCCAATGAGCCTGTGCTTCGAACACCGTACTGTTATTTTAACATGTCACATTTTCTCTGATGATGAACTGCAGCTCTTTAAAAACGACATTTAAAACTTCTAAGCATCCATCAATTTTAGGAAGAAACCAGGTAAATGTTTCTAAAGTAGTTTTGCAAAAGGCTTCAATCTTTGCCACTGAAATACACTACCCAGCAAGGCAGTGTGCAATCACCGACACAGAAGCCAGGAAGCCTGTCTTTCAAATCAAAGCCTCAGGTGACTGACGTCGTAAAACTAGAAATGAAAATCACCTCTCCAGAAAGCACACGCAATGCGTCTGGCCTCGTGGGGACTCGGCGGTGCCGCATGACGCCCCGCGCCGGCATTGCCCTCGCTGGGCCACACCCAGGCCCTGCCCACGGCCTGCCCGCCCCGGTGCCGCCCCAGAGCTCAGCCCCAACCCGGGCCTGCCATTCCCACGGTACACACAGCATCGTCAGGAGTGACACCGGCCTCGTGCGGCAGGTTCCCGCTGAGGAAAAAGGTCTGGCATCAAACATCATCTCCCTCAGAAGTATTCTGACAAGTCTGCACGATTTGGCTTCTATATGGTAACAACTGCCTTACCACTTAATGTCTCTATATATTGTAGCTTCTTTATTCAACCTAACAATACTAATATTAAATAATCATTATTTGTACTAATAAATGAGACTTACAATATTGGTCTACACCGCAATAATACTTGTTCCACCAAAATCAGTAATTAAAGGGCTAATTGTGTCTTCAGGAATTCAAATAATTTCAGATCTACTCTAAAACATGACAGGTAACAAAAGCATGTTTAACTCAATTTACTATGTAGTATGACAATGGTCTCCAAACTGCCACATAATGAAAATTCACCAAACCTTTGGATCAAATTTATTTTCAAAATTTTACACAATGTAATAAACTATAACTAAAAATCAAATGTGGTAAACAAAAATCCTCTACCCCTTAAATAATCACCTCTCAATCTATGCTTCCCCTGTCATACACGGCTGCTATTCTGTTTCCATCTAATTTCATTAGTATTTATGTTTTGTATAGATGGAATCAAATAATATGTAGTACCTATTGTCTAGTTTCTTTCACTTAGTGTATTTCCTTTTTGTCTGTTTTTTGTTTTTTATTATTATTGGAGTAACGAAAATGCTCTAATAATGACTGAAGTGATAAATGCACGATTGTGTGATTATACCAAATACCACTGACTGTACACTTTGGCTGGATTTATGCTTTATTAATATGTATCTATAAAATTGATTTTTTTAAAAATAGAGACCTGCCCCCAGGAGGAAAAAAAACAAATGTGGCTATACTTGTCAAAATTCCTCAAAGTACACCCATCCAGGGCGTGAATTATTACTATATCTAAATTGCACTTTAGGCGGCGGACTTGGCCCAGTGGTTAGGGCGTCCGCCTACCACTTGACCCGTGTGGAGCTGGCTCATGTGAAGTGCTGATGCGCACAAGGAGTGCCATGCCATGCGGGAGTGTCCCACGCGCAAGGAATGCGCCCCGTAAGGAGAGCCGCCCAGTGTCAAATAAAGTGCAGCCTGCCCAAGAATGGCACCACACACACGGAGAGCTGACGCAAGATGACGCAACCAAAAAAGAAACACAGATTCCCATGCCGCTGACAACAACAGAAGCAGACAAAGAAGACGCAGCAAACAGACACAGAGAACAGACAACCAGGGTGGAGGGGAAGGGGAGAGAAAGAAATTAATTTTAAAAAACTTTAAAAATAAATAAATAAATAAATAAATTGCACTTCAATAAACCTGCCTTAGGAAACAAAGCAAAACACAGGCAGGACGCTGCCTCCAGCCATGATGAACTTCCTGTACCCGATTCCCCTGCCCTGCCATAAGCCAGTAAGAGGACAAAAACACCTGCTTTAGGGCAGTCGAAAGGAGGCGGCAGCAGGTCATGACCCCTGAGGGAGAGGCACCTCGAGATGGGCCGGTCCCAGCCGCCAACCCAGCCCGGGCCCGGGCAGCGCAGAGCCTGGGGCCCCGAATGGGAGGCCTGCAGACGCCAGTGCCCCTGGGCCCTCCAATACCAAGTGGGGGTGGGGGACGCGATGCCACAAAGCCAGGCAAAGAACCAGCAGGAAGGCCAGCTGAGCAGCCCCCAGAGCGCCAGGGAGGCGGTACCTGGACAAGCCCTGGAGAGCTGCGCTGGACAGCGGGCCACCCCAGCTCAGCACCAAGGCCGTGCCAGAGGCACCTACAAGCTCAGCGTCTCGCAGGAAGCAAAACTCGGACACTCGACAATGTCACAGTCACATTTTCCAGCATCCAGTAAAAGCAGCAGGAAACGTGACCCATACTCAGGGAAAAATCAGCACAGAAACTGGCCCACGAACAGAACTGATGGTATTACCAAACAAGGACAGCCTGGACTTCTCAAAAATGAAAAACCTGGAGAAAATATTCATAATGCATTTGTCTGACAAAGGACCTCTACCCAGAATATAAAATGAACCCTTACAACTCGGAAAACAGGCAGGCAGGCAACCTTCTGAGAAACGGGCAATGCTCTGGACACGCCACGAGAGGAGGAAAGCCAAACGGCACGTGCAGAAGCTCCACGAGTCACCAGAGAGAAGCACACTTGAGCCGCCAGAGCAGCGTCTACACGAGGAAGGGCGAGGGCAGGGGGCTCTGGTGCTAACTGCACGAGTGCGAATGGAGAAGTCACCGTGTGAGGCAGACGGGCAGGTCTTAAAAGGTGAACATACGCTTACCACTCCTAGGTGCTGATCTAGAAGAAACAAACATACCCACAACAAACAAATGCTTGAATGACAGCCTGAAGCTGGCAAATGCCCACAGACAGGTGATGGGCAAGCACGGGCGAGCCTCAGAAACCCCGCCAAGGCTGACACCGCCATCTGAGCCCACTTAAGTCAAGTTCCAGAACTCCAACGCAGCCGACCAATCTCAGAAACCAGACCAGGTGGGGGAGGTGGGGGAAGGGGGAGGAACAAGGGCCAGTTGTCTGCACCTTGAGTGGGGGAGGTAATTTATCAAAATGGGTACATTTTATGGTATGTAAATTACTAGATGAAGCTTATTTTACAAAGTTTTAAAAAAGAACCAAACGCAACCTCAAATTCTGACACATTGACACATCATCAGGCTGACTTCTTCCCAGCTCTGTGCACCCACATGAACCTCTCCTCAATGCATCAGGCGTCGATGCCTGGGAGGAAAGCAGCTCTACACTGCTCTAAGAGGAACCGGGGCCAGCCCAGACCCTCCTGCGTAGCCGGCAGCAAGGCTGAGCCCCGGGAGAAGGCCCACCCGCCTGGGTGGTCATCCGACAGTCTGGGGCCAGCTGGGACAAGGATGGGCGTGTAACCCACCAGAGAGGGTTAGAGCTCCTGTTTAGAATTTTAGATGCTTTATATTCATCAAATTCAACTTTTAAAAACTTCTTGATTGAAGCAGAACATACACAGCACGAACCATTAAGTGACCACCGTGAAGAGGTTTTACCAGCTGAAACACGCCCATGGACCTACCCCAGCTCAACAAGAGTGGGACCCCAGAAGCTCCCCAGAGAACACTCGTTCATGCTGTGGAAGGTTACAGAAGGCAGGCACCTCATACCCCAGGGAGAAAGGGGAGTCGATCGTGGGCCCAGTTTCTTTAAGGCCAAGTGAGTTTGGTCTCCTTTTTACAGGCAGATGGTAACAACAACACTGGCATGTCACAGCTTGAGAAGAGGGTGCACAGGCAGAACTGAATGGAAATCTTAAACTGCTGCGTTCCCCAGTCAGTCAGAAAATGCAAATAGCTCATCGTGGCACCAAGCCTTTACTAACTTGCTAGGCAGTATAAACGATGTTGATCACAAAACCTATTAGGGAGATCTAGCTTAAAGCTTGCACCGGATTAAGTCAAGTCAGCCTGGCTCATTCACTTTTGCTTTAACAGCCATTTCCACTAATTTCCGATAACACACTGAAAGCTTCGGATCAAAGCAGGCAAAACTCTGTGACTTTGTGATACGTGTGATAAGTGTGGAGACTTCACCGTCATTTGATAGGCTAAACGAAGTGCCTGCTCAGAAAGAGAGCTGTACAAGTCAATTCAGGCATTCCTAGTGAAGCAAAACGCTATTTGTGAAACATAACATGAAATTCCAAAATAGTCACTTAAAGGGATATAAGAAATTCATGCTGTTAAGAGTAGGCATCTTTTTAGCTATATTTGCAAATTCTGTGGGATTTAAGTAGCTGAAGCTAACTAAATTTTATATTTCCTCTTGTCCTCAGGATTTTTTTTTATTCTTTCTGGATTGGTGCCATGTTTTGTTCCTTCCTTATTTATAGATGAAACATCTCTTTTTTAGTGTTTCTAAACAAAATTTACTTGGTTTAAAATCAAGTGGTTGGAACACTGTTTTAACTTACTTTAAGAATGCTGTTTAAAGTTTCATTGAAGAAGCATTTTCAGTCGATGTGTAATAAGTGTGATTCTGTAACTCTCGTTCCTTGAGGGCCTTCTTAAACAATATCCCAGCAGACTTGATGACATTTATTGGTGCAATTCCACTTCTACGTATATAACCACAAGAATTAAAAGCAAGAACTCAAAAAGATACTGGTAGGGAAGCAGATATGGCTCAAGCGACTGGGCACCAACCTACCACACAGGAGGTCCCTAGTTTGGTTCCCGGCGCTTCCTAAAGAAGACAGCAAGCTGGCACGACAAGATGACACAAGAGGCACAAGAAGAAAAACACAAGAGACACGACAAAGCAGGAATGCAGTTGGCTCAAGAGAATAGGCGCCTCCATCCCACACTGGAGGTTCTGGGTTCAGTTTCCAGTGCCTCCTAAATAAACAAAGAAGATGAACAGACACAGCAAGTGCCAACAGCAAGGGGTTGAGGAGAGATAAATAAAATAAATCTTAAAAAAAAAAAAGATACTGGTACACCAAAGGTCACTGCAACATTATTCACAAGAGCCAAAAGGTGGAAACTACCCAAGTGTCCATCAAAAGATGAATGGATAAACAAAATGTGCTATTATCCACACAAGTGAATATTCAGCTGTAAAAAAGAATGAAGTTCTGATGTGTGCTACAACGTGGATAAATAGATTTCTGGGAAGCAGATGTGGCTCAACTGATAGAGCATCTGTCTACCACACGGAGGGTCCAGGGTTCGATCCCCAGGGCCTCCTGATTCACGTGGTGAGCTGGCCCATGCGCAGTGCTGCCACGCCAAAGGAGTGCTGTGCCACGCAGGGGTGCCCCCATGTAGGGGTGCCCCACGCACAAGGTGTGCACCCCACAAGGAGAGCTGCCCTGCGTGAAAAAAGCACAACCTGCCCAGGAGTGGCACAGCACACACAGAGAGCTGATACAGCAAGATGATACAACAAAATAAAGACGCAGTTTCCCAGTGCTGCCAGATAATTCAAGTGGATGCAGAAGAACACACAGCTAATGGACAGAGAGCAGACAATCGGGGGGAAGGGGAGAGAAATAAAAAAAAAAAGATTTCAGTTTTTATATATCTAAAGTGGGAAAAATAATAATAAAATCAATTTTAATTACAGAAGAAACTGTTACTCTTATAAACCCTGACACTGTAAACAGCAGTGAACTGCTCAAAGTTGGAGGACGGCAGGAAGCAATTCTGCCCATCTCAAGTTTATAAATGAGGACAGGGAGATCTAGTTTACTAGGTTTTTTAAAAAGATGTATTTTATTTCTCTCTCCCCACCCCCTCGCTGTTGGCACTAGCTGTGTCTGTTTGTCTTCTTTTTTTCTTTGAGGAGGCACCAGGAACTGAACCCAGGACCTCCGATGTGGGAGGGACACACCTATTCCCTTAAGCCACTTCCGTTGCCTGGTTTGTTGTGTACATTTCTCCTCTTGCATCTCTTGTTGTGTCAGATTGCCACACCTGCCCATCGCACCAGCTTGCAGTCTTCTTTAGGAGGCACCAGGAACTGAACTAGGGACCTCCCGTGTGGTAGGCGGGAGCCCGATCACTTGAGCCACATCTGCTTCCCTAGTTTACTAGTTAAGAGTTACAGGAGCTACAGTGAGATGTGCATAAAGACAAAAAAAGACCAGAAGGAGTGGTACCCAGGCACAGGGCTGGGAGCATGGAACGGTTTTCCCTCCCTCTTGTGCCCTCTGAGATGCTGTTTTTTCAATATTCAAGAAAGAACTTGTTTTACTAGTATAAAAGTTTAAATTATCAGTAGTCATTTTAACAGCCTCACCTCGGCTACAGCTGCATTTTCTTTGTCACGAACAAACACAATAGGCGGCATGTTCCTCAGAGTCTGCTGGGCCATCACGAGATGCCTGAGAGATGAAGATCCAGAGGAGCTGGGCAGGGTGGTACTCAGAGAGGTGAGACCCCACAGCCGGGGGATGGGCAGTCAGGGAGGTGAGACCCCACGGTCAGGGGACGGGCGGTCAGGGAGATGAGACCCCGCAGCCAGGGGGACAGGCGGTCAGGGAGGTGAGACCCCATGGCCAGGGGACGGGCGGTCAGGGAGGTGAGACCCCACGGCCAGGGGAGGGACGGGCAGTCAGGGAGGTGAGACCCCACGGCCAGGGGATGGGTGGTCAGGGAGATGAGACCCCGCAGCCAGGGGGACAGGCGGTCAGGGAGGTGAGACCCCGCAGCCGGGGGATGGACGGTCAGGGAGGTGAAACCCCATGGCCAGGGGGATGGGCTGTCAGGGAGGTGAGACCCCATGGCCGGGGTCGGGTGGTCAGGGAGGTGAGACCCCACGGCCAGGGGGATGGACTGTCAGGGAGGTGAGACCCCACGGCCAGGGGGATGGACTGTCAGGGAGGTGAGACCCCACGGCCAGAGGGACAGGCAGTCAGGGAGGTGAGACCCCGCAGCCGGGCGATGGACGGTCAGGGAGGTGAGACCCCATGGCCGGGGGATGGGCTGTCAGGGAGGTGAGACCCCACGGCCGGGGGTCGGGTGGTCAGGGAGGTGAGAACGTAGGTGACCAGAACAGGTGGGAGAAGGACAGTCTGCTCATCTGTATTAATCAGAAAACAATACTGTTATTTCAATGCTTGTTGAAACCTTGTCATTTCCTTGTTTTTGCTAAATAGTAAAAACTGAATTTAACTGACATTCTTTGAGACATGATTCTAGAGATTCTTAGGGATTACCGTAACAAACAACAGCCATCATGCTGCAGAACGAGAGCAGAACTGTATGAGAACACCAGAAGTTTCTGGTGGATTAAGTTCCACGCAGGACTCGGTCTTCTAAAAACGGAGTGTGCTAGAAGGGGAGGAGGCCAAAGGGACAGGGAGCAGAGAGGGGTGGCTGCGAGGAGGGGTTCCACTGAGAGCGCACGTGGGGAGCTGGGTTTCTGCACTTTTTTAAGTAGAGGAGAACAGAATGCCCTTTTGCCGCCATCACCCAGAGTAGCAGTTTCATCTCAGAACCGCTTTACCTCTTAAAAGACCCCACAGTTTTTGTTCATGTAGCTGACAGCTGTCAATATCTACTAGAAATTAAAACTGAGAAATGTTAAAGATACTTATTCATTTAAAATAATAAACCTGTTAAGTACCCATATAGACATTTAACTATATTTAATAAAAATCAGTGAGAAAAGTGGCACTGCTTTACATACTTGAAAGTTTCTTTTATACCTAGCATCTGGACTCTGTTTCTACCTTCACTCTGATGTGATGCTATTTTGGTTGAAATATGTGAAGAAAATCTGGCCTCACACAGATAGGCAACTGAGAAAGGGGGGAGATTCTCCAAACATTGACCACTTCTTTTATACAGCATTGCATTCACTGATTTCAACACTGATGCCGTCTGAAAATCTTTTGAGTACTGGGACGCTGTTAAACTCACAATGGCAGACACAAGTTTTCCAAAATCCTAATTTTCATTTGAAATCTTGTATTCCATCACTGGCAACAAATAGGTTTTCTTTAAAGTAATTGGTTCATTTTGCTCATTTTTGAGAAAATGTCTGCCAGATGCCCAAATGAAAATAGCCATGGTTTGCTCACTCAGAGACACAAGCTCACAGTCAACCATCTGCACAAGCATTTTTTCTGCAGCAGCTGACAGACCTGTGTAGAGCAGAAGCATTCTACATGTACTTCCTGTTACATGGAAAACTAAAAAAGCACATACTCAGGGGTTGAGATTTAATAAAATCACTAGTTCTGATCTTGGCAGTTCTTTACTGTGAGCAAGTGGCAGGGAAGACAGCAGCCACTGCGGGTCAGACCCTGCCGCACCAACTGGCAAGACGGCGCTGGCAGCTTCACCTGCCACTGCTCCTGCACCGTCAGCACAGTGCTAATGCGGTGAGAGGACAGAGGACACCCACTGTTCCGAAAGGAACCCCGAAAGGCTCTCAGGACCACACTGCGAGAACCGCTCACTGAGATGCGGCTTACATAAAAGCACAAATTATGCTTTGAAATTCCAGAAAAAGCTTCTAATATTTTCCTTAAAAGTGAAAACACTTAATGAGAAATTAAATCCATACACTACTAAAAGACAAATGGGAAATTTAAGGTGCAAACAAGAAGCAACTACCCTTGGAAGGCAGCTGCTCTCACCTCAGGCTCGCAGCACTTCTCTGCAGAACGGCTTCCGTGTGCTGGTTCTGCTCCGGGGAGAGGGTTGTCTTCCAGTACACACGGCAGGCCGAGAGGTCTGAAGTCAGGCACACCTGAGCCCACCCACCCGGCCTCAAATTATTTTTCAGTTTGCACAGCTTTCCACAAACAAACAACTTTCAGGAGTTAAAAGTTAAGCAGCCAGCAGCTCTTCAGCTTCAGGTACACCTGAGCACCCCAAAGCATGCACACCAGTGGGGCATGGCCAAGGGCCACCAATGCCCACTGCAGTCCAGCTCACAATAGAGGCTGGGGCACCACAGAAGCCGAACCCACCTTCCCTCCTCTCCAGTGTGTGCAAACTGGTTCAACCCAGCCCCAGCTCCCAGAGCACCGGTTTCCCTGAGAGGCTCATCAAGAAGCCTGGACTGCTGCTTACTTGCCTTATTTCTTCCTTTGGCCAAATGCACTCTAAGAACTGCAAGAAGCACCAACCTCCTCTTTAAACTGAGACGAAGGCACACACCCACTCCTCACTTTGTCCTTCCTCCAGCGTTTTGTTCCGTCATGCTGATGACGGAAGCGCCTATCTGTACGCTGTGAAACCACCTGCTTTCAGCACCTGAATCTCCAGGCTTCATGTGGCGCCCACAGACCAAGACTAAAGCCCAAAGGAAATGGGCCCCATTTTTACCTGTTTGCCAAGACGGTGCCATGTGAAGTGAGGGCTAGACCTGGCGCCGTCAGGACAGACTCTGGCCAGGGAGGGACCTCTGCCTACCTTGGACAGCTCCACGTTCAGGTCGTAGACCTCCTGGCTCACTTGCGATGTGCAGAGCAGGTCCGCGAGCGCTTTGTGGAGAAGGCCATTCAGGACCCTCAGGCGCAAGTGGTCTTCCTTCCTGGTTTTCTTCGGGGTATTCTTCAACAGGAATTCCAATTTCGATGGTTTGTAAGTCTTCATTAAGAAACAACAAAAAGTTAACATTACAACTGTACATTAAACTAGTAATTTGCAAAAAAAAAAAAAAAAGGAAGCTGGGATAGGACGAGGCAACTGCAAAGATAAATACTACTCTCAGCCATCTTAGCATTAAGACGAAGGCTAAGACTTTCAGTAAGAGGGAGGATTAGAGAGACACAGGACTCACATCTCTCCTAGAAAAACAGCTGAAGGACAGGCAGAAACGTCCTGGAAAAATGTTCTAGCATATAGGACACATGGGGAAGGCTGGACACCACCCAGAAGAGAGTGGGGCAAAGGAAAAGAACCTTGGCAGAAAGTCCACGAGCAAAAGATGCAGCTGCAGCCACCAGGGCCCTTCTCCCACCCTCCAAGCTGTCAGCTTTGAATTCTCCAGCTTCAGGCCACTAGACAAGAACAAAGAATTTGAAAACCTGAATAGAAAAATAACAAACAGAGCTTATGGGATGAAAGACACAATTGGTGAGTTCAAAAATCCATTAGAGGTAGGAGTGAATACAGCTCAAGTGGTTGAGTGCCTGCTCCCCATGAGCGAGGTACCAGGTTCAATCCCTGGTACCTCCTGAAAACAAACTAAAAAAACAACTCTCGTTGGGAAGCAAATATATAATAGCTCACTGGTTGAGTGCCTGCTTTCCATGTAGGAGGTCCTGAGTTCAATCCCCAGTACCTCCTAAAAAGAAAAAACACATTAGAGGCATACAACAGCAGACTTGAAAAACAAGAGTAAGAGATGCAGAAGACAGAACAGGTGAAACTGAAGAGAGAGAAGAACAGCAGAGTAAAGAATGAAAAACTTGATAACAGAGCAAAACAACATGTGTCATGAGAGTTCCAGAAGGAGAAGACAAGGGAAAAGGGACAGAAAGATTATTTGAGGAAATAATAGCTAAAAATTTCCCAACTCTCATGAAAGAAATGAATTTACAAGTCCAGGAAGCACAGGGTACTCCAACCAGAATAAATCTGAATAGACCTACTCCAAGACACATACTACTCAGAATGTCAAATGCCAAAGATAAAGAGAAAATTCTGAGAGTAGTAAGGGAGAAGCAAAGCATCACATACAAAGGAGACTTAGTGTGGCTTTCTCATCAGAAAGCGTGGAGGGAAGAAGACAGTGGAATGCTGTAACTGGGGCTACTCAAAAAGAAAAACTGCCAGCCAAGAATTTTTTACCCAGCAAAACTGTCCTTCAAATATGAAGGGCAGGTTAAAATATTCACATATAAACATAAGCTAAGATAATTTGTAAACAAAAGAATCCGGCTTTGCAGGAAGGATTAAAGGGAGTCTTACAGTCCAAAATAAAAAGACATGAGAGAGAGGCATGGAGGAGAGCATAGAAGGCAAGAATAGCAGAAAGGAGAGCAAAAGAGTAGAAAGACTGACAAAAATAAGATATGACATACGAAAGCCTGGGAATAAAATGATGGAAGTAAATAATGCATTTACAGTAATATCACTGGGAAGCGGACTTGGCCCAGTGGTTAGGGCGTCCGTCTACCACATGGGGGGTCCACGGTTCAAACCCCGGGCCTCCTTGACCCATGTGGGCCTGGCCCATGCCCAGTGCTGATGCGCGCAAGGAATGTCCTGCCACGCAGGGGTGTCCCCCGCGTAGGGGAGCCCCACGCACAAGGAGTGCACCCCATAAAGAGAGCCGCCCAGTGCAAAAGAAAGTGCAGCCTGCCCAGGAATGGTGCCGCACACACGGAGAGCTGACACAGCAAGATAACGCAACAAAAGGAAACACAGATTCCCATGCTGCTGACAACAACAGAAACGGACAACAGAAGAACACACAGCAAATGGACACAGAGAACAGACAACTGGGATGGGGAGGAGGGGAGAGAAATTAAAAAAATAAATCTTTAAAATAATATCATTGACGGTGAATGGATTAAACTCACCAATGAAAAGATACAGGCTGACAGAATGGATAAGAAACCATGAGCCATCCATATGCTGCCTACAAGAGACTCACCTTAGACCCAGGGACACAAACTTGCTGAAAGTGAAAGTTTAGAAAAAGATATTCCATGCAAACAGTAACCAAAAAAGAAAAGGGGTAACGATAACAACATCAGACAAAATACACTTTTTTTTTTAATTTTTAAAAGATACATAGATCACACAAAATGTTACATTCAAAAAATATAGGGGATTCCCATATGCCCCACTCCCCACTAATGAAAGAACTTTTCCCACATCAAAAACTTCTTTCATCAGTGTGGTACATTCATTGCAATTGATGAACACATAGACAAAATACACTTCAAATGCAAAAGAGTCATAAGACATGCAGAAAGCTATTATATACTAATGAAAGGAACACTCCACCAGGAAGGAATACTAGTCATAAATATCTATGCAACTAACCAGGGTACCCCAAAATACATGAGGCAAACTCTGGCAAAACTGAAGGGAGAAACACATACCTCTACAATAATAGTTGGAGACTTCAACACACCACTTACATCATTAGATAGAAGATCAACAAGGAAACAGAACTTGAACAACATGATAAAAGAGTTAGAGCTATCAGACATATACAGAACGTTGCATCCCAAATCAGCAGGTTATACATTCTTTTCAAGCCCGTGGCTCTTTCTCCAGGATAGACCTCATGCTGGGTTACAAAGCAGGTCTCAATAAAAAAAAAGATATTATTTTAAAAAAAACATGTTGGATAATAATGGAATCAAACTGGAAATAAATAATAGGAAAGGGGGAAATTCGCAAATATATGAATGCTAAACACCCTCCTAAACAATCAATGGGTCAAAGAAGAAACAGAGTTTAGGGACACAACAAAGGCAGTGTTGAGAGGAAAATTTATAGCCCTACATGCCTGTATTAAAAAGAAAGCGCTAAAATCCAAGAACAGACAACCTGGAGTTTGAACTGTGAGAAAAAGAACAGCAAACCAATCCCAAAACAAGGAGAAAGAAATAATGAAGATTTGAGCAAAAACGAATGAAATTAAGAACAACAACAACAACAACAAAACTAGAGAAAATCAACAAAAACCAAAGCTGGTTCTTTGAGAAAATGAAAAAAAAATTATGACAAACCCTTAGCTAAAATAGCAAAGAAAAAAAAAGATGCAAATGAATGGAAGGGACATTACAAATGACCCCACAAAAACAAAAAAGGATCATAAGAGAATATTATGAGAAACTATATGCCAACAAATTGACAACCTAGATGAACTGGGCAAATTCTTGAAACGTACAAACAACCTACATTGACTCTACATGAAATACAAGAACTAAACAAATCAATCACAAATAGAGGTTGAATCAATTATCAAAAAATTTCCAACAATGAAAAGTCCAGGACCACATGGCTTAACAGGTGAATTCTACTGAACATTTCTGTTTTTTTAAAAAAGATATTTATTTATTTATTTATTTCCCCCCCTTCCTCTCCTCCCGCCCTGCTGTCTTTTGCTGTCTGTGTTGTCTTCTCATTTTCTCTCGTCTAGGAATCACCGGGATTGGATCCTGGAGATCTCTGATGGGGAGAGAGGTTCCCTGTCAATTGCGCCACCTCAGTTCCTGGTTTCTGCTGCGCTTCACCTTGACTCTCCCCTTGTCTTTCTTTTGATGTGTCATCATCTTGTTCCATGATTCACTTGCACGGGGTACTAGCTTATCTTGCAGGAACTCGTGCAGGCACTGGCTCACCACGCAGCACACTTTCTCTTCTTTTTCACCAGGAGGCCCCAGAGATCGAACCCAGGTCCTCCCATATGGTAGGCAGAAATTCTAGCACTTGAGCCACACTGCTTCCCTCTACCAAACATTTCAAAAAGAATTAACACCAATCCTGTTTAAACTCTTCCAAAAAATTGAACAGGAGGAAAAACAATGAACAATCTGAGAAGGAAATCAGGAAAGAAAATTCTATTTACAATAGCAACAAAAAGACTCAAATACCTAGGAACCAATTTAACCAAAGATGTACAGGATCTATATTCAGAAAACTACAAAACAATGCTAAAAGAAACCAAAGAACACTTTAATAACTGGAAAGACATTCCATGTTTATGGGTTGGATGACTAACTATAGTGAAGATATCAATCCTACCCAAACTATTTATACATTCAATGCAATACCAATCAAAATTCCAAAAGCCTATTTTACAGAAACAAGAAAGGCAATTGCCATATTTGGAAGGAAAAGGGCACCTGAATAGCCAAAAACATTCCAAAAAAGAAAAGCATTATGGGAGGAATTTCACTGCCTGACCTTGAAACAAACAAAGCTACAGTGCTCAAAACAGCAGGGTACTGGTATAAAGATAGACACATCGATCAGTGGAACAGAATTGAGAGTCCAGAAATAGACCCTCCCCTCTAACAAACCTACCAAGTCCACATTACTGGAACAAACAGGGTCTTCAACTAATGGTACTGGGAGAACTGGATATCCATAACCGAAAGAATGAAAAAGGACCCCATTTCACCTCTACATAACAATCACCTCAAAATGGATCAAAGACCTAAATATAAAAGCCAGGACCATAAAACTCCTAGAAAATGTAGGGAAACATTTTAAAAACCTTTTGGTAGGTGGTGGTTTCTTGGACCTCACACCCAAAGCACACACAACAAAAGAAAAAACAGATAAATGGGACCTCCTCAAAATTAAACACTTTTGCATCTCAAAGGACTTTGTCAAAAGGGTAAAAAAGCAGTCAACTCAACAGGACAAAATATTTGGAAATCACATATTTTATCATGGTTTAATATTCATGATAGATAAAGAAATGCTACATCTCAATAATAAAAGAATAATGACCCTACTAAAAAGTAGGCAAAGGATTTGAATAGTCATTTATCTAAAGAAGAAATATAAATGGTGAAAAGCACATGGAAAAATTTTCAACATCACTAGTAATTAGGGAAATGCAAATCAAAGCTGCAAATCACTATCATTTCGTACCTATCAGAATGACCATTATTAAAAAGTTAGAAAACTACAATTGTTGGAGAAGATCTAGAGAGATAGGACCCCTCATTCACTGTTGGTGGTAATGCAGAATGGTACAGCCACTGTGCAGGATTGTTTGGCTTTTCCTAAGGAAGTTGAATACAGATTTGCCATGTGACCTGGAATACCACTACTAGGCACACACCCGGAAAAACTAAGAGTAGTGACGTGAACAGACATGCGCACACCAATGTTCACAGCGATATTTTTCACATTTGCCCAAAGATGGAAACCCTGGTGCCCATCAACCAATGGATAAACTGTGGTATATTTGCACTATGGAATATTACACACTGTAAGAAAAAATGAAGTTGTAAAGCATATGACAGCATGGAGGAATCTGGAGGTCCTTTTGCTGAGTAAAGCAAGCCAGACACAAAAGGACAAATACTGTATGCAGAATTGTGCTATTATGAACTAAAATATATTGAACAAACTCATGGAGTTATAACTCGAGGACACATGGGGACCTCATACTCTCTGAATGTAATATTAAAAAAAAAATGAATTAAAAAAAATAACTTGAGGACAGATCACTAGCAAATAGAAAGCTAAAGTTTAATCCATGCAGAATTGGTAAAAAAGTTGTTTGTACATCATTGGAAATGAATAGAAATGGTGAATGCACATCACAGTGTTTGTAACTAGCAGTCCTAATATATGGGTATCACAGTGGTTGAAAGGGAAATGTACATTACTAGAAGGAAAGCCAAAAATTGTGACCTGGGACTGTATATACAGCATAGTAAAACCTCATGAAATATTTGCGTATGGGTAATACTGAATACATAAGACTGATTTTCTTTTGGACTGAACAAACGTATATTAGTGTTAAAAGATGTTAATATCACATAAATACACAACCAAGGTAAAACAGAGACAGTAATTTATAGTAATATATTAATAATCTTTCATAAGGGTATTAAAATAACATATCAAGTGAAAGAAACTAAAGGTGCTATTGTTTGACTCCATCTTATGAAATATAAATACAAATAAATTAGATGGAAATAATAGCAGTTATGTATAGCAGGGGACACAAAGAGAGATTGAGAGGTGATTATTAAGACACAAAGCTTTTTTTGGTCTATTTTTTATTATTATTGGAATAATGAAAATGCTCTAATAATGACCGAAGTGATGAATGCACAGCTACATGATCGAATACCACTGATTGTACACTTTGGATGGATTGTATCCTTTATTAATATTTATCAATAAAACTGATTAAAGAAAAAAACGATAGTCTATTCTGCAGACCTGGATCCTTCTTGGTTTTATCTAGCGTTCCTCCAATGATAAAAGTACTGCCACAATATGTTCTTCAAAGATTTTTTTGTATTCAGATAGAATTCACATACCAAAAAAATTCATCCTTTAAAGAGATACAATTTAATGGTTTTTAGTATACATAATGTAGTTATTTAAAACCAAAAACTGCCAAAATTCTAACAAGATCCTTTTACTAAATAAACTTTTACAGTCCTCACAGCTCACCTATCACATTAGAATTTTTTTTTCTTTTTTTGAGGTACGAGGGGCCAGAGACTGAACCTGGGACCTCATATGTGGGAAGCTGGCACTCAGTCATTGAGACACATCAGCTTCCCTGAAATGGTTTTTACCTTTGTTTCACTTGTAAGTGTTGTAAGTTTTTTTTTTTCAGGAGGCACTGGAACCAAACCCAGAACCTCCATGTTCACATTAGATTTTTCTTTTTTTAAGATTTATTTATTTATTTAATCCCGCCCCCCCGGTTGTCTGTTCCCTGTGTCTGCATCTTGTTTCTTTGTCCGCTTCTGTTGTCGTCAGCAGCACGGGAAGTGTGGGCGGCGCCATTCCTGGGCAGGCTGCACTTTCTTTCATGCTGGGCGGCTCTCCTTATGGGGCGCACTCCTTGCACGTGGGGCTCCCCTACGCAGGGACACCCCTGGGGGCCACAGCACTCCTTGTGCACATCAGCACCACGCATGGGCCAGCTCCACACAGGTCGAGGAGGTTCGGGGTTTGAACTGCGGACCTCCCATGTGGTAGACGGACGCCCTAACCACTGGGCCAAGTCTGCTGCCCACATTAGATTTTGATACCAGATATGACATTCTGGAAAACTAAAATGTCAGTGAATTTTTTTAAAAGTCAATTCCATGTTACTAATGGTAACCAGTTCATCCATACAGGCACTCTTGTCCTCTAAACATAGAAGCGGAAAGGCTGCAAAAGCAAGAGCTTGCCGACTTTTAAAACTTCATTCCAAAATCAAGACTATAAAGTGGATAATCTGCTACTTGATACTTACTAAGTGAGACCCCAAGGAAGGACTTTCATACCAAAACTTCTTTCTACAAAGAAGAAAATACAAGTTACATTGAATACTGATGAAAAAAAAAATTATTACCTTATACACATTAACTCAAGAGATTATGATACCACAACTGTTTCTAAAGAGCTAAACTTAGACATAGAAATTATATTACTGTATATCTAAAAGATTTAGGTATCTGACAACAACATGAGTTAAGGGGGAAAAGACGACAGTATTCATTCAACCTCTTAATTTTTTTTAACTTTTTTTGTTGTTTCCTAAAAGCATTTTATTTCATGTGAGAAAAGAGAAAGAAGTAAAGCACAATCAACATTCGTAGGCAATTTTACAAAGCATAGAATTGATATTAATACATAAACCTCTCATGGAACAAAGATTTCTTAGTATACTGCTAAAATGAGACATGTTTTATCATCATACATGATCATTTGTCCTCATATTTTGACTATAAATCAATCTAGAAACATTTGAGTATCACTTTGATTCTATTATTTTTAGTATAATAAGCTAATTGGAAAAAAATTTTTTTAAACTTCCTAACATTGAATTTCTGAAATGAATTCAACATCATAATTTTTATTTAAAGTCTATTTCTAGGCCCAAAGGCAGAGAAAGAGGATCTTAAAAATTTACCTACCAACTGTACATAAGCACTACAGTTGATAAAGTTATTTCCCACCAGGATACAAATTAAGAATTCTGATGCTACCACATATGTCTACTGGAATGGAATAGTTAGGCAGGTGGATGGCCATGATAGAAGTGAAGGCTACACATAAGCAACAGAGGGCGCTAGAAAGATCTATATGGTACTGGGATTAGAGTTAGAGACAGCTGTATGAACGCAAGTTTAGCTTCATACAGATGGTTGCATATCATAAAAACACAAACATGTACTGCTCTGGCAGCTGAGAGGTCTAAGAGAAAGATACCTCAGTAACAATGAACGTTCCTAGCACCCAGGTCTTGGTATCTAATACCATTCTCTAATAAAAGGAACTAGGATTCCCTGAAGAAAAGGTTGATTTTAGGACTAGGACAGGGAATATTCAAGATGAGCCTGGAGCATCTTATAGTACCAGAAAGTAAGAAGTGCTCAGAAACAAAAAACTTTCATGTGGGTACGTGAAAGGAACATAGGAGCCAATTGAGAGTGCTCCCAATGGCTAAAGCTGGCACAAGCTGATCAAAAAAGTATTGCATTATAACCATGAGTTTGTGTATACTTTCTAAATAAATGATTGCATAATTCAATAAATGGGAGAGACTCATCTCTCACATCTACATAAAAAATATTTTGTGTGATCTATAATCTTTAAAAAAAAAAAGACAATAAAAAAATACGAAAAAAAAAAATTTAATGTAGCTGTATCACCCTCAAAGAGGTAGAGCAGAACATCCCTTAGGTGTGGACTGCACAGAGACTCCCTTCCAAAGTGTATAAAACGACAAGAGGGGAAAAGACTAACTTTCCGGTGGAGAAACCTGACAACCAGCTCAGCCAGGTGGCCAAGGTCAACATCAAAGGTGGCAAGTCCTGCTGACAGCGTGCACCGCTGGTGTGACGTGATGCGAAAGGCACTCTACTCCTGTCGGATTCCTCCAAATGCCCAAAACACCTGCCTAATCATCACAGAACATCACACACACCCCAGGAGAGGGGCATTCCACAAAACACCTGACCATTAGCCTCAAACACTGTCAAGGTCATTAAAAACAAGGACAGTCCTACAGACCCATGAAGACTAAATGGTATGTGGGATTCAATATGGGATCCTGGGAGCGAAAAGGACACTAGCAAACACCTAGGGAAATCCAAACAAACTATGGGCTTAATTAATAATAGTCTATCAATATTGCCTTATGAGTTGTTACAAACCTACTAAACTAACGTGAGGTGCTGTAATGGGAAACGGTGTAGGGGCTATGGAAACTCTGAACTGTCCCTGCAATTTTTCTGTAAATATAAAACTATTCTAAAAATACAAAGCCGATTAAAAAAAAAAATATATATATATATATATATATATATATACTTACCTTAGTGGTATTAAAAGTGTGATAATCAGCATATTTTATTGTACTTATCTCTCATTTTTTAATTAAAAGTTAATTATCCTGCCATGCTTTAGCTCTCAAATTAAGGTCACATAGAAAGTCAACATTAAGAAGTAAAGAAAGTGTTTTTCCAGCCTTTTTGATGAAACGACTCTCCTGAAAAATGCTCACGAGACAAGGAACAAAACAAACGCATACAGCACCTTTCTCCTGCCTTTTTAACGGGGTAGACTTTCACGGTAAGATGCTCCATTCTGAGGTCTTACCTTCGGTAAGACTGAGGGGGGCGGCGAGCGGCCCTTCGCCCACCCGAGCTGGCCATGCGCGCCCCCTCACACCCCACAGGCTGCGGGGCGGCCCCCGGGCCCCCGGGCCCCCGCCGCGCCCACGCCCCGCGCCCCCGCCGCGCCCCCGGCTCCCGCCCCGTGGGGCCCTGCCGGCTCGGTACCGGGTTTTCGAGGCGAACTTCTTGAGCAAGTTCTTGCTACCGCAGAACACAGGGGAGCGGTGCAGGCCCCGTGAACGGCCCAGGAGGCTGCGCCCCGCGTCGCAGCCGCCCAGCAGCGCCCCGACACCCGCGCGGGGGCCCCGCAGCCCGCAGGCCGCCGCCCACATGGCGCCCGCGCGCCACGCCGGAGCTCCGGCCCTGGGGCTGCAGACGCGGCCCGGACGACGGCGCGTCGACGTCCAGGCGGGGCGAGGACGTGGGGCGGGGCGAGGACGTGGGGCGGGGCGAGGACGTGGGGCGGGGCGAGGACGTGGGGCGGGGCACGAGCGGGCACCTGGGTGAGGGGGCGGGGCGACGGCTGGCGAAGAGCGTGTGGGCGGGGCGGGGACGTGGGGCGGGGCACGAGCGGGCACCTGGGTGAGGGGGCGGGGCGACGGCTGGCGAAGAGCGTGTGGGCGGGGCGGGGCGGGGCGGGGCGGGGCGGGGCGGGGCGGGGCGGGGCCCAAGCCTGCCGAGCTGGGAAACACGCGAGCCCCCAGGCAGCAGTAGGGAACCAGGGCACACAGTATTTTAAACCACGAAACTGATAATAAAACTCTTCCTGCCGGAGTAACAAAGCCAAGACTTGAGAACTTACTGCTCCCAACCTCTCTCTCCTCCCTGGATGATTTAAGGGAAGCTGGAAGAGAGTCCCATCCTATCTACCACACTTTATTAAACATTTCATTTTTCTTCCTATTTCCTCTGCTAATCCTTTTGTCAGTACCATGACACTTTTTTTCCTGATATCGCCTCACCAGCCTATTTAGGGAAAAAGAGGGCAGACTCAAAACCACTCCTGAAAGGATACTCATTCCAACCCCATGATCGTCACAATACCTAACAATTTCTGCAGGCAGTCGGGCACTCTCCCTATTCATTGGTTTCCCTGCACTTATCACCAGGTTACAGACAAAACTTTTACTTTTTTTTGTGTCTCCCACTCGAATTTAAGTCCCCTGAGAGCAGGCACAATAGGACTTGGCACATAGAAAGTTCTCAATAATTATTTGTTGAATGATTTAAAGAAATGAATGAATAATGCTTTGATTAGTAGGTAAACTATGTAACTTAATAAGCTATCAGAATTTAACAAGATGGAAAGTAACATGGACCAGTGATTAGAGCACAGATTCAGGAATGTGGGGGCTATAAGACTTTAAACAAGTGATTTATCTTCTCTGCTCAATTTTCTTATCTGTGACATGGGGGATACTAACAGAGCTTCCCTCATAGAGCTGCCTGGAGGGTGAGTGAGATGAAGAAAGGGAAGCACTGAAGCCCTTAATGAATGTTAACTATTATTACTGTTCATAAGCTTTTCAGCCAAAATAATATTAAACCAGTCTGTATGATAGGCTCTAGCATAAACAAAATACACTAAACGAAAGTGATGCTTTCCATTTAGTCAGCACAATTGCATTACGTGCATTCCTCAGTCCACATAAATCATTCAAGAAGCACTTCATTAGGAATGGGACGGCCACTGAGAGAGGCCAGAATGCTTTCAGCCAGATGTGTCATCATTTGTCGTCTGGCTTGATGAGTAGCACTTCCAATGTGAGGCGTCAAAATGATGTTCTTCAACTTCAACAAAGGATGATCTCTGAAATACAAATTAATTCAGGAAAATGGCTCAGAATAGTTTGGTCTCTTTAACCTGATTCTGTTTTCAGGTCCCTTGGAGAACAGCCCCAGATGAAGAAAAGGATGGTTATGAGAAGCTTTATGGTATATTCAAACTACATCACATCAAGGTATGACTAAATAAGTCTTATGAAATATAGATTTGACAATCAAATGTCTTGGAGACTGAGTCAAAGCCTCCTCAGGATGTTCTTGAGGAAGAACTGGGTTTAACTAAACACCAGCGATTTCTATGCCAAATAGTTCGGCACACGTTTATCACAATGAACAAATAGTGGCAGATCAAAGTGGGGGAATGAGTAACTAAACTAGTAATATGAAAATGTATGAATAGCTTTATAAGATGGCTTAGTTGTTCCTTTAAATCTGTTCCTTTTTTTTTTTAATTATTTATTTTTTTAATTACATTAAAAAAAATATATGAGGTCCCATTCAACCCCACTGCCCCCGCCCCCGCTCCCCACTCCCCCCACAGCAACACTCTCTCCCATCATCATGACACATCCATTGCACCTGGTAAGTTCATCTCTGAGCATCATTGCACCCCATAGTCAATGGTCCACATCATAGCCCAGACTCTCTCACGTTCCATCCAGTGGGCCCTGGGGGGATCTACAGTGTCCCGGAATTGTCCGTGAAGCACTATCCAGGACAACTCCACGTCCCGAAAACGCCTCCACATCTCATCTCTTCCTCCCGTTCCCCACACCCAGCAGCCCCCATGGCTACCGTTCCCACACCCATTCCACATTTTCTCTGTGGACATTGGATTGGTTGTGTCCATTGCACACCTATGTCAAGTGAGGGCTTAGATTCCACATGGGTACTGGATGCACTCTTCCCGCTTCTAGTTGTAGACACTTTAGGCTCCATGTTGTGGTGGTTGACCTTCTTCAACTCCATGTTAGCTGAGTGGAGTAAGTCCAATAAGTCAAAGTGTAGGAGCTGAAGTCTGTTGAGGCTCTGGGCCTGGGTGTCATATTATTAAATCTGTTCCTAACCCAAACTGGTTCCTCCAAATGTTAGGCATATTCATACTGATAATATTACTATATCTGTTTTATAAATGCAATACAGAATGTAGATATTCAGACAAATAAGATCATTTTGCTGCAAGAGAGCCACCAAAGACCAGGGAGGTGGCTGTGCAGGGGGCTTCAGGTGCTCAAGCACAGCACTCTCAAAAGGAAGGACTGGCCTTGCTGGCTCCTGGGAGATGACTCCGGGACATGGAATATCCTGCGGGTTAGTGTCTTGGAATATGGGTCTTGGCCATGCCAGTTTATGCTAACAATGTGATTTATGGTGAACATCTGTTTTTGTTTGCCTGGGGACCTGGGCTGCGCTGTGAGTGTGACTTTCGGCAGGGCTGGAATCTGGGTAGCTAGGGCTTGCCATGAGGATATTCCAAGCTTACGTGACTGGCCCCCAACTAAAACTCTGGACACCAAGGTCTGTGTGCACTTCTCTGGTTGGCCATGCGTCACACCTGTTGTCACACACTGTTTCTAGGAGAACTAAGTGCTGTCTGTACAGCTCCAGAGGAAAATGGCAACTGGAAGCTCGTACTTGGTTTCTCCCAGATTCTGTCCCATGTGCCTTTTGTTTTTCCTGATTTTCACCTGATACTTTCACACAATAAATCATAACCATGAGGATAATTATTTTTCTGAGTTGTGCAAATCCTTCTAGCAAATCATCAAACCTGAGGATGATCTTGGGTACCCTTAACACCATTGCCAATTGAATTTTCTCCTTTTAAAATAATCTTACAGGGAAGCAAATGTGGCTCAAGTGTTTGGGCTCACGTCTACCATATGGGAAGTTCTGGGTTTGTTCCCAGGGTCTTCTGGTGAAGGTGAGCTGGCCCGTACAGAGAGCTGGCCCATGCGGAGTGCTAATACACAAGATGACGCAACAAAAAAGAGACACAGAGGAAAAGACAATGAGAGACACAACAAAAAACAGGGAGCTGAGGTGGCCCAAGCAATTGTGTACCTCTCGCCCACATCAGAAGGTCCCAGGATTGGTTCCCAGTGCCTCCTAAAGAGAAGACAAGAAGAGAAGACAAGCAGACACAGAAGAACACACAACAAATGGACCTAGAGAGCAGAAAGGGAGGGCAAGCAGCAAGGTGGGGTGTGGGGGAAGAGGGAATAAGTAAATAAAATAAAATAAACAACCTTAGAGTAAATCCTTTTATAAAGTAAATAATACTTTAGGATGACTAATCACATATTTTCCACTTTTTAAATTATTTTTTTCATAATAGAGTATGCCTATGGTAAGTAGCAATAAAATTTCTCTCCAAAAACTCAAGGTGTAAATGCAAACATATCTGATAGAGAATAGAAACGAATAGAGATAGCCAAAGATCAAATTATTCATAAAATACTTGCTAAATCTCTTGGCCACAAAAAGTAATAATTTCACATGGAATACTGAGAGCGTACCACTTATTAGGTTAAACTAAACTTTGGACTATAATCCTGGCATTTGCCCTGTCACTTGATAATAAATCTAATATAAAGCTCATTTTAGCAGAATAGGCAACAGGGATAATCACGTGACTTCTAGGTTTTGAAGGAAGCTGATGGCTGTCTAAAATGCTCATGCTTCCAAAATTATATTGAAATTAATTTTCTTCTAAATCAGCGGTTCTCAAATATTTGGTCTCAGGACGTCTTTGCACTCTTAAAAATTGAAACCCCAAAGTTGTTTATATGGGTAATACCTATCAACATTTAGAAATTAAAACTGAAAAAAAAACAAAACAGATGCACATGTTCCTTTAACCATCAGGTGATGACACCATCAGAGATTATCAAAATTTGGAAAGTTCCACTGTACGCTCATGAGGAAACATAAGTGAAGAGGTAAATACAATCGTGTATTATGAAAATAGTTCTGACCTCACAGACTACAGGGAAGAGTTTCAGGGAACCCCAGAGGTCTCCAGACCACCTTTTGAGCTCTATTCTGGAAAATTCTTGTTTTTCTCAGAAATGTCCATAAGTTCTATGGTTGGTCTTGACAAACTTAGGTATTAAATTTGATTTTAATATAAAACATTCAGCTATTGGTAATTTGCTTACTGCTAGAAACCAAAGCTGGGAAGGGTCATTACTTTAATGAATGACCAAATCTAGATTCAAAGTAAATGACATAATCAAGACTCCAGACTAGCGGGTGGACTGTTGGGTCAAAACGTGCAAACGCTCTTCACATCGCTAATGGCTAAGGGTGTTGAGCATCTGCTCACATGCACAGCCACTCACACATTTTCTTTAATGAATTGTCTATTCAAATCTTTTGCCATTTCTTATTTGTGTGTGTCTGTATTGAGTTTTAGTGTTATTTATATAGTCTGTACCAAAGTCCTTTATCAGATACATGATTTATAATTATTTTCTCCCTGTCTCCCTGTGTGTGGCTTGTCTTCTCATTTTCCTAATGTTTTCTTTTGAAGCACAAAAGTTTTTCACTTTAATGAAGTTAATTTTTAAAATGAGATACCATTTCACACCCACTACAGCAGCTATAATGAAAAAGATAGGAAATATCAAATTTTGTTAAGATATGGAGAAACTGGAAAACTCAGACATTGCTGATGGGGATGTAAAAAGGTACAGCCACTTTGCAAAAGAGTTGGTAGTTTCTTAAAAGGTTAACATAAACTTACCATGTGAACCAATTATTCCACTCCTGGTATCTACCCAACAGAACTGAAAACATATGCCTCTATGAAGGCTTATATACAAATATCCATAGCAGCGTTATTCATGGTACCCCCAAAATGGAAACAATTCAAATATTTATCAGCCGATGAATGGATGAATGGACAATCATGTGCTACATCCACACCATGGAATATGGTTCAGCAATAAAGAGGAACAACTCTATCATGGTCTCAAAATCATCATCCTAAGTGAAAAAAGTCAGGTGCAAAGGACTACATATTGTATGATTCCATTTATACAAAATTTCTGAAAAAGGGAAATCACTAGAGATGGAAAACAGATTAGTGATTGCCACTGGCTGTAGGAAGGGCAATGAGGATAAGAGACCTTTTTGGGGTGATGGTTGCACAACTCTATAAAAGTACTAAAAATCAGTGAATTATACACTTTAAATGGGTGAATTTTAGGTTGTATAAATTATATTTCAATACAGTTGTTTATAGAAAACATACAAATTAAATAGAAATGAATGTAAAACTCCACATATATTTAAAGATCATTTGAAGAAAAAATGATTGCAAGTTTAGCTGACTAAAATTTTATGAGTTAAGGGTATAATGTTGCTGCTAGAAAACATGTATTACTAATGCTTTTATTTTATTTTTCTACAATGGTCAGGCCACAACATAGATACTGTGTTCAGTTCTCAAGAGCACATTGTCAAAGGACCTTAGCTATTTAAAATGCTGGGAGGAAGGAAATGGTCACGGCAATGTGTCTGCAAATGCCATAATCAAGATTACAATTGAAAGACATGATATTTAGCCTCAAAAAAAAAAAAAAAAAAGACACGGTGAAACATATGAAGGTGTGTGTGGTGGTTTAGAGCTAGGCATCCCAGAAAAACCTGTTCGTAATCCATTTCTGTGAGCCCACTGTAAGTAAGGCCTTTGATGAGGTGACTTCGGTTAGGGGTGGCCCAGCCCAATCAGGATGGGTCTTAGCCTATTACTGAAAACCTTTACAAGTAGAGTGAAATTCGAACAGATAAAGAGGAAGACACAGAGGAAGCAGCCAGGAGCAGCCAGGTTCAACAGGACCTGGAAGAGAGGAAAGACCAGGAAATGCCACTACGTGCCTTGCCACGTGACAGAGTAATCAAGGATCAGTGACAGCCCTAGAATGGCGTTTTGGGAAGAAAGCATCACCTTACTGGTACCTCACTTTTGGAATTTTCCCAGCCTCAAACCATGAGTCAATAAAATCCCACTGTTTAAGACAACCCATTGCATGTCATTTGCTTGAGCAGTTCAGGAATTAAAACAGTCTATAAAAGAGAAGACTAATTAAATTTACCCTTTGATGTGCCAGACAAGCCAGGGTCAATGGGTAAAGGGGAGGACCACTGTGGCCATTCTAGGTAGAGGCTCCATCAATGGGGTCCACTGCCAGGAGTGTTTTGTGTTCCCTGTCCCTGGAAGTATGGAAGCAGAGGCTAGATGCCATCTAAGAGCTGTGCCTCCTGCGCTGGACAGCACATGCCACCAGAGGACTTCTTGGGCCCCTTCTGAGACAAGATTCTACCACTCACTGACGCAGGAAGGCTGAAAAGGCCTCTAGTTTTATGAGGAGGGCGTTCTAGATGCTGATCTGTTCTTACCTGGGCAGGGGCTCTGGGCATGTTACGTCCAGGGCTGCAGCTTTAATGGCTCCTGTCTGCAGAGCCTCCACCAGGGCATCTTGATCAACTAACAGACCTGAATTGATGAAACAATGACATCACCATATTTAGACGATATACACAGAAAAACTATCGGTCACATTAGCTACTAACACAAATACATCTTAATTTTTTTCCAATAACACACTTAAAGGTCTGTCAAAGGTATTGGAAAGAACATGTGAACTGTGCATTGCCCAAATTATCATCACAGTTCAAGAGAGAACCTACGACACGTCAGGTATAGCATTAAGCCTTTCAAAGACATCATCTCACTGAATCTTCAAATAATCCGTCAAGGTCAATATTAATTCTACAAATGAGGAAACTGAGGCCTGTAGGTTGTAAAATGTGCCCAAGATCACACAGGTTCTACAGCACCATCCCAGTTCAAACCCAGGTTTGCCAAACTCCAGGCTGGGCTCATCTTCCTTCACCGTTCCACATCCTCAACACCACTGCAGGGCATGAACTAGGAGAAAGAGCTCCCAAGGGAGTTTTATACACACATTTAAAAACTAGCCATAAACATGATCCATAAACTATTATCTCAGATACAAAATGGAATGGGATGTTTGAGGAACAGGAGCTGAGAAGGAGCCACTGCCGGAGGGGCACCTCCTCCCCAGAGACCATCAACGCACAGCTGCCCCCGGGCTGCAGCACAGGCCACCCTCACCTGCCAGGTGTGGTGCGGAGAAGGCCAGGCCGAGGCCTTTCCCTGAGGGGTTTTGTTTTGTTTTGTTTCTCCTACTCTTCGGTAGGTTCCCCAGCCTGACCTTACTGAAGCATACGTGACGCCCTACCCTGCATCGAGAGGGCCCGGGCTTTGAGCGCTGTCCAGGGTGTGAACAGCTCAGCCTGGGAGGGTCTGTGATGAGCACTGTTTTCCTTGTGTTCTAGGTTGAGAACTGAAACGCGGCAGCCCCTCAGCGCTTGCTGCCTTGATATCTGATACCAGAACATCTGTCCACATCTGTGCTGTCCCTTGCCAACGTCAAGAGAACTTGAAAAAAGAGAACTCTTTCATCAAGGTGATGTTCAACTCACCACATTGTTTGGTTATCACGTAGGGCCAGCTACCTCACTTAAAGTACTATGTAAATGTCAAATAATGAAAATAACACATTAGTTTTGGAAAGTGATGGCTCAAAAAATCCATCCCCATAAATTTTGTTCCCAGAGGATCAAACTATGATGTTCCCACCCCAAATAAATACCCAAAATTGGGTTCTAAAACCCCACATTGTAGCATTCTCATTCTTTTTGTTACTAATTTAAGGTTCAAAACAATGTAAAGGCAAAATTTAAGAATACTTCTAAATAGAGAGCAGAATTCCCATTCACTAGTCCACCAATCTAGGTGGTATCTCAAACCACAGCAGCCACTCAGGAAAAAAGGGTTGACTAGAAATACCAAAAGTATAGCAGAACTTTCTAACCAGGAGAGGCAGCCACGTGGAGTGGTGGTTACCTCTGCCGACGTTGATGAGCACGGCGGTGGGCTTCATCAGCCTCAGCTCCCTCTTCCCAAGGAGCGCCCGGGTCTGGGGAGTCAGACTCACAGCCAGCATCACGAAGTCCGATCGCCGCAGCAGGTCCTCCAGCTCCTCACAGTAAGAGGCCCCAACAGCTGCTTCCTCTTCCAATTTCCTATAAAGGTAATAAGAAAAACCACCTTCTCTAGGCAGAAACTCATCACCCTGCCTGGAGGAAAGGCAAACCTTTCCAGGAAAGAGTCCGAGTAGAGCCAAGAAGGGAGGATGACCCAGAGCCTCTCCCCTGCTGGGCACGGCCACGGGTTCAGCGGCCCCAGACCCTGAGCCCTGCTGAGGGCAGCCCCAGCACCATCCCAGCAGCCGCGTGGAGGCTCTGGCTCGAGGGAGACCCTGCTGCTCCTCTGGTTCTCAGGGGGCTTGCACCCAACTCAGCTCCCTGAAGGCAGGGGCTGCATCTCACACGTCCCTCCATCCCCAGAGTCTAGAGCAGTCCTGAGCACTAAAGTGTGCATGATGAAAGCTTCCAATAATGCCAGCAGGTGCAGAAACATCAACGAATCCTGGAAAAGCAAGAAAGGGCCTCAGAGTGCTGATATTGAGCAGAAGGCATGCGCCAAAGGGTTTGGGGCAGTCAAGATTTTGGTTTTTTTCCTTGGTTCAGTTTTAACTCCTGTTCTAGCCACCCCAGACAGCTGATAATTTTAAGCACTAGGAGCTCAGGGAAGTCTTGGTAGCCACCACTTACTTACAAGTAGGAACTAACAAAAGATACAAGTTCTCTCTCAACGCATCTGTCTGCCCCGCTCCTTGTGGCCCTCTCCTCAAAGAGCCCTAGGCAGCTCCAGTGTTTGCACCCTCATTGCACTGATAGTTTGGCCTCTGGGTTCTACCATTGTCCAACAGGCTCCTCTATTGTGAAAAAAGTCACTGAAAAGTTGGGAAAAGCTCTGATACAAAAGCTTCCAGCTTCCAAGTGTTCTGGTTTGAACTGCATCTCCAAGAAGTGCATGTTGAGGGAAACTGATGTGGCTCAAGCAATTGGGCTCCCACTTACCATATAGGAGGTCCAGGGTTCCATGCCCAGGGCCTCCTGGTGAAGGGAGCTTGCCCGTGTGCCAAGCTGGCCCACACGGAGTGCTGCCCATGCGGGAGTGCCGCCCCACACAGGAGTGCCGCCCTGCACAAGAGTGCTGGCTGACGTGAAGAGCTGGCACAGCAAGATGACACAACAAGAGACACAGAGGAGAGATAATAAGAAGATGAAGCAAAACAGGGAGCTGAGGTGGCATAAGAGAATAATCCCCTCTCCCCCACTCCAGAAGGTCCTGGGATCGGTTCCTGGAGCTGCCTAATGAGAATACAAGCAAACACAGAAAAACACACAGCAAATGGACACAGAGCACAGACAACCAGGTGGTGGGGGGGGGGGGCGAGTAGGGGGTGGGAATAAATAAATAAATCTTAAAAAAACAAAACAAAAAGAAGTGCACGTTGAAGTCCTCAGAACAGGCTCTGGGAACAGACCCTGGCAGATGAGGTATACCAGGTCAGGTGGGCCCTTCATTCAACATGCCCAGTGCCACTTTCAGAGGGGAAACCGTGTGAAGACAGAGGCAGCAGATGGGCGGACACCGAGGGCTGCTGGCAAAGCTCTGGAAGCAGGGATGTACAGGGCAGGAGTCTTCCCCACAGTTTCAGAGGGAGCACAGCCCTGCCAACACTTGAATTCAGACTTCTGACCTCCACAACTGCCAGACAAAATTTTAAGCCATCACATTTGTCAGGTTTGTGGCACTTTTTAATAGCAGCCCCAGGAAACTAAGGCAGCATGCCTCCATGAACGTGTAACGGAAAGCAATGACAGTGTCTCCAAACTCCTTACAGGAGCAGAACTCTATTCATTTACAACACAACTGCCCAAGACGCTGGCCTGTGCTGGTTTTGGGCGATGCAATGGTGAGCAACGCAGCCAAGAAAGCTGACTCATGGAGCCACATGCTCACAGCAGAGACAGAACAGAGGCAAGCAAGCAAACAAAAGTACAAACTGTAAAAAGCACCATGACAACGATGTCCAAATGGCTGAAAGAGAGCGTGAGACTGGGCCTACGTGGATGGAATGGCCAGGGAAGGCCGCTCTGAGGAGTAGTCCAGGCAGGCGAAACAAAGCCCGTGAGCTCAGGCAGCGACAGTGTGGGATGCCAGAGGGAGACGCCGTGTCCGGGACGGTGCTGGCTTGGGGAGAGGAAGACAGGTGAGCTACTGCTGGGTTCCTAACATGGAGACCATGGAGACCAAGGGCCCACAGACAGAATTCAGGGGACCCATACGCCTCAGTAGGAAAATAATTGCAGTTATTTTCATTAACATCTAACAGAAATGTAGCATTTCCTTCAATTATGAATATCAACCACAAACCAGAGTAGTTATTCCATTGGCTGAAACAGTATTACCTGTGCCTTTGTCACCAATAGAAAGCACAGATAATTTCATGCCACAATTTGGTTATTAAAGATATCCCAAAATGATTTCTCAAAGTACCATTTATGCTCATCACTTCAGAATTACAGTAGTTATTTGGTCTGCTGCTGGGATCTTTTATTTAATGAGCTAATCAAGAAGTACAAACATTAATATGATTCATTTTTTAAGTATTTATAAGCTGTATTTCAACATGATTTGCAATAGACAATGTAATATATAAACTGTTTTATTTTATACATTTAAAAATATTCTGACAAGGGGCCACGGATACCATCAGACCGACAGAAGCCTTGGGCAACGCGGGCAAGGGCCTGATTATGCAGGGCCTTGCAAATGTTGGTAAGGAATTGGACTTTGTTCTCCATGCTACGGGGAGCCATTAAAGGGCTTTAAGCAATGACCACTGTGGGGGACTGAATTGTTTCCCAATTTAGACATGCTCTTAATCGTCATCCATGTCCCGTGGGTGTGACCCTACTGAAACAGGACCTCCTGGAGATGTGTTAAGGGGGGGATGACGGAAGCAGGGTGGGTCTTAACCCAGAATTTCTGCAGGCCTTACTGAGAGAAAGAAGCCAAAGTTGGGGGGGAGTCCAGGGGAGAAAAGAGTGGCCATCCCCATGCGATGTGAGCAGAGACACAGCCGAGGAAAGCCAGGGATGGCTGGCAGCCAGCACCAGGAAGCCACAGTTTTCAGGCAGAAAGCAAGCCTTGCCAAAATCTTGACTTCGGATTCTTTTAGCTAAAAATCATGAGCCAACAAATTCCCATTTTTTAGGCTAGCCCACTGTGTGGTGTTCATGATCGCTGCCTGGCAAACTAAGACAGCCACCATCCAGCTGCTTGGAGAGGACGAGCTGGAGAGTTCAAGGGTGGACGTGAGGAGGTGCCTTAAGAGGATGTCGTAATACAAGTGAGAAGGGATAGTGGCTTGAAATAAGACAGTATCAATGAAGTGGGAGGAAAACAAAGTCAGGGTTTATCTGGGAGACAGAATCAAAAGGGCTTCGTATTAGAGAAACTGGGTCATGAAAGGAAATGAGAAGTCAAGGACTCCCGGGTTTCTAGATGGGATAAAGGCGTAGGTGGTGGTGCACTTACCAAGAGGAGGAAGCTTAACTGAAAGTGGGATAACACAAGTTTGGGGGCAAAAGTTCGGTTGGCTACGGACTTTGAGGTTTAAGACATCCCTGTGTCAAAAAGCAGCCGGGTACATGTGCTGGGCGCCCGGAGGGAAGGCTGACAAAGGCTAGCCGGAAATGCAAGCTTCAGAGCCGTCAGCAAAGCAACACAGTCACCCCAGGGTGAGAGAGTCTCCCTTAGAGCCGCAGCATGCACTGCCAGCGGAGATTGCCTTTTTGCTTTCACTTAGCGTAAGCAAACGAGACACAAATACAAGACAACGTGGCAAGCTCCCAAATGGGCAGTTCTTGCTGACTGGTTTGGGAATTTGTGTAAGTTTCAGAAGACTCGTGGAAAGAATAAACCTCAGTATTAAAGGAACCAATCGAATTGCTCAGTGTGTGTGGACAGCATCTCCCAAGATCAAAAAATCACTTTAGAAATAAAAAAGAACATATATTATGTAGATGAGTTAAAATCTCTTTTCTTCCCGGCGAACCTTTCTCAATGAAAAGGAATTTCAGCCACATTTCTAGGTAATCATCAAAACATCACAAGTCCTCTCCTGATCATCAGTTCTACTTCTTGAAGAGAAAGAATAGGGAAGTCTTATGAAAAACAGAGGAGCAACATACCCAAGCGTTATTTAAGGTTATCAGCTCGGCTCAGTTAATTCACAAGTCCATTTCCTGAGTTTTACCTGCGGTTCCTATTGTGATACAGAATCTTCATCTCAAATGCTTTGGCCCTCTGCGCGACCTTGTAGCCAATGGTGCCCATGCCAATGATTCCCAGTGTGGCTCCTGTCACGTCCTGACCCATCCAGTTTATAGAAAAGTTCTCTGTATCTGGTGAAATAGCCAAATGATAACCTAAAATGTACAAAGCGCAGTGTGAGCAATGGAAATGGCATGCAAGCAACACCCCACCATCTTCCTGGGACCTTCCGCCAAAGGGGTGGAGGGGGAGAACGCGGCCCTGCCCAGGCCACCGCACCTCTGTACTACGTCTTTCCTCAATCCCCTTCGCATCGCGTCTCCACCTCGGGGTTGAGAAGCTTGGACCTAGGCGTTCTCTCGCAGGGGTGCTGCTGGGGACACCGCAGAGCGTGGGGAAGAGGCAGGGAGCCACGCTCACTGCAGGCCATGACCCAGCGAGCCTGCCTGCCTGCCTGGCTAAAGAATGACCCCGACGGCATTTCTAGAATGGATCTGAAATGACTGCATGCACACACATTTCACTGTCTGATACGTAAGAGGTGAAATTTGAGAGGGAGAAAACAATTGCTCTTAAACAGAAACTGTTAGGGGAATATATGTGCTTTTATTATTGTTTTTTCTTTTTCCTGTCTATGCACATTTATCTCATTTAATCCTAAAAACAAACTCAATTGTTTCTCTAGTGTTCAGAAAGATATATAAATGAGCACAGATTGGTTAAAGACACGGCCAGTCTCCTTATTAATGAAGGAAAAAATGTCAAATCATATTCATATTTCAAAAACTAAATCCTGCATTTTTAAGCTTACCTTTGGCATTGATATAGTACTTTCTTTGCCTTTGCTATAAAAATGCTACAGTATTACTGTTAACTATAGTCTATCTATAAGTTACATTAGTTGTATTTTTCCCATGTATTCCCGTACTCTTAACACCTTGTAGTAGAGGAACATTCTTGTATTTATATTCTTAACCACAGTCCTCATCTACCACCAAAATCACTATTTTATACAGTCCCTGGATTATTCTCTAGTTTTCTTTCAATTAACATTAACTTCCCTAGACTACCCCTTTCAGACACAAGCACATTTATAAATCAGCTGCGTTAGTTATATTCATTATAGCTTGCTACCGTCAACTCTCTCCGTTACCACACACTCACAGTCGACCTTATTAAACATTCTACAACACCCAGCATCGGCTTCCCTGCATTTGCTCTGGGTTGTCAACAGTGGGCACTACTATAGGCTGCCACCTACATCCTTCAAACGGGCACCTTACCTTCCACTACTCTCCGCGCCGAAGCCAGCAGCAAGGCCATTGCCAAGTCTGCCGTGGGGCTGGAGACAGCCTGTGGCGTACTGGCCACCTTCACGCCAAAGCTGGCAATGAGCTTCAGGTCAAGGTGGTCCAGGCCGGCTCCTGAACTGGCAATGATGCTCAAGGAGGGCAGGCTCTGCAGAAGCTCCTGGTCAATAACTGGTTTTCCTCCCCAGATATAGATAGCTCGGATCTTCTGACTAAAGTGTGTTTTGTTGTCCAAAAATTCTCGCATGGTAATGAGATTAAAGTGTCTCTGCAGATCTCCAACATGGTCCTCACACACACCCCGTGGTCCTCCGAGTCCAGACACCAAAACTCCAGGTAGTTCTTGATCTCCCATGACCTGAAGAAAGAAGGAGTGCAACTTCTACAGTCAAGGGGAAAAGAATCTTAAAAAAAACCACAAAATCCATCTGCTACTCTTCTCTTCAACAGATGTTCTAAATCACAAGACTAGAATTCATTTTATTTCCTGGACAAATTTCTACAAAACTCGAAAGACATTAGACACAAGGCTCTGAGAGCGTCAGAATCTCTTGCCATCCTGCTCACTCTCCCCCGTTTCCCCTGGTCTTTGTTTCTGTCCCGACTGTGGGGACAGCCTCTAAGATGACCCAGACTCCCTCCCTTGGAGCAGCGCTGAACGTACGGAGGCACCTCTGGGGGAGAGTGGGCAGCAAAAGGGGTGGGATGTCACTTCTGAGAGCAGCTCACTGGAGGACTGTGGCTTCCACCTGGGATGCTCCCTTGGCACTCTCCTGTGTCACTCGCTCTGGGAGAACCAGTGGCTCACAGCCCGGAGCAGAGGCCACCAGGCAGTGAATTCAGATGCAAATCCCCCACCCCCATCCAGCCCTGAGAGCCTCTGGGGCTGCACGATCCAGCCCCGCCACTCCGGGATTCTTGGCCTAGAAAACAGTGAAACAATTGTTTGTTGTCTCCAATCAATACGTTTTAGGGTAATTTGTTACACATGCAGCAATAGGCAACTAGTAACATTCACCACTATATGCAACTAAAAAGGTATTTGTTACTGTTTTTAAATGAATTAAGTAAAGCTTTATGTTCCTTGCTCCTGTCTAAAAATAAGGTATTTTACACATTTTGTATCCTTTTTCTTAAAAAGAAAATCTATTGCTTTTCAAGTGCTAAGGTTAGTGAATGCATTTATCTTTGGGTTACTGGAACTTCATAGGAAAAATAAAGATAAAACCCATTTAAGCCAAATGCCTTAGTAAAGTCATCGTGGTCTCCTGCTTCAACAGTGCTTGAACAGCACCTGGTGCTCCAAACTGCCTTCCACCATCCTTCTAGGGCTGCGCAGCCACCACCGTCTCTCCTCAACTGCCCACCATGACAACCACATCCCCATCACAGGTGCGCCAGAACTACAGCCAGGACTCAGAGGCCACCATCAGCCACCAGATCAACGTGGAGCTCTACGTCTCTTACGTCTGCCTGTTTCTGTCAGGTGGCTTTGTAATGTGTGGCTTTGAAGGATCTTGCCAAATATTTTCTTCACCAATCTCAGGAACTTCCTGAGAAACAAACGCAACTGCAGACCCAACAAGGCGGCTGAATCTTCTTTCAGGATATCAAGGCACCAGAATGAGACGACTGGGAGAGTGGGCTGAATGCAATGGACTATGCATTACACTTGGAAAAAAGGGTCAATCAGTCTCTACTGGAACAGCACAAATTGGCCACTGACAGAAACAACCCCCAGATGCGTGACTTCATTGAGACCCATTACCTGAGCGAGCAGGTGAAGTCCATTGACCTGGGTGACTCTGTAACCAACTTAAGCAAGGCGGGCGCTGCAGATTCTGGCAGTGGTGATGAGATCTAAGCCTTATGCCAGCTTCCCCAGAGCCACAGGGTGACTTCCAAGGCCACCACAGGAGAGCATGCGTGTTGGGGTTACCTTTTCTATAAGTTGTATCAACATCCAAGTTGTTTCATTTGTACCATTCCTTCAAATAAAGTAATTTGGTACCCCCCCAAAATAAATAAAACCCATTTAAAATGTATTCAAAGATCAGAGCATAATTGGTTAAAAGAAACTTATTTTCTTTTTGGGATTTGGAGTAAAAGATTTAAATAGCTTTAAACAAGGTCAGAATATTTTAGTTTATTTTCAGAGAGGAGACATGATTCCTGACCTTACCTTTGACTTTCCATTAACATTGCTTAAAAAGCAATGATGTGTATACTAAGGAAAAGAAACTAGACACAAGTGGTTGTGGGAAACTGGCTTACCTGTTTGCTATTGTAAATGTTACACCTGTTAAATGTAGCAGTTGTTAGATGTTGCAGTTGTTCCTTGTTATTGTAAATGAGGCTGCAATTCAGATAGCAAACAGCTGCTTGGTAGTTTCCCAATAAATGCAATGGGAAAACTAGGGTTGAGGCTCTCAGTTCCAGAAGCTGTGAGTCTCCTGGTCCCAGGTTTGTCTCCCCTCTTGTGTCTCTACCTTTATTTCTGCATTGCCTTACCTTCGAGCCAATCTAGTGTGAGCTGAATGCAGCACAAGGTACTACATATTACTTGACTTTTTACAAAAGATAAATACAAATAAACTAGAGACATAGAAACAGAATAGCAGCTATGTACAGCATGGGAAGCATAGAGAGACTGAGAGGTGATGAGTTCTTTTTGTCTGTTTTTTATTTTTTATTATTGGAATAATGAAAATGGTCTAATAATGAAGTGATGAATGAACAACTATGTGATTATACCAAATATCATTGATTGTACATTTTGGATGGATTGTATGTTTTATTAACATATCAATAAAATTGATTTGTTGGGGGGGGGGGAAAGTAACAATGTGCAGCCATTCCAGTATTATTGTTAGTGATTGTATAATGATTGCTGTTGAAGAGGGACAAAGATCCCCGGTTAGGAGAAATGGAAGTTACAATAAAGAGGGGCCCCGGGAGATGTAGAGGCCACACCTTTCTTAGTCCCTTTATCTGGCTTTGAATTACTTTCAGTAGAGCAGATGTGGCTCAAGGGTTGCAAGTGCTTGCTTCCCACAGGGGAGGTCCGGATGGGTTCCCAGTGCCTCCCAAAAAATAAAACAGCAAACAACAAGCAAACAAATGAAAAAACCAACTCAGGGAAGCTGATATGGCTCTGTGGTTGAATACCAGCTTCCCACAAAGCAAGTCCTGGGTTCAATCTCTGGACCTGGGACCTCAAAAAAAAAAAAAAAAAAAAAAAAAAAAATCAACAAGAACCCAGACTTTGATTCCTCTCACAGGCCAAGAATTCGGCAATGGAGCACAAGCACGAGATAGGAAGTCAGATCTACTATAAACCTTCCTGTCCTTAAAAAGTAAATATAGGGAAGCAGCTGTAGCTCTATCAGTTGGGCTCCCATCTACCACATGGGAGGCCCTGGGTTTGCATCCCAGGGCCTCCTTGTGAAGGAAGGCTGGCCCATGCGCAGTGTGGAGCTACCCACACCATGGAGAGCTGACTGCTGACACAGCAAGATGACATAACAAAAGGAGACAAGGAGACACAGAAAAAATGCACAGGGATTGGACACAGAATAGATGGGGGGGGGGGGGGGGAAGCCGCAAGGTGGGAATAAATAAATCTTTAAAAAAGGAAATGTTACGTGCTATTTAGCTAAGGACTGTCCATGCACGCTCAGAGGAAATGGGCATGTTTGCAAGAGTGTGGACTTTGGAGTCAGCCAACCTGAGCCACTTCATAACTCTGGAGCTCAAGAACAGTCTGACACTAGACGAGTTCTTGACCTTCCTTCATTGTCCTCTCTTTCTTACTAAAACGAGCAATCATGACAGGTAATGTTTGACAGCATCTGACACGGAGGTGGCATGCTAAGATTATGTCCCCCTTTACCCCTAATTTCTCAATAGAGCTAAATGGACATGATGCATGGCCTCCAGTGGGGATACTGCTAGACAATCTGAACATGCGGCATAGGTAGGGAGCATTCTGACAATAAAGGAGCACAGCTATTAAGTAGGCATTAAACACCTGCATTTTTACACAAGTGAAAGGATAAACCCATGGTGAAACTGAGATAAAAACTTTTATAGCTTTGTTTTCGACTAACAGCGACAGCTCAGGCATTTACATCTTCTAAATGCTATGTGCATTCTCCTCTTGCTGTTCAGTTTAAGCTGCTGAAATAAGACTCAAGACTGGCTCTTGGGAGCTGAGGTGGCTCAAGTTATTGAGCAGCTCTCCTGCCTCTCTCTCACATGAGGTCCCAGGTTCGATTCCCAGTGCCTCCTAAAAGTGAGCAGGGAGCACAAACGGAGATAGGGTGTAATAAATAAATGAATAAAAAGGATTGGTTCTTTTCTCCTACTTGCAAAATGATTGCTTTACCTTTGTTGAAATTGCCCCCAGCACACCCAGGGCTCGAAATTCAGGGATTTCTTCTTTTAAAACGGCTGTAAAAGGGGGACCCAGGAAAGTAGTAGAGTGAACTTTCAGCCTCTTGCCTCCAAGAAAAGCAAGCCTCACGCTGGTCACGGGACGGCCTTCCTGGGGGGCGGGGGCGGGGCGCAGACCTCTAGACCCAGCGCCTCACCGGGACGGTTAGCCAGGACCGAGCGGCGAGGAGACTGCCCAGTGCGGCTGGGGCGGAGCCAACAGCACAGCAGAGAGGACGAAGGTAACTCCAAGAGGCGGAGGAAGGGCGAGCGGAAGTGAAAAGTTTTTATTTTTAAATAAGTTAAAAAACATAAAAAACACGTGCAGTCAGTACAAACATTTTTAAGTTTTGGGAACAGAAAGGAGGTGTTCACATATAGGAAACGCTGGACGTGCCCGGGCCGACCGAGACTCACGGCGGGGAACCCAGCGCCTTCCGTGCTCGTGCCCCCGTGCCGGCCTACTGGGACGGCGGAAGACGCGCTGACGCACACCGGAAGTGCGCTTGCGTGCAGCGGCGCGCCCCGGACGTGCGCTTGCGCGCGGGCGCCTAAGCGTGCGTGGCCGGCGTGTGGTCGTCGGGGCCGTCTTCCCGCGCGGGTGCGAGAGCTGTCGTCTCTCGACCTTGGAGGGGGAGTGGGCCGTTCGGGGCGCTGTGTGACTGTGGGGTGTGACGCGTGTTGGAAGCGGGGTCCCTTCACCGCTACTCGGGGTGCTGAGAGGATTGTACGATGCGTGGGGAAGTGCCGGCGAATGCGGGCGGGAGGCAGAGAGCGGTCCCGGCCGAGCTGCGCCGCCGGTGCGTGTCCTGTGACTTCGCGCACGCCTGGAAGTGCGCGCGGCGCCCGGCGCCCCGCGGCCCGCCCTCCGCTGTGGGTCGGCGCGCGCCTTCGCGGGCCTCCAGGAGCTCGAGGCGGTGGTGGACGCCGCCCCCTCGTGCGTGCCCGGGCCGAATCTCACAGCATTCGTTTTCACGTCTTAAATGATGTTATCTGGGGAAACACTGACTTTTATTAATTTTCATTTTTAACGAGGTAAATGATGCTACTAACAAAAGGTAATGGGTCCCTTAAAACCATCTCTTTAAAACTGACGTGTAGGGAGCAGGTGTGCCTAAGGGGTTCAATGCCTGCTTCGTATGTAGGGGTCCGGGGTTCAATTCCCGGTACCTCAAAAAAAAAAAACGCCTAGTGGGTGTTCGATTCAGTGTCCGGGCTTCAGTCGCCACCGGTTTTTATTTCCAGTCCAGACCTGGAGCCAACGTCGTGGTTCACTCTTCCGCTTCAGTAGTCGCCTAACTCCGCCTCTGCGTCTTCACGTTCCAGTTGCGGTCCTCTCCCGCGCACAGCAGCCTAGTGAGGGTGGACAGTGTACAAACCCGACCTGCTGGCGCTCTCCCTGCGCCCTCGGCGGCTCCCCCGGCCGACGGCGAAGTCCACGCCCGTAGCCCGAGCCCGTCACCCAGCTGCTCGCACCCAGCTGCTCGCACCCACAGGCCCCTTGCGCGCCGTCGCTCAGCTGCACGCTTCCTGTCAGTCGCTGGGAGCTGCCGAGCGGGTCGCCCGGGGCCTGTCGCCAGGCTGCCTGGAGGGTCCTCCCCGCTTCCTCCTCAGCCCCTCCCCTGGGTACACTCTCTCGTAGCGCCTGAACTCGCCCCGAGGGGCTTTGTCAGGAATCCTCGTGATGCGTGTGACGTTGTGTGACGTCATACTTCTCTACCAGACTAGACTCCTCGAGGGCAGGAACTGAGTCTTGTTTATTGCTCTATTTCCAGCAGTTGACAAAAGGTCTGTCACATACTTCCTAGATAACTGTTGAATAACTGCAGAATGGATGAAGTGCAAATAAAGGGAGTACTGCTTTCCCAAAACAGAATGACATGGAATCAGTCAGGAAGCCTAGAATGAAAGAGAACATGCACAACAGCTACTTCTCCCAAATCTTTTCCTTCTCTCTGGACCTTCCCCAAATTATTTTCTCACACCTAGCCTTTCCTATACTACCGTTCCTCTTTTACCATGAGCACTTGAAGCTTCTCAGTGTAAATCAAGCTGGCTCAGAATCAACACCAATTTTCCCAGTCATTTCTCCCCTTTACCAATATTTAAATGCCTGGGGATTGATAGTGCAGACTGGGATACCTATAGGAGTGGGAATTTTTATTTAATATCTATCATGTATGAATATTTTATCTATAGACTACCCTTGTTCTTAGGAAATAGATATGGAAGTAATAAGTGTTCAAGGAACATGGTATATGCAACCTACTTTCAAATGTTTAGAAAATAGAATGGCATAACATTTGCAAAAATGGTAAAAGTTGGTGAGTCTGGGTATCTGAGTAGGGGGTATATTGGAGTTCTCTGTAATGGTTTTGTATTATTTTTGCAATTGTTCTGTAAGTTTGGAAGTATTTAAAAAGTTAAATAAAAATTTTAAATTGGGATACATTTCGTATCATTTTAAAACATCACAATATATTGTGGGCGTTTTCCCATGTCATTATAAATACCTTCAAAGTATGACAGTGACAACTGTCTGTCCAGTGTATTTGTCGTAATATATTTAACCAGTTCCCAATTATTGAATGCTATTGGCATTGGCTAGAATCTTCTAAATGGGATTACTGGGTCAAAGGATGTGAACATTTTTACGGCTGTTAATACATATTACAGATTGTCCTCCAGATTGTTTCAAGTGAACTTGTAGGGGAATCTAGATGAAAATAGACTGACCTCAAACAGACAATGCAAGGAACAAGAGAACTTTAAAAAAATTTCTCTTTAAAATTCAAAGTCAAGAGATTATTTTTTAATGAAAAGAAAGGGGGAGATAGAAAACTTGAGATGTAAGGTAAGAGACATGGAGTACAGATACAGAAGGTCCAAAATCCACCTAATAGGGACTCCAAAAGAGAAAAGAGAGACTGGATAGTGAAAAAATGGAAAAAATTTTTTGCTAAGCTAATGGAATGCTTGAGTCTTTGAAAAGGGCCCACTAAGTTCTAAACAGGATAAGTGAAAAAAGCCTGCTAGTCATATTTTGATGGTATTTCAGAACTCCAAGAATAAAAGAAAATCCTAAAAGTTTTGGACTAAGATTTGGGATCGAAAAACAGTTGGTCTGCGAAGAAATGAGAATCAGAATATCTCATCAGCAACTTGGATTGTAGAAAAGAGAGGAAAAATGTTTGAATCTGATTCTATACAAAGCACTGTCAGTCAAGGATAAGGGCAAATAATGGCACTTTCAAATATGTAAGAACTCAGATAATTCAGTCATACGCTTTTTCTGGGGAAAAAAATTAGGATGTGCTCTAGCAAAGTGAGGGGGAATTATCCAAGAACAACAAAAAGAATATTGTGTAAACTCATGGATTTAATAACTAAAGTATAGGTCACCAGAAAATGGAATGATGTTAGAGAATGGAAAGCTGAGGGTTAATCTGTACAGAATTTGTAAAATGGTTGTTCATAAATCTTTGGAAGTGAATAGGAATGGTGAAAACATAGTGTTTGTGACTAGCAGTGCTAATATATGGGTATCATGGTTGAAAATGAAAGTCTAAAAGCTTTCATTAGAAGGAAAGCTAAAAATATAGCATGCAAATATTATAGTATTTTAAAAATATATTTATTTTTAAATAGATTTTGAAAGGAGGGGAGACATGGGACCCAGAAACAGGAACTAACACAGACTGCATGGTTCAAAACAATGATGAAATAATAAGCCAGGTTGAAAACTGTGCTACATCCTTGAAGGACTCCTTAAAAATTACAAAATAAAGGGCTCCATGAAAAATGTCTTCAGGAAGTAGGATGAGGGAAGCTGATGTGGTCAAGCAGTTGAGCTCCCGCCTGCCAAATGGGAGGCCCCTGACTTGGTTCCTGGTGCCTCCAAAAGAAGACAGTGAGCTGGAGCAATGGACAGGCACAGCTAACTGACACAACAAGAAACACAAGAAGAAAAACATAATGGGAGACACAACAAAGCAGGGAGCAGAGGTTCCCAGTGCCTCCTAAAGAAGAGGAGCAAGACAGTGAGCTGAGGCAATGGGCAAGCATGGTAAGCTGATGCAACAAGATGATGTAACAAGACAGAAGAAAACATAAGAGACACAACAAAACAGGAAACAGAGGTGGCTCAAGTGATTAGGTGCTTCTCTCCCACATCGGAGTTCCTGGTACCTCCTAAGGAAACTAGACGAACAGACACAGCAAGTGCAAACAAATGAGGGGGTGGGAGAAATAAATAAAATAAAATTTTTTTTTTTTTTTGACTTGCACACAGCAGCTTTATTTGTAATAGTCCCAAGCTGGAAATCACCCAGATGGCCATCAATATGTGCATAGATCAATAAGTTTGGTATATCCATTCAAAGGAGTAATATTCAGCAATGAAAAGGAATGAATTACTGATAGATGCAACAACATGGATGAATCTCAAAGGCAGCTAGACACAAAACGGTACATATTGTATGACTCTATATGAAATTCTAGGGTCTATAGAAATAGAAAGCAGGCCAAATGTCTAGGGCTAAGGGGTGATGATGAATTGCAAAGCAGCACCAGGAAACTTTCTGGGAGGGAAAATAAATTTTTTAAAAGTAGGAGGAATACAATATCTAAATTATCTAGTTAAAGTCCTGGGTAATTAAAAAATATTTGATAAAGACTTATGTCCCTTCAGTCAACAAAAAAACAGGAAGTCTTGGAAAACAAAAATTATACAAGAAAGTCATGGGCCAAATATGAACAAAACCAAACTAGCATTTTTTATTTTATATATTTATTTAATTAATTTATCTCCCCTTCCCCCCCAGTTGTCTGCTCTCTGTGTCCATTCGCTGTGTGTTCTTCTGTGACCGCTTCTATCCTCATCAGCGGCACCAGGATCTGTGTTTCGTTTTGCTGTGTCATCTTGTTGTGTCAGCTCTGCGTGTGTGCGGCACCATTCCTGGGCAGGCTGCACTTTCTTTCGCACTGTTTGGCTCTCCTTAAGGCGCGCGCTCCTTGTGCGTGGGGCTCCTCTACACGGGGGACACCCCTACACGGGGGACACCCCTGCATGGCACGGCACTCCTTGTGCGCATCAGCACTGCACATGGGCCAGCTCCATATGGGTCAAGGAGGCCTGGGATTTGAATCGTGGACCTCCCATATGGTAGGCGGACACCCTATCCATTGGGCCAAGTCCGCTTCCCAAACTAGCATTTTTTAAAGCAAATAAATTTTATTGATACATATTAATAAAGCATACAATTCATCCAAGGTGTACAATCAATGGTATTTGGTATAATCACATAGCCGTGCATTCATCATGTCAATCATTATTAGAGCATTTTCATTATTTCAAAAATAATAACAGACAAGAAAATTCTTCACCTCTCAATCTCTTTATGCCTCCCCTACTGTACACAGCTGTTATTTCTGGCTACTCTTGCATAATCATTTATTTATTAGGCAATTTTATTGAGATATCCACATACCATATGATCTATCCAAAGTATATGATCAATGGCTTTCATATAATCACAATGTTGTGCATTCATCACCACAAAAAAACAATTTCATTACTCCTAAAAGAAAACCTCCACATCCCTTAGCAGCCTTTCCCCAGCCCTATATAACCACTAATTAAATTTCATCTTTATGAATTGATTTATATTTACATTTTATATAAATAGAATCACATATTATGTAGTATTTTGTGTCTGGTTTCTTTCACTTAGAATAATATTTTTTGTCTGACATTAACATCTTGCAGTATTAACATACATTTGTTAAATTTCAAAGGAAAACAGTCTTATATATGTAATTTTGCCCTTACTCATATTGTAACAATTTTTTTTTCAGTACCAAGTCTGGGGATTGAACCCAGGACCTCATATGTGGAAGCTGGCACTCAACCATTGAGCCACATCAGCTCCCCTGAGTTGGTTTTTCTGTTGCTTGTTGTTTGTTTTTTATTATGAGCCAGTGCTCAACTCCTTGAGCCACATCTGCTCCCTGTAGCATAAGTTTGAACAGCTGATCGGAGTGTAACAAGGAAGCATGATCTTGGTGCTTAAAACATTCTCGTTGTTCCATTCAAGGGGCACATATTTGACAACACAGGATTATATATCCTTTACTACAGGACTAATCGCAGTGTTTTAGTCTTTTTTTTTTTTTTTTAGCAGAGACAGGGTCCCCCATCTTGTTTAAAACAAATCTAATCTGTCCTTGAACGACCCAAATTGTCTGACAATGGGGAGACTATTGGGAATTGACAGGGGTCTGGAGAACTCTGGAGAAGATTTTCAAAGCAGGCTGTGCGGGTGAGGCCAGGTCTGGCTCTGCTCCTGCCACGTGCAAGACCAGGTGAATCTGCTGAGCAGAATTTTGAATCTGGAACTGACTGAGGGTTCTGGTTGCTAGGTGTTTGAGGATGGAAAATAAGTCAAAAGAGAATTATTAAAGGTTGGATAAGGGAGGAAAACCAAGATTTGAGGCTAGAGATCTTCAACAGGGGGCAAGGGTTTGCCTCTGGGGAGAAGTATATGGTTGTCATTAGGGAGTGGTTTCTGGTCTCTTTGGCAGGCCTGGACTTAGGGATTTCCACAACAAAGCAAATATCAACCCAAGATGATAGGTTTTCCCCTCCTGACCACACTCCTCCCTTCCAAAGGGAAGAGAGTGAGAATGAGACTACATATCACTCCATAGCCTTCTTAAAGAAATTATCTCTCACAACATTTCCCCAACCTATTTCCTTACCTCCTCTTATATATATCCTCAAGTAGAATGGTTGACAAAGAGTCTGCGAAGTATTCTTTCCTCTACAAAATCCGTAAGACTGGGCTGATGTCTTTTTCCAGAATGCATAGGCAATAGAAACCATTTGTTTTCAGTTTGGAGACTCTGCTGAAATTTGAGGATACTGTTACCTTAACACCAAAACCAGATGAAGATATGAAAAAGAAAAGAAAATAACAAATCAATATCTCTTATAAATATGACACAAAATCCTGAACAAAATACTGACAAGGTACATTGAAAAACAGAATTAACACCATGACTGGGATTTATTTTAGGAATGCAAGGTTGGTTTAACATACCAAAAACAAATGACACCCTATTAATAAAATAAAGGACAAAAATCACATGATCATTCAAAAGCTGCAAAGAAAGTGTTTCAAAAAATTCAATATTATTTGATGATTAAAACACTGAACAAGATAGGAAGAGAACTTCCCCAACCTCATAGAAAAAGCACCTATGAAAAACCCACAAAACATCATACTCAATGGTGAAAGAATGGGTGCTTACCCCTAAGATCAGAAATAAGAGAAGGATGTCTTCTGTTGCCACTTTTTGTGTTGGATATTTTAGGAAAGGCAATTAGGCAAGAAAAAGAAATAAAGGCATCTGGATGGAAGAGGATTAAATAAACTAACCCTATTTGCAGATGACGTGATCTTCTACAGAGGAAATCCTAAGGAATTCACTAAAAACTATTCAAATAAATATTTCAGCAGTGTTCCAGTATCAGTGTACAAAAATTTATTGTATTTCTACACAGTGGTTAAGAAAAATCTGAAAATAAAATTAAGGAAATTCTAGAACTTCAGGGAAGATGGCAGACTAGAAAGATATAGGACTTTGTTTTCTCCCAGAAAAATAACTAGAGGACAGCCTGAAATGGCCTGGAAAAAAATCTAAGGTTTAGAACACCAAGTGAAGCCTGAACACAGCCCAGACAAGAGAAGGACAAAGGAGGGGAATCGCGATGGCCAAACTGTGAGTTAAAACCAGTGGCTGCTGCTGCCGGCTCCCTCCCCATACTAAAGCCACTTTAGAACTCTGAACCAGCTACAGAAAAAGGGGGCTCCAGGGATCCACTGCCCCAGGAAAGGAGGGAGGGGGACAAGCCTAAGGTGGACTCAGCGTCTGACCCATAGTCTGCTCTGCTGTCTCTAGGAGCCCTTCCACACTGCGTGGGGCTGCACCGTTATCTTCCTTGGAGCCAGCGAGGGGCTAAAGATAGACCAACCTCAATCTCCCTCTACTGACCGGGACTGACTACTGAGGATGCAGAAGGGAGGGGAAATATTGACCACCCAGGAAAAAGAAGGGGGCTGCCAGAAAGGCTGGAGAACTGTCTCTGAGAAAGTTGAATCACAAGACTCTTGCCTCCAGGCAGGAAGCTCCATCACATCGATCCAGTCTGTGATGCACACAACTTTCCAAAATCAAATTAATGAACTGAAAGACAATATGGCTAGAGAGAAATGACATCAAGAAGATATTGAGCAAGCACAAGGAAGAATTTGAAATCCTAACAGAAAAGTAACAGAGCTCATGGGAATGAAAGATAGGTGACATCAAAAACATTAGAGACACGACAGCAGACATGAAATGACAGAAGAAAGAATAAGTGATACCAAAGATGGAACAGCTAAAATTGACAAGAGAAAAGAACAGAGAAAGAATGGGAAAAATTGAGTAGGGGGTCCAGGGAGTTGAATGACAACATGAAACGCAACAACATACATGTCATGGGAGTTCCAGAAGGAGAAGAGAAGGGAAAAGGAGCAGAAATAGTATTTTAGGAAATAATAGCTGAAAATTTCCCAACTCTCACAAAAGAAATGAACTAATATGTCCAAGAAGTGCACCATACCCCAATCAGAATAAATCCAAATAGACCTACTCCAAGACACATATTACCCAGAATATCAAAGGTCAAAGATAAAGAGAAAACAACAACAACAAAAAGAAAGAAAGAAAATTTTGAAAGTAGCAGGGGAGAAGCAAATAATCACATTCAAGGCATGCCCAGTAAGACTTAGTGCAGATTTCTCATCAGAAACCATGGAGGCTAGAACACAGCGATATGATAAAATTAGGATACTGTATTAGTCAGCCAAAGGGGTGCTGATGAAAAATACCAGAAATTGATTGGCTTTTATAAAGGGTCTTTATTTGGGGTAGGAGCTTACAGACACCAGGCCATGAAGTGCAAGTTACCTCCCTCCCCAAAGTCTATTTGGAGCAAGATGGCTACCGACATCTGCGAGGGTTCAGGCTTCCTGGGTTCCTCCCTTCCAGAGTCTTGCTTCTCTCTGGGTTCAGGGTTCTTCTCTTCCCAGGGATTGCTTCTTCCTGGAGCTCTAGCTTAAGGCTTCAGCATCAAACTCCAACATAAAAACTCCAACATAAAAAACCCTCAACTCTGTCCTTTGCCATGCCTTTTATCTGTGATTTCCCATCCACCTACTGGCACAAGGGGTTTACATAATTACTTAAGTAAACCTATGAATCCAATATAATCTGATATACCCAGAGGAAAAGATCAGTTTACAAACATAATCTAATATTTCTTTTTGGAATTCATCAATATCAAACTGCTATAGATGCTGAAAGAAAAAAACTGCCAGCCAAGAATTTTCCAGCAAAATCGTCCTTCAAACATGAAGGTGAGAGACGTGGATGTGGCTCAAGCAGTTGGGCACCTGCCTACCACATAGGAGATCCCAGGTTTGATTCCTGGTGCCTCCTAAAGAAGATGAGCAAGACAGTGAGCTGACATAACAAGATGGCACAATGAAGAGATACAAGGAGGAAGCACAATGAGAGACACAACAGAGAGCAGAGGTGGCTCAAGTGATTGGGTGCCTCCCTCCCACATGGGAGAGCCTGGGTTCAGTTCCCAGTTCCTCCATAAAAAAAAAAAAAATGATGAGCACACAACAAACAGACACAGAAAGCAGACAGTGAGCATAGGGGAGAAATAAATACATAAATCTTTAAAAGACAAAAAATATGAAGGTGAGTATAGAATCTTAATAAACAAACAGAAATGAAGAGAGTTTGTAAAAAAGAATCCACCTTTGCAGGAAATATTGAAGGAAACCTTAGAGCCTGAAAGAAAAAGACGAGATAGAGGCTTGGACGAGAGTATAGAAGAAAGAATAGCAGAAAGGATAACCAAAACAGTAAAAAAAACCCAAAAAGTTATGATATGATGTATGAAAACCAAAGAATAAAATGGTGGAAGTAAATATTGCATTTATAGTAATATCATTGAATGTGAATGGATTAAACTCCCCAATCAAAAGATAGAAGCTGACAGAATGGATAAAAAAACATGAGCCATCCATATGCTGCTGTGATGGTTGACTAATGTGTCATCTTGGCCAGGTAACTGCGTAGTGGTTTGGTCAAGCAAGCCCTGAGCTAATTGGTTTTGTGTGTTTTTTTAAGATTAATCTATTTCACTCCCCTTCTCCCTCATTATCTGCTCTCTGTGTCTGTTTGCTGTGTGTTCTTCTGCATCCGCTTGCATTATCAGGCGGCACCGGGAAACCATCTCTTTTTATTGCATCATCTTGCTGTGTCAGCTCTCCATGAGTGCGGCGCCACTCCTGGGCAGGCTGTGCTTTCTGCATGCAGGGCAGCTCTCCTTGCAGGGCGCACTCCTTGTGTGCGGGGCACCCCTAGATTCACCTTAAGCCCAGGGATACACACCAGCTGAAAATGAAAAATTAGAAAAAACTACTCCACACAAATAGTAACCAAAACAGAGCAGGGATAGTTACTATAATCATACAAAACAGACTTTCAATGCAAAAAATTATGAGATACAGAAGGCCATATTAATAAAAGGGACAATCCACCAGGAAGATATAACAGTCATAAATATCAATGCACCTAACCAGGATGCTCCCAAATACATGAGGCAAACTCTGGAAAAACTGAAGGGAGAAATAGACATCTCTACAATAATCATTGGAGACTTCAACACCCCACTCAAATCATTAGAAAGAACAACTAGTCAGAAGATCAACAAGGAAACAGAGAACTTGAACAATATGATAAATGAGTTAGACCTAACAGACATACGCAGAACATTGCATCTGATCTCAGCGGATTACACATTCTTCTCAAGTGCCCATGGATCTTTCTCCAGGACAGACCACATGTTAGGGCACAATGCAGCTCTCAATAAATACAAAAAGATTGAAATTATACAAAGCACCTTCTCAGATCATAATGGAGTGAAACTAGAAATCAATACTAGACAGGAAGGAGGTAAATTTGCAAATGTGTGAAGGCTAAACAACACACTCCTGAATAATCTGTGGGTCCAAAAAGAAATTGCAAGTGAAATCAGTAAATATATTGAGAGAAATGAAAGGAGAACACAACTTATCTCACTCCCTGTACAAGAATCAACTCAAAATAGATCAAAGACCTAAATATAAAAGCCAGGACCACAAAACTACTAGAAGAAAATGTAGGGAAGCATCTTAAGGAACTTGTCAGTGGTGGTGGTTACTTGGATCTTACACCCAAAGAACGATCAACATAAGGAAAAATAGATAAATGGAACTTTCTCAAAATTAAGCACTTTTGCATCTCACAAGACTTTGTCAAAAGGGTAAAAAGGCAGCCAACCCATGGGACAGAACACTTGGAAATCACATACCAGTTAAGAGTTTAATATCCTAGATATATAAAGACATGTTACAATTCAATAATAAAAAGACAAACAACCCTATTAAAAATGGGCAAAAGACTTGAACAGACATTTGTCCAAAGAAGAAATACAAATGGCAAAAAAACACAATAAAAAATGCTCATGATTAGGAAAATGTAAATCAAAACTACAGTGAGATATCATTTCACACCTTTCAGAATGGCCACTATTAAAAAGATAGAGAACTACAAGTGTTGGAGAGGATGAGGAGAGATAGGAACGCTTACTTACTGTTGGTGGGAATGCAGAATGGTCCAGCTACTGTGGAGGACTGTTTGGTAGTTCCTAAAGAAGCTTAATGTAGACTTGTCATGTGATCCTACTAGATATATACCACTACTAGATATATACCCAGAAGAACTGAGAACAGTGACACAAACAAACATCTGCACATGGATGTTCAAAGCGGCATTATTCATGATCGCCAAAAGATGGAAACAACCCAGGTGTCTGCCACCTGATGAATGATAAACAAATGTGGTATATTCATATGAAGGAATATTATGCAGCAGTAGGAAGAAATGAAGTCGTGAAGCATATGACAACAGGGATGGACCTGGAGGACATTATGTTGAGTGAAGCAAGCCAGGCACAAAAGGACAAATACTGTGTGATTGTGTTACTATGAATTAAATATATTGTGTAACACAGTCTATGATTCCATTTATATAAAATGTAAATATAAATCAATTTATAAAAATGAAACTTGAGTAGTTGTTATGTAGGGCTAGGGAAGGCATACTAAGGGGTGTGTAGTTTTTCTTTTTGGAGTATTGAAATAATTCTAAAATTTTTTGTGACAATGAATGCACTACATTGTGATTATACTAAAAGCCAGGGATTATACACTTTAGGTAGATTGTATGGTATGTAAATATATCTCAATAATACTGCTTAATAAATAACTAAATAATTGTACAAGAATAGCCAGAAATAGCAGCTATATACAGCAGGGGAAGCATAGAAAGATTGAGAGGTGAAGAATTTTCTTCTTTGTTTGTCTGTTTTCTGTTTATTACTATTATTGAAATAATGAAAATGCTCTAATAATAATTGATGTGATGAATGCACAACTAGGTGATTATACCAAATACCACTCATTGGCTGTACATTTTAGATGAATTGTATGCTTTATTAATATGTACTAATAAAATTGATTTGTTAAAAAAATTCCATTTACAATAGCATCAAATAAAATAAAATACTTGGGAAGAAATTTAACCATAAAAGTGCAAACTTGTACACCAAAAACTACAAAACATGGTTGAAAGAAACTAAGCAAATCTAAATAAGTGAAAATATATCACATGTTCATTGATTGGAAGACTTAGTATTAAGACAGCAATACCCCAAAATTGATCTACAGATTTAGCACAGTACCTATGAAATCCTTTTTTTTTCTTTTTTCTTTATTCTTTTTGCTTTTTTTGCCCAAACTGACAAATGGATCCTAAATTCATGTGGAAATGCAAGGGAACCAGAATGGCCCAAAAAACCTTGAAAAGGAAGGATAAAGTAGGACGACTCACATTCCCAATCTCAATACTTACTACAAAGCTGCAGTAATCAAGACAGTGTGGTCCTGGCGTAAGGCCAGGTGTAAAGATCAATACCATGGACTCAGAGTAAAGGGAGAAATCCTTGCCTTTACAGCATTTTGATTTTCAACACAGGTGCCAAGTCTGTTTGATGAGGAAAGAATAACCTTTCTAACAAAAGATGCTGGAAACAAAATATCCACACGCAAAAGATGAAGTTGGAAATCTACCTTGTACGATACACAAAAATTAACTCAAAATGGATCACTGGCCTAAATGTAAGAGTTAAAACCATAAAACTCCTTTTTTTTTTTTTAGGTTTATTTTATTTATTTCTCTCCCTTCCCCTCTGTTTTCTGCTTTCTGTGTCCAGTCTCTGTGTGTTCTTCTTATCCAGTGGCACTAGGAAACTGTGTCTCTTTTTTCCACAGGGCGGCTCTCCTTGCGTGTGGGGCACCCCTATGCCGGGGCACCCCTGCATGGCACGGCACTCCTTGTGCACCACAGCACTACGCATGGGCAGCTCACCACATGGGTCAGGAGGCCCTGGGGATCAAACCCTGGACCCTCCATATGGTAAATGGATGCTCTATCAATTGAGCCACTGCTTCCCATAAAACTCTTAAGAAAAAAAACAGAGTAAATCTTCATGACTTGAGTCAGGCATTGGTCTTTTAGGTATAAAACCAAAGCAGAAACAACGAAGGAAAAAATGGATAAATTCAAGTTCATCAAAATTTTAAAATATTGTGCTGCAAATGATACCATTAAAGAATGAAAAGACATCCTGAAGCAGGCTAGTAAGATAGGGAAGTAATAGACAGGTCTGGAACCTGGCAAGAAGTCCACGTGGACATCAGTAACCCCAAAATGGCTGCTGAAAGACCCTCCGCAAGATTCTGCCACTCAGAAGAAGACTTCTTCTGGAAACCAGGAGAAGCCTGGATATTCCCTAAGGACTTTATCGTTGGCCCCTCCTGGGAGATTGATGGGAGAAATAAGCAATCAAAATAGTAAACAGCTGGAACCCCTCCCCTGCCATTAGCAAAAGGGTGGGATAATTAACAGCTCAAAAGCCAGGTACAAGGCCTGAACCAGCGCGCTTGCTCTCTTGTGCTCTCTTGCCTCTGGACCCGGGCTCCAGCTGCCTCTCCCCCGCTTGGATCACTACACAAGTAAACCTGAGCATTTATAACCTAGAATGGGAAATTGTAGCTGTAAATCAGCCCTCTTTATCATTTTTCAGCCCCTTCCTCTCTACCTGGAACCCCTGACCTGTTATTTTCTCCCATCTCTCTTCCTTCCCTACCTGAATAAATTACCGGCCTAACTCACTCGGCGTGCTCTTGAAATTCCTTTCTCCAGCATAGTCAAAGAACCTAAGCGAAATCCAGTAACAATCCTGCAGAATGGGAGAAAGTATTTGCAAGTCGTGTGGGATTTATATCCAGAATATATAAACGAGTCGTGTGGGATTTATATCCAAAATATATAAATGAGTCTTACAACTCAATAGTAAAAGGAAAACAAACCCAGCTAAAAAAACAGGCGTCACCGTAGTGATGTAAAATGCTATAGCAGCTTTGAAGAACCCTTCGGCAATTCCTCAAAATGTTAAACGTTTCCATATGACCTAACCATTCCAATCCCAGGTATATATCCAAGAGAAATGAAAATTTATGTCCACACAAAAACTGGTACACAAATGTTCATAGAAGCATTATTTATAGTAGCCTAAAAGTAAAAGCAACCCAAATGTCCGTCAAGTAATCGATAAATAAAATGAGGTGTATTCATACATACGAGAAAGGAAAGAAGTACTGATACTACAAAATGGATGAACCTCAAAAGCAATAAGTGAAAGAAGCCAGTCTCAAAAGATCAAATATTGTAGGATTCCATTGATATGAAATGTCCAGAACAGGCAAACCTATAGCAACAGAAAGTAGATTCATGTTTGATAGGAGCTGAGGTGATAAGGAAATAGGAAGTGACTGCTAGTAGGGGTGATAAAAATTCCTGAAATTAGATTGCGGTACTAGTTCCACGAGTCTGTGAAAAGTCACTTCACTTTCAACGGGTAAGTTTTCTAGTATAATGAGTGCTGGGGATTGAATCACAACTGTGAGAAAGAGTTGAGTTTGATTTTCACAAAGATGATGCCAGAGACGCTCTGCCGTTGGAGGAAGGAGGGAAAGGGCTTCTAGCGGCTTTGGCAGAACAGGAATTTGAAAAGTGGCACCAAAGCGAGAGGGGGCCATGGTGAGAGGTTAGGATGGGGCCAAAGCGAGAGGCCAAAGGTGAGAAGTGGGGCGGGGTCAAAGCGAGAGGCCAAAGGTGAGAAGTGGGGCGGGGTCAAAGTGAGAGGCCAAAGGTGAGAAGTGGGGCGGGGTCAAAGCGAGAAGGGCCAAAGGTGAGAAGTGGGGGCGGGGCCAAAGCGAGAGGCCAAAGGTGAGAAGTGGGGGCGGGGCCAAAGCGAGAGGCCAAAGGTGAGAAGTGGGGGCGGGGCCAAAGCGAGAGGCCAAAGGTGAGAAGTGGGGGCGGGGCCAAAGCGAGAGGCCAATGGTGAGAAGTGGGGGCGGGGCCAAAGCGAGAGGCCAAAGGTGAGAAGTGGGGGTGGGGTCAAAGTGAGAAGGGCCAAAGGTGAGAAGTGGGGGCGGGGCCAAAGCGAGAAGGGCCAATGGTGAGAAGTGGGGCGGGGCCAAAGCGAGAGGCCAAAGGTGAGAAGTGGGGGTGGGGTCAAAGCGAGAAGGGCCAAAGGTGAGAAGTGGGGGCGGGGTCAAAGTGAGAGGCCAAAGGTGAGAAGTGGGGGTGGGGTCAAAGTGAGAAGGGCCAATAGTGAGAAGTGGGGTGGGGTCAAAGTGAGAAGGGCCAATAGTGAGAAGTGGGGTGGGGTCAAAGTGAGAGGGGCCAATAGTGAGAAGTGGGGTGGGGTCAAAGTGAGAAGGGCCAAAGGTGAGAAGTGGGGTGGGGTCAAAGCGAGAAGGGCCAAAGGTGAGAAGTGGGGCGGGGTCAAAGTGAGACAGGCCAAAGGTGAGAAGTGGGGGCGGGGCCAAAGGTGAGAAGTGGGGGTGGGGTCAAAGCGAGAGGCCAAAGGTGAGAAGTGGGGGCGGGGCCAAAGCGAGAAGGGCCAATGGTGAGAAGTGGGGCGGGGTAAAAGTGAGAAGGGCCAATGGTGAGAAGTGGGGGCGGGGCCAAAGCGAGAAGGGCCAATGGTGAGAAGTGGGGCGGGGTAAAAGTGAGAAGGGCCAATGGTGAGAAGTGGGGGCGGGGCCAAAGCGAGAAGGGCCAATGGTGAGAAGTGGGGCGGGGTAAAAGTGAGAGGGGCCAATAGTGACAGTTGCGCCAAATTTGAGGAGAGCCTGGAGTGAAAGCAGACCAGTCCGTGGGAGTGTAGAGAGCACAGGAGTGGCAACTGAGAGCGGGGAAAGTCAGTTAGACAGACCTCTCAGATAGGCTGTAACCCCTGAAGCATCCAATCACTGGGGAGCAGGGGAGGGACCTGTGTGTTAAGGTAGGGTATAAATACCACTGGTCCTTGTTGTTTGGTGCGAAGGACATTTCATCCAGGTTGTGCCCATTCTTGCAAGATTGTTAATGAAATTCTTTTCTCCTCCACAATCGGGTGAGCTTTTGTTTTCTTACAGGTGCAGCTTTCTAACACCAACAAAAGACCTGTTCAAACCTTAGTGCATGTTCCTGTGGGTGTGAACTCATTTATAAATAGACCCTTTTGGGGACTTTATTATTAGTTAAGTTGTGGTCAAATCAAGTAAGGGTTGGTCTCAATGGGCATGACTGAGGGGAAGCCTTAGAAGAGAGCAAACACAGCTGCGGTGAGTCAGAAGCCCGAGAGGAGAGCTCACCGTGCAGCCGAGGAAAGAGTGGCCTTGCTGTCTTAACAGGCCATGGATGGTATTTGTCAGAGCAGCCCTGGCAAACTAAGAGTGAATGATATCCAACAAAGCTGTTCAGAAAAAGGTGCAAACAATACTCCTTTCTATAAATTATTTGGGGCCACTTGAGCCTAGGCCTTAACTTTGAGTACTCTTCAGTTAAGAAACTGCTGGTGACAAGGTGGCTGAGCCATGTCCAAAAAGCAATGCCAAAATGATTGACTGCTGGGATTTGTATGGGAGGTAGTGAAGCCAAGGTAAGACAACAGTCAGGGCTAAGATTTCCCTGTGCATATCCCATCCCCATGAGGCACAGGTAAATTTGTTTGTTCATTCCCTTTCACTGATGAGCAAACTGAAGCTCACCTTGAAACACGACGACTTTTTGCAGCCAAAGTTCTCACTGTTCCTCACTGCACTTGAAGTCTCTGAGAGCCCCTCTGTACTTGACTCAACTATGAAACAAAAGAGGTTGAGTTAGATCATCTCTAAAGTTCTATTACTCTTCAAGATTCTGGTCCTATTTTTAAAAAGTGTGAGTACAGGGAAGCGGACTTGGCCCAATGGATAGGGCATCTGCCTACCACATGGGAGGTCCAGGGTTCAAACCCCAGGCCTCCTTGACCCGTGTGGAGCTGGCCCATGCGCAGTGCTGATGCACGCAAGGAGTGCCGTGCCCCACGTAGGGGAGCCCCATACACAAGGAGTGCGCCCCGTAAGGAGAGCTGCGCAGCTCAAAAGAAAGTGCAGTCTGCCCTAGAATGGCTGCACACACTGAGAGCTGACACAAGAAGATGACACAACAAAAAGAAACACAGATTCCTGGTGCTGCTGCTAAGGTCACAGAAGAACACACAGCGAATGGACATCAAGAGCAGACAACTGGGGGGGGAGGGGAGAGAAATAAAAAATCTTAAAAAAAAAGCATGAGTACAGATAGATATCTGCTTCTAGGCTTTAAGATGCACCTCGCGGTGGGGAGGTCGCCTTATGTAGGAATTTATGGCTTCTCTGGTTCATGACCTCACAAATTGCCATTAAATAATATCGCGGCATTTCATAACATCATATGCTTCCCCAGGGAAACTGAATATCAAGTTTCAGTTTCATTCTTCTGCCAGAGGTCTCTTCACTTGGTGAAACTGCACATCAGAAGAAAGCTTTGGGTAAGTATTTATTTATTTATTTTTTTAGGATTTATTATTTATTCCCCTCCCCCCTTGTCTGCTCTCGTATCCATTCACTGGGTATTTATTAAGTCACATACATGAGCTACTTTAACATATGTGTACTAAGAATGCACTAAAGATGTATTTAATAGGAAGAAAAAATATGAAATAATATTTAAATAAACTTCCGTATTAACGATACAGAAAATACTTAGCTCTCCCTAACAATGTTCCTAATTTTTGGAAAGAACAACGGAATTGCGTATGCTGCATCCTCGTTTCTGAAAGTCGCGGCTGTGGGCGGCCACTGCGTCCATGGCTTGCTGGGCAGCTTCAGGTACTTCTTCAGCCGGGCTGTATTCTTTGTCTCTTTAAACTTTTAATTTTGAAATAATCTCCAACGCACAGGGTAGTGCAGCTGTGCCGTAATCTTACTCGTCCTGTCCAAGAGGTTTGTTGAAAACGGCCGGTAGTGCCAGTGCCCCTGACGTCGGTTCTGCCCAGAGCTGCTCTGCAGTTGCTCACGAGGGAAGAGCGCGGGAGGCCGCGGCGGGGCGCCTCACGGGGCCCCGGAGCCCACGTGGCCGGCCCGGCCAGCGCCGCCTTTCCCGGCCGCGGGCGCGCGCAGGGGCGCACGGGCACGCGCACGCACGCGGCCGCTCGCAACGTCGCCGCGTCCACGCCGGAGGTTCGGAGCAAGGCCGCGGGGCCTGGGGCTGGACGCGGGGCCGCTGCGCGGGACGCTTTTGTGGAGCCTCGAGGTGCGCGCGAGCAAGGGGCGGGGTGGGGGGGCCGGGTAGGGTCTGGGGGTGCGTGGGCCCGGCGCGGGCAGAGCGGGGTGGGGAGGCCGGGTGGGTGGGGGTGCGCGCGGGCCTAGGGGCGGACAGAGCGGAGTCGGGGGGCCGGGTAGGTGGGGGTGCGCTTGGGCCCGGGGCGGGCAGGGCGGGGTGGGGGGGCGGCCCGGGGACGTGGAGGTGTGCGCGTGCCCGGAGCCGGGCAGGCCGGCGTGGGGGGGCCGGGTAGGGTCTGGGGGTGCGCGCGGGCCCGGGGCGGGCAGAGCGGGGTGGGGAGCAGGGTAGGGGACTGGGGCGCGCGCGGGCCCGGGGTGGGGAGCAGGGTAGGGGTCTGGGGGTGCGCGCGGGCCCGGGGTGGGGAGCAGGGTAGGGGACTGGGGCGCGCGCGGGCCCGGGGTGGGGAGCAGGGTAGGGGACTGGGGGTGCGCGCGGGCCCGGGGTGGGGAGCAGGGTAGGGGTCTGGGGGTGCGCGCGGGCCCGGGGTGGGGAGCAGGGTAGGGGTCTGGGGGTGCGCGCGGGCCCGGGGTGGGGAGCAGGGTAGGGGACTGGGGCGCGCGCGGGCCCGGGGTGGGGAGCAGGGTAGGGGACTGGGGTGCGCGCGGGCCCGGGGCGTGCGGTCGCGGGACGGGTCCGGCTCGGGGCGCGGGCCCGGGGCGGGGGTGCGGGCGCGGGTTGGGGAAGGGGCCCTCGGGACGCCTCGCAGGCCCCGCGGCGGGTGCGCCGCGCCCGGGCTGGTTCCGCGTCGGCGTCGGGGGAGTCACGCCCGGTCTCCCGCAGGCCCCTCCGCCGTCGGCATGTCGTACATGCTCCCGCATCTGCACAACGGCTGGCAGGTGGACCAGGCCATCCTTTCCGAGGAAGACCGCGTCGTGGTCATCCGCTTCGGACACGACTGGGACCCCACCTGCATGAAGATGGACGAGGTGCTGTACAGCATCGCCGAGAAGGTGAGCGCGCCGGGCTGCCGTCGGCCTGGCGGTCCTTCAGGCTCCCCGCGGGCGGTCGCCCCGGAATCGGCTTGACCCGCGTCCCGTGCTGCGGGTTCCCGAGCGCCGGCCGCTCCCGAGCTGGGGAGCCGCGTGAGCGGGCCCTGCCTCGCCTTGCGAGGGGAGCTGTGCTCCCGACGGCGCACAGAATGCTTCGTGCCCTTTTCTGGAAGACCTTTCCCTAATTTCCTCAGACTTTAGAGAGGTTCATGGTCTCTTCCCAAATAAGTGAATAATGCCTATTGAGATATTTTTTAAAACTTACATTGCAATGGAAAAAGAAAACAAATTTGCCAACTCTGGTAAGAACATTGCAGCTTTAAACAGCTTAAAGAGAATGCTGTTTTTTGGGGGCACCTTGTTTGTTTTAGTTATAAAACAGGATCCTATGTTAGTAACAGTAAATGCTGTTCTTTTCCTTTGGGTGGTGATTTTTTTTCTTCACCCTACCATGTTCTTTGTCAAGTCACTTGATTAATATGTTTGAATGATTCAAATTCAAGTGACATTAGGAGAAAAGTAAGGAATTTTTTAAGACTCGTTTCCCTGTATTTAATATTAGTGCACTGAGCAGTCAGTGGCACTTGTTTGCTGATAATAAAGGTGCAGTTGGAGAGTGGATGTGGCTCAGTGGTTGAGTGCCCACCTTCCACATAGGAGGTCCAGGGTTGGGTTCCTGAAAACACAGAAACCAACAAACAAAACTAATTAAAAACCAACTCAGAGAAGCCAGTGTGGCTCAGTGGTTGAGTGCCGGCTTCCCACATATGTGGTCCCAGGTTCAATTCCGGACCCCTGGTACCTAAAAAAAAAAAAAAGGTGCAATTTTAGGGCACTAGTGCATAACAAGGGCTTTAGTTCTTTTTTTGTAATTTTCTGATTGGGATTTTTAGGATGACTTTGATTTGAGTTTTTTTAAGTTGTAGCAATATGGTGAAAGACAGAAAAATGAAAGTTTTCATAATTATTAAAAATATTAGGATTTCATAAATAATTGAAATGGTCATTCTTTAATGGAGAGTAAAAGTAATAGAATGATTGACGTTCTTTTTTCATGCAGATAGGTATGTTAATAGGTTGGGTTAAAACGACCCCTTTGAGTGGTAATAGCTGTAAGTATACCTTATATCTAGAAAAGGAAAAACTATCCAATCTGCAGTTTAATTTTACCGTCCTATCTAGTGGGACGGGAAGCAGGAGGTATAAGGGTGGTTGCTTTGAGAATTTTTAGAAACTGTTCTTAGGTGTTTGTAGTCATCCTTGAAGTGCTTATTAAAATGCATCTTAGGGATTCTGATTCTCTAGGTCTGGGGTGGGGTCCAAGAAACTGCTTTTTAAAGAAGCTCCCCAGGGAATTCTCCTGTGCCTTGACCCAGGGCCATACTTTAGCTTCTCTGAAGGTTGAAACTAGGGTAGGAGTGCTTTGAGATACCGAGGAGCTAAGTCGGCGCCTGGGGAATTCAGAACAGCTGGCCGCCTCTCAGAAGCCAGGGTAGAGGAGAGGTGCGGGCTCCCCTGGGCAAAGTGAATGCCACTGGGATCGAGCAGGCCGGCTGGACTGAGCAGGCGCTGGACCGAGCGGGCGGCTGGACTGAGCAGGCGCTGGACCGAGCGGGCGGCTGGACTGAGCTGGACGGTGGCTGGACTGAGCGGGGCGGCTGAACTGAGTGGGGCCTCTGGACTGAGCGGGGCCTCTGGACTGAGCAGGGCGGCTGGACTGAGCGGGGCCTCTGGACTGAGTGGGGCCTCTGGACTGAGTGGGGCCTCTGGACTGAGCGGGACCTCTGGACTGAACAGGGCGGCTGGACTGAGCAGGGCCTCTGGACTGAGCAGGGCGGCAGCTGGACTGAGCGGGGCCTCTGGACTGAGCAGGGCCTCTGGACTGAGCAGGGCGGCGGCTGGACTGAGCAGGGCGGCTGGACTGAGCGGGGTGGCTGGACAGAGCGGGGCGGCTGGACTGAGCAGCAGGGCTGGTCTGAGTGGGGCTGGATTGAGTGGGCAGCTGGACTGAGCAGTGGGGCTGGTCTGAGGGGCTGGATTGAGCGGGCAGCTGGACTGAGCAGCGGGGCTGGTCTGAGTGGGGCTGGATTGAGCGGGCAGCTGGACTGAGCAGCGGGGCTGGTCTGAGTGGAGCTGGACTGAGCAGGCAGCTGGACTGAGCAGTGGGGCTGGCCTGCGTGGGCTGGACTGAGCAGGCGCTGGGAGCTGTCTCTTGAGAAGCAAGCCCCTGCTGTGTGTCTGAAGTCCTCTGGGGCATGTGCTCCAGGCTCTGCTGCTGTCCTGCCTGCAGGGCGTGGCATAAAAGCCAGACCCTGCTGCCATCGTGTCACGGGGTGGCAGAGACCACAGGGTCCCCTGGTCTTCACACCCAAGCCAGCTCGTGGCTGGGAAGCGTTTTCTGTGTATTGATGTGTGTTTTTGGGACTTGTGTTTTTGGGACTTGCGGTCAGTCTGTAGTCTCAGCCCCTCTACTGTTGCCTCAAGTACCCACCCGTGTGAATGGCATTGAATTTCTTGATAAGGACAATTTAATTGGACTCACTTTGGAGTAATTTCCTTTGGTCTTTTAAATTAAAAATTTCCTTTTATCCAAAAATTTGGATTTCTTTTTAAATAAACTTTCACTGATAGTTATTTAAAATGCAAACTTGAAATGCATCTGAAGACTAATATTTTATTTTCTTCTTGTATTAGGGACACATATCAAGTCATATTTCTATAAGTCCTTTTTGGGAAGCTCACACATGAATTTTTGAAATTTAAGGTTTTAGTAT